>NC_056727.1:1005787760-1005862760 GCF_019279795.1 Protopterus annectens | reverse complement strand
AGTGTCCTGCAAATATTAATTAGAAATGGTGCTATTCTCAATGTAGCCAGTTTTGTATATGTGGGTGTTAGAGCATTTTACATCAGTGTATGGAATCATAGGAACTTTGGACTTTAGTAGCCTAATGGCCCTAAAGCCCTTACAATCCTAGCCAAGTTTTTACCCTTATTTATAATATCAGCACAAATTGCCCCTGTCTATGAAGAACACAGGCAGAAGCCCTGTGGTGAAATGATAGTCACCCAGCCAATCATACAGATGGCATCTGAAGAGGGCCAATGAGGTGCTCTGTTTGCCATTAGGCAAGATTCTGTTTCAATGGTGTGTTAAAGTCTGCTAGACAGAGCTCTCCCACCAGAATATATTAGTAAAGTTACATACCAGGTTAATGTCCTTAAAGTGAGTAATCTGTGTACCATGCCACCTACAGACATGCAGCATTTCCAATCAAGCAGGGTCAGACATTGCCCCATATGCAAGGTAGAGATCACTTCTGAGTAGTATATATTCCATAGGCTACAATGACAGTGATTTCAGATGATCCCCATTGGACAGATACTGAACACGTGAAGTTTCCTTCTGAGGGCCATTGTGTTGTGTGCATTTGCCAGTAGTGCTTGGAAAGGTACATGACAAAATGGGCATTGCAGTCAAATATTGGCATGCTGAGGGAAGAGTACATTGGAAGTTATGACTACATCAATTTCAGGTGACAGTGCCCTCAGTTATGACATATGATTCCCTTCTTACCACTGTGAAGACATAGTGATCTAAGGTAAATTAGATGTATACTTTTGTAGCTAGGCCTGTGTGCCCAGGCCTATCACACCTGGGTATGTAACATGTTGCTACTGATGTACTACTTACCAGGAACATAGGTGTTACCGATGGAGATGATACTACATATATATTTGCATGGAGTTTACACCCATGAGTACATGGACATCATTTGTTCATCAAAACCCTCTTGTAGCATATTGACATAATTCACAGATTCTATGACCGCTCACAGTTTGCAGGCATTGGCCAATCTTGTCAACCACAGACATTCAGTTTGTGCTTGTACTGTGGTTAAATGGATTCCAAGTAGTAGAGCACCCAGGAATGAGCCCTGTTGAACATAATTGGTTACAGATCAGATATTGGAGGTGGATTCCCCCTATTTTGAGTATGTGTTCCATTAGTGAGCCACTTAGCGGCCCCTATAATGATATTACTGTTGATGACTACTTGGGTGATTTTGTCAATGATGCCTGAGTGGAGATTAGTGTCACACAGCTTGGATAAGTCCAGGGAATTGTATGCCCTGATGTTCCCTCATCCAGGTCCTTGGTGACTACCTTAGACATGTCCACCAGGTTTAAAAACTATGATCTTCCTTTCAGAAATCCAAAATGTGTACGTTCAACTGTTTTTAGATTACATATATCTTTGCTGATCAGCTCCATGATGATTTGTCCCATGGGCTTACAGATATGGGTACTCAGGAAAATAGGTCTGTAATTCCAGTAGTTGGTGGATGCACCACCTCTGTGCAAGGGGATAACACATGACGTTGTGCAGTCATCTGGGATGTAGCTAGTGGTTACACTATGATTGCAAGGAGTTCCCAATGGTGTTAGTAATCCTTGTTGGATCTCATGTGGGATGCAGCCTGGGATATTAGCATGCGCAATATATGCTGTGTTTCCTCCTTAGAGAGGCTATTTACGACCTGCTCTGTAGGTATATAAGGTATGGGACAGGTTGTAGGGATGTCATTTGGTACATGTGATGGGGACAGGGAAGTAAGATTGACTGAGAAGCTGTGGGACAACAGGTTAGCTATGACTACAGACTCATTATATGTGGTATCATTAAGTACAAGTTCACTGACAATCTGGGCCTTTCCTCTGAGGTTACACATGTAACTACACTATACAATGCACAATGTAGTTACATGTGTAGTTACACATGTAACTACGCTGTGCATTGTGAACGTCCTTTGTAGGGGAGGCTAATTTAGTCACATACTGTTTCAAGATGTTACAACAACACAATGTGCTTGTTTTAGCTGACAAGGGTGTGCCTCCATTTTAGGGGGCTCCCTCACTCCACCTTTCACACAGCAATGTCCACCTCTTATTGAACAGCCTGCTAATGGCAGTTGTCCACCAGGCAGGTTTGCTACGCCATGAGAAGCTTGTTTTCCCTTCTCTCAGGTACAGCCGAGTCTATGCAGTTATACTGGTGATAGCATAAAGCATTGGTGTAGAGCTGTGCATACTTGCCTGACCCATCTGAGGGGGGAGGTGCAGTCAAGGTATGTAAACCATCCATTAGGAGGTTATAAATTGCTTTGTTGATGTTTATTACTGTATTTTTATTACTGTATTTTCTGCAGTGGGGGTGTAGGTGTGATACTTAATTTTAATGAGACTGATCTGTGGTCAGATCTCACCTGGGTGGACCTCACAGTGGAGGGGCTGCAGTGGTCACCCATATTGGTAAACACCTGAAGCACTATGTTGGCTCTCCTTGTGGAGATGTCACAACACTGGTCCAGAGCATTGTAGTTAAGGAAGTGGAGTAACCTTTGGGTAAGTGAGCTTCAGCACGACTAACCAACACAGTTGGTGGGTACTTACTGTCACCACAAACCATGGTGTACTGCTGTATCTTGATAGACACAAGTAGATTCAAATAAGCAAAAGGGGTGTCTGGATTCATGGAGCTGCTTCTGTAGCTGGCAATCGCTTGATTAGGTGCCTTTCCATTAGTGAATAGCACCTGCAGTGTCTCCAGGAAATCACACTGTTTCACCAATCTGGATGTGTATCTATTTTTAATGAATATGTATACACCACCTGCATTACCTTGCACACTGTCCATTTGAGGTCTAAACATGTTGAAGGGCATGTAGGCTGGTATGGCTGTGGTGCTGTCCTCAGCCTTGACCCAGGTGACTGTGACTACAAAATATCTGCATATTCCAATGTGGGGACACCTTCCTCAGAGTGGGGTTTAGTGTTGCCATTCCTAGCATGTAGCAGCATAACCATGATGTTGTATGAAGATTGTGTTCTCATTGGAAAGTATTCCCTTTAGACAATGCATATAAGATACACCATGGGGGTGTCAGCAGCCTTGGCCAGTACTCAACATCCCAGGGTTGACAGATGAAGACCATCTCTGGCAAAGCACTCGGGTCTGTTGAGCAAGTCATCCCAGGTGGACATGTAGTGAATCCCGTTACAATGACACCACACGCTAAGTCAATTATTGACATCCATCATTTTCTGTGTGTATTGAGCCATTATCCTAGGTCAAATGCAGTTGAAAGCTATACGCATACCTGTGAGAGACACAGAAGGTCTAATCTCAGTCATGTGTCTGCATACAGTTCAGTGCCATATGCCTAAAGTTGTACACACCAGCAGGAACTATGATGTCATTGTTACGTTACCTGATATTCATTGACTTACATCTATGTGTGGTATGGTGTATCATGTCAACTCACAGACAGCCAACTATGACCTTTCACATATGTCACCTGGTGACAGGAACATCAGTGTGTCTCAAGATGTAATCACCTATGAATAATAGGTTTGATTTTCTGGTTTGCCTCAGGTGTTAGACTGGTGAGACAGTGGTGCATGAGTTATTATGTGTACTGTGGTCTCCAGAGGTAGGATTATATATACTGAGGTTGCATATGGTTTTCTGAGGTGTATATTGTTTGGGAATGTGTCTGGTAAGGAGCTCTACACATGCAGGTGTGTGTGATGTGGATGTGGGTGGAGCAGGAGGTGAGTTGTGCATGCTGGCAAAATGCTCATTCCTATATGTACTGACTGATGTGTGAGACACTATGGAATCAAGGTTTGTAATACAGTCATATCTCTCATGCATTGTGTTTGTGTAGCATAGGTGTAGAGGGGTTGGGACACTTTCCACATCTCATCAGGACTCATTGATAATGCCATTAGCAATACAGTCATGGTTGTATGTATTTCACATAAGGCCATCATTAGGGAGTGTCATGACATATGCTGAAATGTAACATGTTGGCACCTTTATGTAGGTCCCCTAAGGTAGCACAGCACCTGACAGTGTGCCATAACATGGTTGTGTGATTACAATGCTTTGCCAGGCATGTGGCCCTTGGATTAACCATAAACTTGTTATTAGGCTTGGTCACAATACAATACCTACAAATGTGACATGGTGGAAGTCCAGCAAAGTTAGGGTCATGCTGCTAAACCCTTGGGGTTGACAGTCCAAAACACAGTATTTGTAGGCACTCCTTGAAGTGAAGATGTTGATGTTTGTGCATGCACAGAGGACTTGTTCAACTATGCTGACATTACTATGGCCTTACAAGTCTACAATGCTATCAAGCAACCAGACAGCAAACTGGATGTTGTGTGACATGATGTGGAAACACATACATGTGTTCTGGCTACATAACTGTACATTATGACATACCCAGGAGATGTGGCAGGTGGACACACTTTGGCCAAAGGTGGCTACTACTCCCCAGTAGACCTCAGAACCATGTCATGCAGATATCCACCATTAAGCTGTTGAAGGGCAGGATGCATCAATTGCTGTGAAATTGTCACCTAACATGGATCACCACCACTGTGGTGCTTGTTTGAGCAGCCTTGGACATCTATGTCACTGGACATTGCACATTATATTGTGACACTGCAGCTGTGCTCCTAATCACCATCTGTTCAGTACCCTAATGAAATACTATCAACCCTGGAACAGAAGGCATAATACAGGCAAACATCAATTGATTGCTCAGGTTGCTAATCAAGGCATCTACCTGAAAAGGGGTATATGAAGCCTACAGATCCTTGCATGATGTGGGACAACTATGTTGATGAACAAACAGGATGAGCTCTGTAGTAAAATTTTGCTTCTGCTGAGAGAAAAAGTATTGGAGTATGGCATCCCAGGAGAGACCAGCACTAGTAGCAGCCAGGCACCAGCAATTCAGGGGACTTCCTTGCTTTCCACATTCTTCACAAGGTAATTGTGTCCTTTCAGTACACACTGCTTGAATAGTGTCCAACCTGCAGAATACTTGTGCAAAACCTCCCACCTTACCTTCACAGGGTGTATGTATTACCTTTCCCTCCATTGTTTGTCTGTGCTCTGTACAGACACAGACAACTTGGATGACTATTTTCTTGGAAAACATGGTGGAAGTAACTGCAATACTTAGTTGCACAGAGGACAACTAGCATGCAGTGACAAGCACTGTCCCCAGATCTCTCAGTCATCTGATACTTAAAGTCATATAATAAGTTATCATTGAAATAATCAGTAACAATGTTGTACACCTACAGACATTGGTCCAAACACAGTTTGTTTTGATCAAGGGCAGATCATGCTTACCCTAACCGGTGGACTTAATTGAGTGTTAAACTATGCAATGGATGAGGGGAATATGACTCACTCCACCTACCATGGCCTGACAAGGCACCTGACAATATTAGACCATCAGGCATTGCTGAAAAACTGTATACATTATTTATCAATTAGTATGTCAGCTAGTGGATAGGCAAATGTCTGATAGTCATTATCCATGAAAATAGCATTGGGTAGTCCACCGGTACAATGAGGCCATTCACCAGTGGACTTCCCCCTCAGACATCATCATGGAGTACCCCTTCAAGACATTCCCTTCTCTGCAGTCACAGCCACTGCCAGTGACCTCTGACTGACTGCATTTGTAAATGATTGCAAATTAGGAGCTGCCACTGAATCCCACACAGAACCAACAGTTATCCAGGACGGGCTGAGACACACACTCAGTTGTTGTCAGATGCACTGACAAATAGTAAATGCCAAGGAATGCACAATACTATCCTTTGGGAAGTCATCCACCCCTAGAAAATATAGTATTGTCCCCACATCACACACAGTTGGATTCAAAGTGAAAGGATTCAAAATAACTTTATTGTCATTTAGGAAGCACAAGTGCTACCTAAACGAAATTTAGAGTGTCAGCTCTTTTACAGGAGAAAACAAACACAAAAAGCCAGACATTATAGGTATTAAAGAGTAAACAATAACTATAATACAAAAGTAAATATCTAGGTAACTGACACACATGCTTGTATACTATTTATATACACTGGACAACATTGACTACTAGCTGATTAACACATGAAAAAAGTACACTATACACAGAGGTGAGATTGGATGATATTGCACTTAAAGAAGTGATTGGAATTGCACTTGAAAGAGAATATATTAATTTTAGTATGCAGTCAATAAATGGAATTACTGTATGGAAAAAAAAGCATAGCAATCTATTATAGTTTTGATAGATCCAAATTTACATCTGCATTAACAAGTCTTATTGCAATTGGATAAAAGTTGTTCATGAATCTGGGGGTCCTGCAGTGGATACACTGTAACCTTCTACCAGATGCAAGTTTAGTGAACCAACCATACACTGAATGAGAAGTGCCACTTAGTATTTTGTGGGACCTCTTTTTACATCTCATTTCAAAGAGCTCCTGTAAGGGAAGAAGACTAGTTCCCACAATCTTTTCTGCTGCTCTTATTCTTTGCAGCTTCTTCCTTTCAGCCATTGGGTTGTTACTGAACCAGAAAGTGCAGTTTCTGGAGATAATGCTTTTGATGGCTCCTCTGTATAAGGTATTTAGAGCATTCATAGAGAGCTTTGTTTTTCTCAACCTTCTTAGGAAGTGTAGTTGCAGATGGGCTTTATTAATTACATGGACTGTGTTTATACTCCAAGAAAGATCCTCTGATATATGTAGCACCAGGAACTTTGTAGTTTGGATTCTCTCTACTTCTTCACAGTTGATCTTGAGGAGCAGTTGCATGGCAGAGCTCTTTCTGAAGTCAATTTGTTTTATTGACAGTCAGGTCCAAATTGTTGTTATTGCACCATTCAATCAGGGAGTTCACCTCATTCCTATACCCACTCTCGTCATCACCACTTATGAGTCCCACCACTGTGGTGTCGTCTGCAAATTAAATGATGTGGTTATTGCTAGCTTTTGCAAAGCAGTCATGGGTAAGGATTGTGAACATGTAGAGGACTCAGCATATAACCCTGGTGTACTTTGTTGTTGATTGTAATACTCCCTGAAGTTTGTTACCAGCACAGGTCCTTTGTGGTCTTCCAGTCAGGAAATCAAGGATCCAGTTGCACATCCCTTTATCTATGCCAAAGTTGATTAGCTTTTCTACAAGTTGCATTGGAATCACCATATTGAATGCTGAACTGAAATCTATGAACAAAAGCCTGGCACAGTTGTTCTTCTCTTCAAGATGCTCCAATCTGAGGTGAAGTGCCACCAAAACGGCATCAGCAGTTGATCTGCTTGCCCAGTTGGCAAACTGCAGTGGGTCAAAAGATTGGGGTAGTATTGTAGTCAAACGCCTTTTAACCAGTCTTTCGAAGCATTTAATTACATTTGATGTAAGGGCCACTGGCCTGTAATCATTTAGGTAGGTGGGGCTGGCTTTTTTGGGCAGAGAGATTATGTTGGTAACTTTGAAGCATGCTGGTACTTTTTCCTGGACAAGCATGGTACTGAAGATGTCCATCAGGACTATGCTGAGTTGGTCTGCACATCCTTTCAATACTTGGTCTGCACAACCTTTCAGTACTTGGTCTGCATAACCTTTCAGTACTTTTCCCAGAATACTATAAGGGCCTGCAGCCTTCCTGGGGTTCACTTTCCTCAGTTGGTTCATTTCAGTTGAGCCATTACTCAGGGACTTATGGACACAGACAGTGATCTAGCTTTTGACTTTCACTGGTTGGTACAATGTGGGGATTCATTCAGTCTTGTACAATATATAGAGAAAGGTATGGTATGTAAATACCAGACTGCCATTGTTATGCTGTATTTGGTACTAATCACACCTATCATTGAATGCAATGGAGCCTTTGGTATGTCATTACACAGGCATATATGACAACTGTAACAGCTACAGAGGTTCCATAGTAAACCAATACATAGTGCAGATAACACGTCCTTTGCAGACCGTGTCAAGGCCGTAAATGTGTAGTCTGTCTCCTACATGCTTTGGAGGGGAGATGTATGGCTCCATACAGAGAGGTGCCAGATCCCACTGTGTACCTCCTGCATATCCAAGACAGGACTAACACATGTATTACCTATTCTACACACCAGCACCTTCACTGTGGTGTAAATAGTACATGCTGGAGAGACAGGTATGTAACCCAGA
The DNA here is from genome assembly GCF_019279795.1 of Protopterus annectens. Taxonomy (NCBI): domain Eukaryota; kingdom Metazoa; phylum Chordata; order Ceratodontiformes; family Protopteridae; genus Protopterus; species Protopterus annectens. The sequence goes on along the minus strand of NC_056727.1, from coordinate 1,005,854,531 downwards.
CACAACACCCTATATGTAACAGGCTCTCCATCCATGTGAAGCACACTTCCACTGTAATGCGCATCATGTGCAAGTTACACAATGGGATACGGAACAAGACAATCATAACTGGTCTAGAACAAATGTCTGTAATGGACATAGAAAAATTGTAGATGGTTCATCTCCAATGCCACAGCTTTTAGATGTGTTAGCTCCTGAAACCATGCTGACAGTTATCAAGGGTATCAGACCTTTTCAGAGATTAGGGATGCATGAGTAGGCTGAATGAAGCCATTGTCCTTGTTAGCCTGTTATACACATATGAACCTATGGAGCCATGCACCTATAGTGCTGTACCTTTCTAAAGACATTTTTCTCCTGTGCTGACATTCCATCCTGTGCTGTGATGTTTATGGGTTTATTGCTGCTGTGTATCCATAGGTGTCCTCTACAGACTCCTAAAACTGGAACATAAGCAGGTCCATGACACACCTTCCATTGTGTAAGTATACAGCCATTACATCATACAATGTAAGGTACACAAAATAATGTGGTTTACTCATTACAAATCTCAGCATACAGTATCTGTCAGTGACCAGTACAAGTGGCACATATAAATACATATATATATATATATAAAATATAGTATCATTTTGTATATTTATATATATATATATATATATATATATATATATATATATATAGAGAGAGAGAGAGAGACCCTGTGCATTAGACATATAGTTTCATTTCCCTGCATCAATGATGAGGATGACAGGGACGTGGCACAGTATCATCACTTGCACAGGGTGTTGTGTGGGGGTGCAGGAGGCCTAGGCTGACCCAATATGTTCAAAACATGTGTGTGAGTCAGGAAGGGAAGCAGGCAAGATGGACCAGGGAAATGTGCCGTGTGTGTCTGTAGGTCACCTGATTGCGACAGTGGTCTGTGAGTGTGTGCATGAACACAGTCAAGCTCAGTGCTAGCCCTACATGTGTGTATGTTGGACAGCTTTGAAGCATGCATTGTAGAAGGGACAGTTCACCATTTCTGCCCCTGAACACGTGCACTGGCTCTGCCAGGAGTTGCACTGGCACCTCCATGCTCAAAATCAGAAATGGTGCTAGTACCTGACAGTGACTGCTGTCTGCTGGGACCATGTCCTCCACAGAAATGCCCAGGGCCATGAGCCCATGACCTGCCATGTCTTGGTGTGGACAGCACACTTGCCTCTGGGGTGCAGGATGTGCTGCTACTATGGGAGCGTGATTGTGCACAATCACATGGATTCTCAGCAGATGCAGTTGCTGACCTACGTCCATGAGTCTGATGTTCAACTCCAGTGAGATGTTTCATCACAGTTAATCTACATTCCAAGACAGATAGTGTGCGATCTGTCTCAGACCAATGTCTTTCCACTGCATCAGTGAACCAATCCAGGGTATGAGCAATGCAGGGGAGGCAGTCAAGGATGTCAGACTGTGCTGCATCCATAACCCTAAGCATTCATCTGGAGTGTTTTTTGAAATGTGCCTCTACCTCCATAACAGCCCAAAACATACACCGAGTGACCCATGATGAGACACCTGCAACAGGTGGTGGAAGGACAGCAGGCCTCCTACAAGTACCCCTGTCAATCTGCCTGTGTGGAACCTTGCCATCTCTTTGCTTATGGCCAGTACCAACACTCAATGCAGCCATAGTTGCTACACTTTCCTGTTCAATGTCTCCACCATCTGACTGTACAATATCTATGGCCTCTGCAGACTTTGTATGTGTAGGCATACTGACTGTGTATGGTGATAATGAGGGCAGAAGAGGGATGTAAACCTCTCGGACAGATTCAGCCTCTGCAACCCCCATCTGTGTCTCACTTTGGCTACCATCATCATCAGAGTCTGAAAAGGCACTGACATCAGCTTGGAAGGGGGCAGAGACCAACCCCCATGGTCACCTGTGATAAAAAAGGGAAAATAATTACATTAATACCTGCACTATTATGCTCTGCAGTACTATGTTGTAATATATGTTAAGCTGTATACGCTACTGTCACTATTACAAACCTGTTTAACCGCTAACCTCGTAGTAGGACATGAGGTCATTATGTTCCAACAAACATCTGTAGTTACTTGTAAGTAAAAGTTCTTTACACAAGAGTCTTATCAGCAGCAATGAGGTGCACTGTTGACATTCGTCAAAACTCTGCAGAGTGACACATATGGCAAACTGTAATGTCCTGACAATACTGTCACATGTATCAGTGTGGTCACACCAACAAGGTATAGGTATGACTCTAAATTGTATACAGCCATAAAATATCTGTGCAGTTGGCAATCATGCAGACAGTACATCAATCTAGCCAGCAGGCTTGGGATGACACTTTAGGAAATACATTGTACTAAATCTACATCTCTAACAAAACAAGAGCACTTCCTTGTCCAATTCCTGATGGTCCTGTGAAAATTTGAGGGAGAGGTAATGTAAACACCACTGCATGTTACACTATAACAGGGTAATACATCCATATATTTTCCACATTTACAGCAGCTACTATGTTAATTATTAGGTTGGTCAAAAATCTGAGCATGAGATTCAAACTGCAGTTAACCCCCCCCCCTCCACCAAAAACAAACACCTGACACCCATGCAAAACTGTGTACACCCTGACACACTGAATGCTACAGTAAACCACTGCTGATCAAACTAAGCATACCTGGATGCTACTCTGGCGTGGAAACTGTGACACCCACATCCATGAAATACGGTGTGATGGATGCCTGGGTGCTGTCCTACATTACTAGGTTCACCAGGAATTCCTCAACAACTGACAATGTTTTTTCCCCTGCAGGCTCTCTACCGGTGACACCACAATCCCTGACCATGTCTGCTGCTCTTCTGTGTGCAGAATTTATCATATCAGTCGGACAGTGTCACACCTGCTCATATGTCCTGCTCTAGTGACCGACAGCATTAACATCCTGGATGAGGTCAGCCTACAATGCTGCCTGCTCTTCCCTGTTTTGCCTCCCCCTGGACAGCAGGAGTTGATGGTGTTCATGCAGGCTTTTCAGGATGATGTAATTTTCAGTATCCATAAAAGGGCCTTAGAGTCGTGCATGCATTTTTCCTGAAAGACAACAAAATGGCCAAGAAATTGTAGTTATTGGCCGTTTGGGCGATTTTTCCATCTCTTTCAACTTTCCGATTTAAAATGTCACATTTCCACTTGTTTCTTTCCTGAAACTAGTCAAGTTTAGATATATATTCTTAGTTTTAGCACTTGAATTTGTTTATTCATGCTCAGCACTTGTTTAGAACTTGTAAGCACTAAATAAGCTACAAATTACTACAGCATTCAACCTTCCTCATTACCTAGAGGAAAACAGTTTTTGTACTTACTTTCCTCAGTTGCTTAGAGAAAAACAGCTCTTGTACTCACTTCCTTCACTTGTCTAGAGGAAAATATTTTTTTATGCAGGCATGTCCAGTGGTCAGCTCCCAGTGTTCTCTCCTGTCTATCTGATGAATCTGGGCATCTTGGGCCAATGTAGCAATTCCCTCATGTACACAGACAACCCTCTCCTCCTCCCACCCAACACTACAACCTGTGAGAGATGCACTTATCTAGCCAAACTGGAGGTAAAGCTCTCTCCAACCAAGACTGAACTTGACAGTCAAGAGGAGAAGGTAAACACTTGCACCACACCACACTCATCACATAGTCCAACTAAACCTACACCATCAAAATCCACACATAGAAACACAAAAACATTCATGGAAGCTCTAAATAATAATCTGCTCAAGCAACAGACACCTCCAAAGCAGAAATGCAAGCAACCTCACCCCCCAACACAACACAAATGACACATAGCCCACAGATTCAGTGTGCCACTCAACCACAGCCCATAAGGCAAAACAACATACCCAACACACTAGTCATAGGTGACTCTATAGTCAAGCACACTGATGTATCACTCACCAGACTAAACAAGGAGAAGGTTACTGTCAGCTGCCTGTCGGGTTCCAGGATCCACCACATAACCCACGCACTCAGGTCACTCCACAACAAGTACCAATATAACTGTCATTGTCAATATTGGTGTGAATGACCTGAGATGTACCTCCCTGGACTACATGAAAAGAGACATGGAAGAGCTCTCCGATCTTGTAGCCCAGGCAGGTATGACCCTAGCCCTGAGTAGCATCCTGCCATCACCCAGAATGATACCACAGTACAAGGACAAAATGATTAACTTCAACAATTGGCTAAGCTTCTGGTGTCATTCTAAGGGGATCCAGTATCTGTCTGCCTGGGATGGCATGGTCGACAGACCACAGTGCTTTGCCAGAGATGGCCTTCACCTGTCACCCCTGGGATTCTGGATACTGGCTAAGGCTCTGGGCACTCCTATAGTGCCTTTTTTAGGCAAGGTTCAAATGACAAATTCACCACCGTAACAGGAACAGGCAAGCAAAAACTGAGGGTAATGCTACTCAATGCTAGAAGTCTAAATCTCAAAATGCACTCCCTTAAGGCACTCCTTAAAATGGAGAACATCGATATCTGTGCAGTGACTGAGACCTGGTTTAAGGCTCCAGAGAGTACCCCTGCATTACCAGGCTATAACTCATACCACACTTTTCAGCCACCTAACCTGGACCGGAAAACCAAAGGTGGAGGTGTGTCCATATTCATTAAGGATATCCACACCTCCAGGCAAGTTGTTCAGCATAATGCACCCGAGGTTATCCAAGTGCAACTAACTCTGGGCAAAACTGCAATCCAAATTGTAGCTTGCTACAGATCCCCCACCATGCCTCAGGATTCCCACTCCTCTTTTGTTGATATACTGGAAAATATTAGGGTTCAAACAAACACCCTAATAATGGGTGATTTCAACTATCCCACCATTAACTGGGAAAACTACTCAAGTACCAACTCCTTCACTCAATGCTTTCTGGAATTCATAAATTAGAACCAAAAACTGTAGTTTTCTGCACCAAAGTCTCTCCACCAATGAAGCATGAAACAAATCCAAAAAATATAGTAGTAGGAGACACCAAGGTGAGTAAAAATGTAGAAATGTTTATTTAAAATAAATAAAAGTGTACAATAAGCACTTTCAGGCAAACATGCCCTTCCTCAGATAATACTCAACAGTTAAAAAACATTTAAACAGTAAGACAACCAATGAAATCCTAGTAAATTACTCTTTTTTCTTAACAAAGGTTTTAAAGGAACAGTTGTATTCAAACCAGGGCACCTATCAGCCCCTAGTTTAATTATCCATTTTGTTTCATTACATTCAGTTTCATTAGACACCTCACCTCCTCTAACATTTTTTTGGATCACTTGTAAAACCATAAACTTAAAATAATGACCTTGGTGTCTCCTACTAGTATATTATATGGAATTCATAAATTCCAGTGCCCTGGATCAACTTATTCACACCCCCACCAGGGTCAACAATATCCTAGACCTAGTCATTACCAACACGAGTGTCCGGTGTTCCACACCTGAAGTCAACCCCTCGTTGGTCAGATCCGACCATAAGCTAATCACCCTAGATATCCACATCCCACCTCCACCCGCCATTAAGGAAACCATGGTAAAAATGTTCTCAAAAGCCAACTTCATGCTTCTTAAGACAGAAGTGGCAAACTTCATGACACCCATGCATATGGACAATACAGTTATAACTGCTGAATCCTATACAAATGCACTCTATAAGCACTTACACGAGTGCATGGATCATGCTATCCCAAACAGAACCAAGAAACCATCCTCCAAAAAAAGGAAGCCAATCTGGTGATCCCCTGCTATAAACAAACTCTACAACAGAAGGAAGAAACTGTTGCAAAAGAGAGTAAAATCTCATGAGTGGGGGAGCTCCATGGTCAGCCTCAGTAAGAAGCTGAGATCCCTTATAAGATCCTCCAAAGCTAGCTATGAAAACAAAATTGCAACTGAGTCTAGGGACAACCACAAAGCATTCTATAGCTATGTCAAGAATCTCAATAGCAACACCCAGATCTGCTCTGAGCTACAGCACAACAGCATGAGAATTACAGAACCAACTGATATTGCCAACATCCTGGCAGATAGGTTCAGTTCTAACTTTACCCCCCTCTCACCCCCTAAAGGGCCCATATCTACACAGGAAGAATGCAGAGTCCCTGTAATCACAACTACACAGGTAAAAGCTGCACTATCTAATGCCAAAAACACAGCATCCATGGGACAGGACAACATCCCAGGCTGCGTTTTACATGAACTTCAGAACGAACTGGCTCCCCACCTAAGCACCATGTTCAATCATAGCCTCACTCCAGGCTTTGTGCCCACTGAATGGCACACAGCAACAGTTATCCTACTCCTCAAAGGGGAGCCACCATTGATTCCAGGAACTATCACCCTATTAGCCTGATGAGCCTGGTCTGTAAAGCCATGGAACGTATCATCATGGAACTCATTAACAAAGACATTGGTAACCTCCAAACTCTGGACCCCACCCAGTTCAGGTTTGTGAAAGGCAGATCATGCCTCTTGAACCTGATCAACTTCTTTGAGGCAGTCACCAAAGCCGTAGACAAGGGTAAGGTGGTTCACACAGCCTATCTTGACCTCGCCAAGGCTTTCAACATCATCCTCCATTCTGGAATTATAGTTAAACTCACTAAACTAGATATAAATCCCTACATCACAAGATGGGTTGCCAACTTACTCACTGACGGAACCCACACTGTAAATGTTGCAGTCCCCAAATCTGACTTCAAACCATTGACAAGTGGAGTACCACAGGGTTCAGTCCTGGGACCTCTCCTGTTTGGTATCTACTTCGCTGAAGTACAGGCTAACACAGAAGGCTAATGAAGTTCGTAGATGACTGCAAACTAGGAGCCATAGTCGAGTCCTCAAATGATGTGGACATCCTACAGAAGGGCCTCACTGAGACAGATGTCTGGTGTCAGAGCCATGGCCTCAATCTCAATGCTAAAAAGTGCATTGTCATCCTCTTTGGTAAAAACTCAGTACTCATGAACTACTACATAGGTGGCAGTCTATTTAATGACAAATGTATGATAAGAGACCTTGGGACCCAAGTGGACATTAGTCTCTCCTTTGATAATCACTTGTCACAGTATTCAGGAAATCCTTCTGTGTGGCACACCTCATCACAAAAGGGTTCTCATCCAGGAAAAAAGAGGTTATTGTTCCCCTCTACTCGACACTCATTAGACCCATTATAGAGTACAATGCCCCTTTTAGAATGTACCTCACAAGACATCTGCAGCAGCTGGAAAGGCCACAGAAGTACCTCACAAAGAGGATTACTGGCCTCAAACAGATGACCTACACTGACCATCTCAAAAAACTCCAGCTTTACTCCATAGCCTATCACCTACTCTAAGGTGATCTCTGCCTAACATAAAACTATGTCAAACCCAGAGCTGCTGGACATGCTACACCTAAAGAAATCCCATTCCCTCCAAGCTACATGCTCTAGGGATCTAAACCTTGTCACCACAATAAACTGGGCATGCTGGAGGGATAGATTCCTGTCCCAGAGACTTCCCATACTCTGGAACAAGCTACCCATCTATGTCAAGCAAAGTTCCTCATTAGCACTCTTCAAGACAAATCTTGATGAGTGGATGGGAAATAGGAAATACACCCCGGTGATCACTTCTGTGGCTCTGCTTGACAGGGGGACAGGAAAATAACTTTCTTGGGTGGCGTAAGCCAGGGAACTTTGTTGGCTAGGCTTACTTAGGCCCTTGGGCCGATAACCTAGTACCTACCTATGAACCTATGGGAACACATGTCAGGATCACATATGTGGGAGTAGACTATGTAGAAATACGGCAATAACAGAATGGCTGGCAGTAGTCACTGCTTGATTACACATCTCTTATTCTACAGTGTGCAAACATACTAACGGTGTGGATGCAACTAGGATACTAGAAATAGTCACCTATTCCTGTTTGTGCCATGTCAGATACTGATGTATGATCACACACCCAACACAGGAGTTCATTGTAGTGTGGCCCTTAACGGTAACCCCCCTTATAATATGTAAAAAACAACAGTGCCAAACAAACAGCAGTGTGTTATTACAACCACTATAAAGGGACATTCCCAGAAGACTAGCGTGCTACATTAACAAAAAACATTCCACCCTTAATGTACTGTACTTCCTCTGTAGGTGTAACAAATCTGGAGATCAATGGCATGTCATCATTACAGTTCTAAGGCTTAATGCTGTAATCCCCATTCCCCTAAGTATATTCACACATATGCATCATGTTGTAAACAAAAGGGTTGCATACCTGATGGAGTACAATACTCCACTGTTGATAGGTACAAATATATAAAGGCTGCGCCAATGTGTTTATTTATTTATTTTACATTTGTTAACCGGGATAGTCCAACTGGAGCCATGTCCATTTTCAGTGGAGGCCTGGGGAGATAAGCTCCGAGTTATCTGATACAATAATACAAGTAATACAAGATTACATAAATGGTATTACCAAAGAATACATAGGCAGATATGAGATACACCTGGTTATAGTTAGGAGAAAATTAATAATAAATTAACAATAAATAGTTAGTTGGGTTATTCACATTCATGTTGAAAGTTAGCCAGGCTTGTTGCAGTGGCAAAGCCAGTTAAATGCCATATGATGTTTGAGTTTAGTTTTAAATTGTCCTAGGGAGGAGAGCAAAGTAATATCACCTGTAAGTAAGTTCCAGGCTCTGCCTGCAGCGTTAGCAAAGATGGCATTTCCAGCTGCATTGTTGATTTTGATTGTCTGAATTAGACATTTGTTCGAGGATCGAAGCAGTCTTAGATTGTTGTGGGGGTGATAATATTTGGAAGCGCTGGTGTGTTATCTGGGTTTGTTAGCCATGATCAGCAGGTTACATTGGATGAGACTTGGAAGTTCTAGCCACCCAAGCTGTTTAAGGTTGATGCAGTGGTGTGTTCTAAAAGGCAGTCCAGTGGCAAACCTGGCAATATGATTGTAACAGGTTCACCCTGTAAAGTAACTCTCATACACAATGGTTCCTCTTGCTAGCTGTTTGCCTTTTTAACATGGTTCTCATTACCAGGTGACTGGCTTTTAACAAATCCGTACTTCTGAAATGCTAATTGCAGGCAACACAGCTGATTTGCAGTATAATCAGGCAACCTCATGTAACCACTGAACAAGACAGAAGGCCTCCATGTAGATTAGAACCCCTTTCTCATATGTTGTGCTGGAAATTACTGGGGTAAAGATACTATTTCATCACAGAGATTACATATGTAGCAGTTACTTTTTACATACAGATGTGTGTGCCCCAGGCTGAAACTGAAGCTGATGCTGCAAGCAATAGGCATAGGCAGAGAGTGTAAACACTTTGGAGGGCAACAAGCTGTAAGAGTAAGTGTGGAGCCTGTGGCAACCTTGTTGTACAGACAGAGCCAGACTGAGGGTACCCATTCCACTGGAAATTTGAGGGTACCCATTCCACTGAAAATTAAGGTGTGTGTTTAAGGTAAGTATGTCAGCTGACAGTATTAGTACCACAATCAAAGGCAAGATCATTGGTGTGTCCTAGAAGAAAGGTAACCACTAAGTCAAACAGTTTGACAAGTGCCAAACCATGTGGACTGCAGTGTCATATTACTGGGCCTCAATTTCAATGCACACTTCAAAATCCTGTTGGAATTCAGACTAATGCATGACCTGACATTCTCTGCACTTTCGAGTGTTGCGCTGAGTAGTTAAGAGTGATCCTAACTGTAGGCATTTGATCATAGGATCATAGGATCATAGGAAGTTACTGGCCCTGAGGCTCTTACAAGCCCAGCCATGAATTTAGCCCATGTTCCAACAAGTCAGCACTCTATGCCACTGTCCGGTAGGGACACAGGTGGAATCCCATTGGTGTATTTTCTGTTCCCCATCCAGTTATCCAGGTTGTTCAGGTTACACTTAAAAGGGTTAATGAGGTACTCTGCTTTACATGGAGAGGGAGCCTATTCCACAAAAGGTGAAGTCTCTGGGACACAAATCTGTCTTGCTATCAAGTTCTCTTGATGTCACAGACCAGGTTGAGGTTGCGCATGCTGGTTACTCAAGTAGAGCTTGACTTGCGGATATGCAGTAGTCCCTTCAGGGCAGGGTCTGAGACTGCTTTGTATGCTAGACAGAGGTCACCTCTAAGGAGTCTGTAGGAGACTGAGTAGAGGGACAGGGCTTTTAGCCTGTCTGTGTAGGTTAGATGTTTGAGGCCCTGGATTCTCCGGGTGGGGAACCTCTGTGGTCTCTCCAGCTGCAGATTTCTATTACTTAGATGCAGACATTTCATCTGTACTGCTTTGGGTGGATAAATAGGTGATAAGACAGACATACATATCACAATTTATAATGTTGATGCCAACATACATGTATTTTCAATGGCAGAGGCAGCTGTAGTTGAAACCAGGACCATGTGTACCAAACAAGTACTGTTCTTCAATGCATTTTACAGACTGAGCTATACTGTCACTGATATAGCAACTGTATTTTTACATGTTGTAGATATTCCACAGTTATCTGCTGTTAGACTGCACTTACATGCTTACCTCTAAACGGTACAGATTTTTACAGAATGTCCAGATTTTGGCCTCATATTTTCTGCCTTTTTTCATAAAATTGTGTTTTTCTGGCAAATTAGTGTTAAACATTAAAGACTGAAGTTAGAAAATAATGACAGACATTTCAGTTTCAGCTTTCATGTCCTTCAGAACATTCATGCTAAATCAAAACCTGTTAATGTATCAACTTTCAAAGTTTGTAAGAACAATATTTAAATATTGTCCCTATTTTTGGGCTTTTGTCCCACTTTTATTTATGGATTTGTCCAGATTTCTTGCTCTAAGAGGTTGAGAGGTATGCGTACATGTACCATTATGTGTATGGCTTTAGAGTGCTATATTTCTCTAATAGCGTCCCAGTTAAAATCCTATTTTTACATTAATATTATAGTAAGTGTATTTTTACATGCTGTAAATATAATTGCAGGGTTATCTGCTATTAGATACCTCACTTATGTTCATTCTTTTGTGTATGGCTTTATAGTGATGCATTTCCCTAGTAGAGTACCAATTACAGTATTATTTTTCCATATTTCTATTAGCTAGTTTGCACAGTGCAGCTCAATGTGCAGCATTGCTTAAACACGGTCAATGATGAGAACTTGAGTAGTCCTATATTTTCATTAAAACATCTGTGTTAATTAGCAGCTGTTTGGCTTAGTGGGTTGAGCAGGTGTAGTTTCTGAATGGGATTAATATTTTTTTCACAGCATATATCGATATAAGGTTATTTAGCATAGCTAAGCAATGCAGCAAGTTTCGGTGAGTCGCTCAAAAAAATTCTTTAATGAAAAGAAAAATGTGGAGATAGAACAGAGGTGAAATGGGGTGCAAGCAGGGGAAAACATAGTGAAAGGCAGGTAGGTATGTGCAGGATGGGTGTAGGAAAGAACCATAGCTATCCATTTCTTGAACAGCAACAACTGTGCACTTGCACAGATATTATTGCTGAATTTGGACAGTCCCCCCCAGATAGTGGTGCCAACATAAGTGCATTGTCAAGTCTGTTGGACCAAATCATATGTATCCAGTGGGCATGTGCAAAATGGAGAGCTATGTATGGGATGATATATATATATTTTTTGTGGGATAGGTGCCCATTTTTTTAAGGTGAGAGTGGAATGCTGGGAAAGGGGCATAGGTATGTATTGGGGAGGTAAGTTAGAAGGTGAGGAAGCTTCAGCAGACAGACAAGACAGACAAGGCTGCAGACAAAGTTGATGTGTAATGCAAGAGGGGTGTGAACACCTTGGATGGGGAGGGTGTTATGGAATAGTAATCCCATTAGCATTCACAAGGCAAGAGTGCAATTCAAGTCCTCAAACATGGAACTGTGACTGCTGCTCCTTCACTGCCCCCATGGTGGCAGTGGTGGAGGCTGGCGTCTGGGTTGAGGCTGCCCCACCAGGATGGACAGCATGCTCTCCATCCAGCACAGGCATGCACTGACAGTTTGGCACAGCAGCCCATGCACCATATCTGGCAGTTCTTGACAGGTGACAAAGTCACCCCCTCTACCTCCGCTCCCAGAGAGAGGCCCAGCCCCAGCCTGTAGGTTAGACTATCCAATGACACAGGCAGTGCAGGGGCAGTAGAGGAAACACCACTAGGCTGTGCCCAGACCACCTAGGCCCCAGTGCCACGGCCAGGGGAGCCAAGGTAGGTGGATCACCTGGAACCAGCCTACCTTATTGCACTGTAGTAAATGAAATATAATCTAAGGTAAGATAAGTAATAACCAAGCAAATGTTAATATTAACATAATGGAAGATAATATTGATTAATCAAAATACATATTAATGTATATTATGAGGAACACAACGATAAATAATCTAAAGGTAAGTTTGTTATTTCAAACCAGTATGAAATAATACATAAGGCCAACATAACAGTTAGTTAAAAGTAATATATTAATATCAAATCATAAAAAGAAATAACATTAATAAATTAAAGAAGATAAGGGGTGGGCAGAGAGAGAAAAACATACCATTAGTTACATCGCAGGTGATATTACTACACAGACTACTACTACATACTTTTACAGGTGTCCATTGTCAGTTGTAAGTACACTGACTACAATTCTTGTATAGATGATGTTGCATGTACATACCTCTCAACCTGTTAGCATGGGACAATGTGGGTCAAGCACTAACAAATCCGGGTACACAACTACAGGGAACTGTTTTACATAGTGTGCTCATACATTAATACCAAGGTGTTCTTTAAAGAGAATTGCCAATAAATTGGATTCCAAGTAATGTCATTTATCTGCTAAGCAAGGGGCAGTCATATGGGGCACTAGTCATTACAGTCCGCAAAAGCATGGCAGCTGAGAGGTATGTTCATATACACTAAGTACACTGGTTATGTGTGAGCTGGCTGCCATGGGATTAGAACATACAAGCAGTGACTGCAGAAATTATGTTTGCTTTATTTCAATATAATGAGGTCTGAAAACACTAGCACCTTTAAGATGTTTCTTGCAACATTTTTTGTGAAATCCTATATTTATACACATGCACAGCTGTCTGTGGTATCACATTGGAAACCAAATGTAGTGAACACATGCACAATGAACACAGTAGCTGCCTACAGTAGTTATCAAAGCATAATCTCCTTTTACACACTAAAAAAACTCCAGCTATACTCTGTGGCATATCGTCTACTCAGTGGCGATCACTGCTTAACATACAAGGCCATGTCAAACATAGTTTGTAGTATTTGTGTGTTTCTTTTTTTGTGCTGGAGCAGTGATTTTTTTCCCCAGGGGAAAAAAAATCGCTGTTCTCAGTCTTCAGGGTTTTTAGCTTTCATGGTTTTGGGTTCGATATTATAACATTCAAAGTTCTGCATCTTCGATGTTATGATATAGACCCTAAATATGCACAGGGTGAACTCAAAAAACAAGTCACCCTAGCTGAATTCCATCATCATAGCCAAAAATCAAATGCGCAATGCCTAGCAAGATAACAGCTCCCACATCAAGCTAAATAAACAGCTCAAGGAACTAATTAAGTTTATCAAAGCCAAATTTGAGGTAAAAGTATCCTTCCTGGTTAAACACAATCACAATGCATTCTTCATCTAAGTCTGAAACATCAAAGGCAATATATAACAATGAGACAAAATACTCTTAAATAGAGCCACCTATAGTGAACCCAAGGGTATAGCAAAACTGTTGGCCAATAAATGTATCTCCAGCTTTACCCTGCCCCCCCCCCCCAAACATCCATCAGAAAATACCCCAAACCATAGTTCTCCTATCACTAGGGATCAGGTTATTAATGTGCTCTACAAAGCCAAATGCACAGTATCAATGGAAACTGATAACATCCCAGGATGCCTCCTTAATAGCATGAAACATGATATATCAAGCACAGTAAAAGCAGTATTCAGTCCTAGCCTCCAAATAGGCATTATGCCAAGCAAACAGAGGACTGTAACTGTTAACCCTCTGCACAAGGCTGGGTCATCCATGACCCTGGAAACTGCTGAGCCATAAGCCTAACTACTCTCATATGTAAGACAATGGAAAGAATAATTGTGGACATGATAAATAGCGACATAGGAAATCCTCAGACTTTGGATCCATCCCAGTTTTGTTTTGCCAAGGGCCAGTTGTGCCTTCTTAACCTGGTGGATTTCTTTGTGAGGGTTACCAAAGGAATGGATGAGGATAAAATGGTGCATACTACCTGCCTTGACGTGGACAAAACATTCAGCACAATACTCCACTTGGACAGTGTAGACAAGCTCACAAAACTAGGTATAAACCCATACATTACCCACTGGATAGATGGTGTTGACACAAGTTCACAAATTTCACAGAAGTATACCTCCACAAAAAGGCCAGTAGCTAGCAGAGTCTCCAGAACTTGGTTCTGGGACTGCTCCTTGTTGATGTCTACTTCTGTGAAGTCAAGGCCAATGTTCAAAGTCCTCTAGTTGACAAAGTTCACAGATGACTGCAAAAAGAGGTATAGTCATTGCATTTCCCAAAGACATAAATATCCTCCAAGAAACCTGACACAGACTAATGCAGACTGGTTCCAGAAGCATGGAATAAAACTCAATGTTAAAAAATGCATACTAGTATCTTTTAGGAAGAATATCACCTCCAGAAATGACTGCATTGATAATACACCCATAAGAGTCGGGAATGCATGTAGACAGTGCCTTGGACTTTGACCATCATGTGTCTAGTATAGAGAGGAAATCAATGTACATTGCTTAACTTTTAAGTAAGGGCATAGCAGCTACATCCAAATATGTTGTTGTTCCATTGCACTCAGCCCTCATCAAACCAATTATTGAGTACAATTCCTCATTCGGTATGTACCTGACTAGACATATGTAACAGAGTGTATTCACAGGTTTCTTAGAAAAGAATAACTGATGTGGAAAACATGTCCTGTGCATACTGCTGAGGGGTGATTTATGCCTGACCTTCAAAGCAGCCTCTGATATACCCCTTAAGGACCTGTAACACATCCATAAAACAAACAGCATCAGAAACACCTGCTCTATGGACCTAAACCTTGTCTGCAAAATAAATAAGAACTGTTGGAAGGATGGGTATGTGTGTCAGAGACCACCCCCTTCTCTGAAACAGGCTTCACAACCATGTGAAGCATAGTTCCTCCCTGCACCTATTCAAATGCAACTTAGATCAGAGGATTTGGGAATAATAAATTTAACACAGGTCTGCCAACTATGTCTCTGTTAGAAAAAAGATGCTTATAAATTCTCAATCACTCATACCCAACTTATACATCCTATAAAATAAACAGGATCATAACATGTCAAGTACAGATTGGAAGCATGGTTAGACTTAAAAAGGCCCTTTAGGATCATTAGCATTGAAATCCCCCATGGACATAAGTTGCTTTTCCAACATTCTCTTTATCTTCCTTATGGTTCCACATGGCTTTGAACCTCATTTTTATGAACAGCCCTAAGTCTATACCAACACCCAGCTGATTCTATCTGGTTAGGCCCTGAGGCCTCTGTGTACCTATTGGCCTTAGTGCCACTCTCACTTTCTGGCGTGTGGTCCTTCCAGCTCTCCTCTCAGTTCTCTGGTATGAGCTCCACCCCATTTTCCTCATGATTCCCCTGCTGAAGGCTCCACCTTGTGCTCCTCTTGGTTCTCTATTCAAATCTGGAAAAGGGGAGCAATGAGAGCACCCACTAGCTCTAAATCATACCTCTCAACCTGTAATCATGAATTTGAACAAAGGCCCATGAAAATAGGTACAACTGGCCAAAAATCTGTACACTGATTAACATAAAATTTGCATACATAATTATGTAACCCCATCCACTCCAATGGAATTGTGGGATACCAACTTTAAACACAAACTGAGGAACAGACACAATACGAAACACAAAAAACCCTAGAGAAGTGTGCCACCTGTTATCACAAGCATTTCTCTCATTTTGTATCTGTTATTGTTATTGAAATGCTGAAATCCCCCTCCCCCCTCCGTGCTTATGTTTCTGTTGTAAAATGTATTTATTCTATACCCTCTGGTCATTGGTTAATTCCTTGCAGTGAGTATTTACAAAAGGTTCATGGAAAGGAGCAACAGTTAACATACGTTGACTTAGCTTCTACAATTGATTCCAGCAAGCTTTCCATTTCATATCATCATTATTATTATTATTGTTATATTACAGCTCAGCCTTTTCTGAACCTAAAAATGTTTAATATAGTTATTCCTCTACTTTTGATACAGCTAGACAGATGTCATAAAAACTTTGTAAACAAATGTCTAGTTGAATAGGACTTGTACAGTAGAGCATATTATTTAAACTAATGGGATTTTTATGACCCTTATGCAAGTAATGCTCCAAGTTCATATCTAATTCTAAATTTGTCTCAAACTTCAGGATTATAAAACTCAGTCCAGAAAAGCCCCAAAGTCTTTGACTAAAACTTAGCAAAACAGAGTATTTGTGGAATCCAGGTAAACAAAGCACATCTAGCAGGCTGAGAAATGAAAATAAATAAATAAATAAAATCTATCTACACTAAAATGCATGCACGGCCACACAGTCATTCACCTTATTCATTACAACACCAAATCATAGAACTAATGTACACACACACACACGCATACACACACACACACACACACACACACATACACACACACCTTGACTACTTACGTACAGCAGGAATGTAGAAAATATTAACAACATACACACAAATCCACATGCTAATAATTAACTAACAATATGCTCTTATTTATGCACTTTACACCTGCAATCTCTCTACTCCCATCTTAGTTATTTCCAATTCTTTTAAAATGTGAAACAGATAGGCTTCCTGTAATTTACTAGTCCAATCTCTCCTTTATCCTGCAATATACCAACCTTCCTATGGTCCTGATTCTACCCAGTCCTGTGTCTCTGCTTATTTCTGAAACGTGCAGTACTGTCCCCCCATTTGTAGCTCTCAACTGCAATATTATTTAAACTAAAGGACTGAGACAATGTCCATTCCATTTTTTTTTAATTATTCTTACCTGGAGGAGCTGGAGGAAGTCGTCGAGCCACAGGAGAGAAATTTTCTCATCTTTCCTGTCTGTTATACAATACTGTTCCTGTCCCTCCTGATCCTGGGTCTGGGTGTCTGGGATAGGATTCCTGGAGTTGCAGGCACATGTTCCTTCTTGGCTTGGCTGCCACTTGCAGTCGAATGTAGGCAGAAATTTTTAATTGTTAATTTAACTTTACTTAAATTATTAAATAGTAAAAGAAATTAAGAAAACAGCTGAGCTTTACAGCTCCTCCAATCTCTGTTTGCTACTTGCTGCTGCAAATGGATTAAACAATCATTCAATCAATGTAGTACAAGTCTGACTTCACTTCACTATGAACATATGCAAAAAAAAAAAAAAAAAAAAGTAAACAAACTTAAGCACAGTTCGAGCCCTATTCATTCTCCCTCATGGAGATGAAGTCATCACGCACCCCCTGCACATGATGACATCAGCAAAAATAAAAATTTGAAAAAAAAAAAGGTAAATTAAAGGGGCCACTCGGAAATTCGTGACACCTCAAAACTGGTAAATACCGAGGAATTCAGTATGGTTGAGAGGTATGCTCTAAATCCGTGCTTTAAAATTTCTAATCCATAGTTTCATAACCAGCGTTCTCTCTACTGGTTGTTATATTACATGACCCATTACTGCATCTATATCTAGTAATACGGTGTGGTTCTTCTTACCAAAAGGTATGTCAAAATAAAGTGAAACTATCACAAATAATGAAAATAATGCTGTTGTAAATATAGCATATAAAATGATTGCGGTAATTTTTGTGTAAATAAGACTGTTACTTTAAATAGAGCTAGTCCTTTAAGACAGGCACAGCCTAGCCATATTAGTTAGAGTCAGTTTTCATAGGTTTGTTGGTTAATAAATCCAATCAGAGGTATATAAAAAGGAGTCATACATGTCAGAGTCAATGGCCCATTGCAGAGGTTGATTTTGTGCTTGGAACAACAGTTTAGAGAGGAAAGAGAAATCTCAAGAAAGATACTTGAAGGAGACTAGATGTCTTTCCTGCATAACAGAAAACCAGAAGAAAGCAATTTGAGGAAAAGCTGTAACAGACTTGGTGAGGGAGGCTGTCTCTACTGTATGGGACTATGCTTAAAGGTATTACATTAAGATGTCTTGTTATTCTTTGTGATCATTTGAAAATAATCTACTTTTTATTTCCTCATTATACTCAATAACAGCATGATTTTATAGATTGTCTGTCTCTGCAGTATTTTTATTTTACATTGGTGAGCAGAGAGAGAATATTTAGGCAAAAATTTTCATGCCCAAATTCCTGAAGTTATATCTTTCACCGCCTGCAAAAATGCTCTTTATTTTATCATATTCCCCAAATCTGAGAGACAGCATTCCTGCAATATGTACCATGAACAGAACTGCTACATCACATCTATCCCAGTTAAAGGGAAAGCAGTCCTTTGGTGTGAGCCAGGAGCTTTTGTGTAGAGTGATATTTTATTTGTCCTTTTGTTAAGATGACATCCATGAAGCAACTGCTACAGAAAATTGCTGCAGCACCCAAGGGTATGGTGGCGGTTGTCCTATCCATGGCAATGACAATGACAGTTCCACTAATGGAACAAGTAACAGGGAGTTAAAACTTGAGGCATACCTAGTAACCTTTGAACAGTACACCCACTAGGAGGGATGAGACCATAGTGACTGGACTAGAATCTTCTCAGTAAGATAATTGAGGAGCCTTTAAATTATTTCATGGACATGAAAATGATACACTTTCAGGACTATAAGAAAGTAAAATAAAGTAAAAAAGAAATTATTCACCTTGTGTTATCTCCAAGACACAAGTTCACAAATTTAATAGATGGATAGTTTCTACGAATTAAACAGTAAGTATCAGTAATGTGTTTTAAATCATGTACTAATTAGGGATAGATAATGCTAAAAGTAAAATTATAGAAATGTTGGCCATTGCTAAATTTAAGAGGTCTTTGACTGCTTGTTTATGAAAGTGGGTATTTTAATATGACACTAAGAACTGAGAAAATTTTGTTGTACAAGAAGAGTGATTGCTATGCAATGAAACTTTGTTTAAATCTAAACAGTCTAGATTTATGGCAAAGCATGCTTCAAATTCCGGTAATAAACACAAAGCATTCACTATAGACATACTTTCTGTTAAATATGGGGAAAAGAATCATACATTTTGGTTTTGTACTAGTAATGGTAGCATTACTAATCATATAAGAACTATAATGAGGGAAAAGCATGCTAGTAATGATACAGAATGTGATAAATTGTCTACAGAGTTGCTAATTCAAAATTCTGTGACTGTACTACTGCACAGATAACTAGTGAAATATGTTACCTAATGGCAGGGAGCTGCACAAACTGCTAAATTCAGCTAGCATGGTCACACTTATGAAGGCACAGCATGTGTACAAAATAAGACATTTACTAAACAAGCAGTTGATGTAGCATGCATTTATGGAGATAGAATACAGTATCCAATTACTCAACTGTGTTTGGAAAGATAGTTTAACTCCCTGCTGTACTTTATTTGCACTTTATTTATTTATTTGCTTTTGATGACTGAGAATATTCAAATGGGCAAAATGGACCCTCTTCAGAGGAGACATGGGGAGAAAATCCTAAGCATAGTTAATATAACCAATTGTGTTGAAAGTATAAGGACAAACAAAGTTGAAAGGTTGATTACAATCAAACTATGCAGAAAATAACAGCATAGAATAATCAATAAATTAACAATTACATGTTGAATACAATTAGTTAATGGATCAACACAGGAAAAGACAGTGTGCAGTTATAGATGAGTTAGATGCTACAATGCATACTCTGGAGTTCCCAATTAAACACATAATTTGATAATATAGAAATATTTCCCCATTTTAATGATTTGAAGAGCCAGTGGGAATAATCCTTTTGATAGACTACCTTATCAGTGTGGGAAGGGCACCAGCAAGTGAATTAACCTAAAAACATAACTCTACATAAACTGGAAAGGGGGGTGGACCACCAGACACATTCATAAGAGAATATAAATGCAACAAATATCTACACATAGTGTTAGAAAGACCCAAAGGTATGAACATTTTGCTAAGAATATACAAAAAGAGCCTGTACCATTTAAAAAGATAAATCAGCATAAAGCTATATTAGAGCAGCCTGTGAAAACACATCCAGTACAAGAAAGGAAGTTATGGAATAAAATCTTGCAACAAGAAATCACTACAAAGCATGAAATATATTCTAGTCTATGATTTTATTTCATTTGTACATCTTTTTCTGTGTAATCTCCAGGACTGAACCTGAAACCAGTCCATTCTGACTGAATGAGAATGCATATAATTTAATTGTCTGTATTGACTGTGTACTGTCATTTGTCTGGTTTGGGTCATATATGAAAAATGAAATAATGCAATCAGTACATCAATATAGTTAACATAAAATAATAATGCATACATAAGAAAAGGACATATTCACAAAAATAAGGATCACACAAAGAGACTATAAGGAAATAAACTACAGAAACATGAAAAAAACAAAGTTTTTTTAAATGAAAATCTATGTTTTAATCATTCTTCTAGCTACATGGGTTAGTAGTAAGCTCCAGCAGCATATAGGGTTAAAGCCCTGATTATAGCCCAAGAGACAAGAGTTCCATTAGCAGCTTGGGTGTTTGGACAACCTAGCAGGGAAGGACTGATATCTCTTTGGAGGACAAGGTAGAGCAGGATGCATGCAGCCACAATCCCAAGGAGGAGGTGTGATGTAGCTGTGTGTGAGCTGGAGGTAGCCATTAAACTCACCAAGTCACCACCAGATGGTAGCCTTCATTAGCAAATGAATGGTGCATGTGCTTACAAGGAGAAGGCACTGTGGTCCCTGCAATGATACAAGTAGCTCTTCCCCCATACCAGGAGATGGATTTAAACCATATATATGTCCTCATTGCCAGGATGTCTGTGAGTGTGCAAACAACCCTCATGATGCCTGTATGATAGCCTCTCTAGATAGCTGCCATCCCACATATTGTGTAGTTATTCTGTAGTAAAGGGGAATGAATGGACAATCTTTGATTATGGGGTGGCTTGATGGTTAATAGGCAGGGGGACAAAACACCTAGAAAAAAAGAATAATGACATTATTACAGATTTCAGGATAAAGTAAACTAGACCTTATGTTGTATCCTGCATTATTTTAATGGGTTCAAGACAGTATATTAAGGGTTCATCTTCTTTTTATTTTTTTATTTATTTTTTTTTAGATAGTGCTTCCTTCTCTGCTCTCATACTACATGTTTTTGGAAGTGTTCCTGAGAATATCAGGAGATTAAGAGGCCAGGGTGAGAGAACATGAGATGTATAAAACATAGTGCACTTGCATTTTCACCTTTATTCCACAGTCAGGAGATAAAAAAATAGCATGTCAAATTTGACAAGAACATCTTCCTTACTTGCTGACTGACTGTTTTAGCAACAGTAGAGTGCTGGGACTTGTTCACAGTAGACCATTATATAACAAAACATCTGTCACTGGCTACTACTGAATTTGACTTTCAACTGGCACTCAGGAAAAAACAAAAGTAATCCATGAAAACAGAAGATGAGCAAATTGTCGATGGGTTGTCCCAGAGACAAAACTCTTCTTCCAATATAAGGTGTAAAAGCAGATTAATTGGAGATATCTAGCAAAGTAGAGCAAGGTAATGTATAAGAGCATTACTGTAGCACATAGATCTTCATATATCAGGCCAGTAACACATGTAGAGGTCTGTAATAAACAGGCAAATGAGGGCTGGTAATATTTGTAATACTTATCTTACTAAAGGTTATTAACAAAGTCTACATTTAACTTCCAGTTGGATAAATAATATGGGGACCAAGTAGATGAACAATGTCACACTGGATACAGAGCCCTGGGTAATCTCTTTAGGGTCTCTGAGTTTTTCATATCTCTACAATGAGCACTGAACATTGTGATATATAACTGTTAATTGCAAAGAAGGAAGTACTGACCCCCCAAAAAAATGAACAAAAAAAACAAAGGAACAAGCGCTTTCATCTCTTAAACAGATATATGAGATTTCATCAGATTCAACAATCAATTAAAAAAATGAGTTTAAATAGTATAAATACATCACATGCTAAAGAACAGTCATGTGATTAACAATTAAAGCAATTATTCACAAACATTGATCTCAGAAAAAAACATTATTGAAAATATAAAATAAAAAACATCTTAAATTTGATTGTTAAGTTTCAAAAGGCATCCTAGTGAGGCTAAATTGTTCAAGCTTAGCTATTTAGTGGCATTGAAAATAAAATCCAATATAATTCATGTAGTCAGCTCTAGGTCACATTTCTGGTACCAGTCATTTGTTTGGGTGAGACCCTCTTGGAGGATATCCACATCACTAGGAGGAACTGATGACAGTGCCAACTTGCAGTTATCTGCAAACATGATCAGCCATAGCTCATTGGTTTTGGCCTACACCTCAGAAAAATATATCACAAATAACAGATGGCCCAAGACCAATTCCTGGGGTACACCTCTCATTATGGGTCTACTGCTTGAGGTGCCATCCCCTATTTTGATTAGGTGGGTTCTATCAGTGAGCCAGTTTGCTACCCACCTGGTAACATATGGATTGATGCTTAGTTGAGAGAGTTTATCTATTATGCATGAGTGGGGAGTAGTATTGAAGGCTTTGGCCAGGTCAAGGTAGGCGGTGTGCACCATCTTCCCCTCATCCATGGCTTTGGTGACTGTCTCAAAGAAGTCAACCAAATTTAACAGACATGACCTCCCCTTGACAAAGCCAAACTGTGCGGGAATGAGTGTCTGGAGGATGGCAATGTCCTTGTTAATGAGATACATGATAATCAGTTCCATGGCCTTGCAGATCAATCTAGTTAGGATGATGGGTCTATAATTTCTCAGATCAGTGTTGCCCCACCTTTGTGCAAAGGGATGACAGTGGTTGTCCTCCACTCACCTAGGATAAAGTGGGTACTCAGACTTTGGTTGAATAGGGCACCCAATGGTTCTGCAAGTTCCTGCCTGAGTTCATGTAGGATGCAGCCTGGGATGTTATCGGGTCCATGTAAGTTGTATTTTTTGCCTCTGAAAAGGCAGTAATGATCTGTTACCTAGAGATAAGGGGAGGGGGCAGGTACTGGGGATGTCCTGATTTACTGATGGGGGGACAGAGGGGTGAACTTTTTGCTGAATCTGTAAGCCAGCAGGTTGGCTATATCTATGGCATTTGTGTATGTAGTGTCCTTGACCACCAGTTCTGAGCAGATCTGGGTGCTTCCTTTGAGACTACGGACATATGTGGAGAAGGTCTTATGATTGTCTCTAGTAGATGTGGCCAGTTTGGACTCCAAGTTTGCTTTGGGATATTTCACTAATGCTCTTATTTGTTAGTTCAGGCTAAGGAGAGATTGCTTCCAATTAGGCACCTGCTCCTTCTTGGTCCTGGACAGTCATTTTTTCCTTTTGTTATATAGTTTCTTTATTGCAGATGTCCACCAGACAGGTTTACTCTTCCTTGTGGACCATGATTTTGTCCTGTCAGGTATTCCTGATTCCATGCATCTATGTAAGTGCTTTTATAGTACTTTGGTGTAGATTTGGACATTGGTGCCAGTTCCTACAGAGGGAGAGGGGCCTGTGGATCCATTTATACCATCCCTCAAGAGGTTGTAATCAGCTTTGGAGAAGTTTTTTGTTTGATCCTAGCTAGAGGGGTGTCGGGGGAGATGGTGACTTTGAAAGTGACCACTTTATGGTCAGATCTTACCAGGGAGGATGATACTGTAGGGATGTTGTTTACCCATGTTAGTTAATACCAAGTCCAATATAGTATCACCTCTTGTGGGGGTATCAACTAGCTGTTCCAAGGTGTTTGCATTGACAAAAGGAAAGTAATCTCTGGGCATTTGTGTTCTGGTATGAGTAGTTCTTTCAATCTATGTTTAGGTAGTTAATGTCGCCCGGGATCAGCGTAAAGGGTTGAATCTTGATAGATTTGAAGAGGTCCAGATAGGTGGAGTAGGCATCCTGAGTCAAATTTGGGGGCCTGTAGCTAGTAATGATTTTAATAGGGGTCTTGTCAATGGTTAACTGCACCTGGTGTGTTTTATGTGCATCATACTGTTTGATCAGCCTGGAGGTGTGTATGTCTTTCATATATATTAAAACTCCACCTCCTTTGGCTTTTCTGCCCATAGTTTGGGGTCTGAATGTATGATAGGATGAGTAATCAGGTAAGGCTGGGGTGCTCTCCCCAGCTTTGAAACAGGTTTCTGTGACTGTGCAATTGTCAGCATCTTACAGGATTAAGAATGCTTACAATGAGTGCAGTTTCATATTTAGACTCCTAGCATTTAGCAGCATGACCTTTAATTTGGGTTTTGTTGAAATTTTTATGTTGGCAGTTTTGACCTCATCACTTTTCCTAAAAAAGGCACTATAGGGAAGTCAAGAGCCTTTGCCAGAAGCCTGAAGCCCAGCCGAGACAGATGTAGGCCATCTCTTTTCCTAAACTTATTAGCACCATGTCCTTTATGGGGAAATGTGGGAGATGTTCCTAATGTAGTTTTATTCATACTGGGGAACTATTTGAGAATAGTGGTTATCCCTTCAGAATAAGGGGTAAATATAATCGTAATACTAATGTTATAGTTTATGCAGTGTTATATCAAGTTTGCTGCACCTTTTACATTGGGAAAACAGAACGTAGACCTAAGAAAAGGTTGAATGAGTATAACTATGAGATTAAGAAATTACAATTATTTAATGCTTTATGTAGACAAGTTTTAGATTATCCACGACATAATTTTAAGTTTGTTATCATTGAAAAGGTGTTACCTACTGTTAGGGATGGAGCTTGGCCATTGCATCTTGAGAAACATGAATTATATCAGATTTTATTTTTCAATGCCACTAAATGGCCAGGCTTAAAACAATTTAGCCTCAATAGGATGCCTTTTGAAACTTATGGCTCAAAATAGGTAGGGGTTTAACAATGAAATTTAATGTGTTTTTTTATTTTATATTTTATATTTTCAATCATGCTTTTTTTCTGAGATCAATGTTTGTGAATAATTGTTTTAATTGTTAATCACATGACTGTTTTTAGCACGTGATGTATTTATACTATTTGAACTCTTTTTTTTTGATTGTTGAATCTGATGAAGTCTTGTATTTATGTTTAAGAGACAAAAGCACTTGCTCCATTGTCTTTTTACTATTAAATGGAGTGTTCAATTTTTTTGGGTCAATGCTTCCTTCATTGTAATTAGCAGTTTTTTTTGTTTTGTGTTATTTAGGATATATAACTGTTAACTTGCTAACACTTACTTCCCACAAATCTGTTCATCCTCACACTCTTAATTAACAGAAGTCCTAGCCTGAAAAAAATATTTATACAAGGTAGTAAAAACAGCACTCCTGCTTACAAAATAAGAATTAGAAAATATAAGAACAGAAACAGATAACCTAGAAAAAATATCGGCAGCAAATATCTAAGATAAATGTGTAATTTAAGAAGAAAGTGACACTACAATGAAATCAGTTTCTGAAGAATAGGTTATCTCCAAAATGTGTATAGCTGCCCTTATTTCAGAAATATTTAAGGCATGCAGATGTTTTCTTATTTGTTTTCTTGTTACAGACATCAGGGGACATATTTTCTATCAGAGTAACTACATATGGTCATCAAATAGGAAAAAAAAAGAAAGACTTTGTCTGAGGTCACTACATATTAGCTGTTATGTTCACTATGGAATTTATGACATGGCTCTATTATGGATTACAATAGTTCCTAGTTACAGATAATGGTCAGTATTCAAGAGAACATGCTTCCCACAGGTGAAAAATGTGGTAATTGTATTTGTAGTCCTTTCAGATTGAAGAATTGTACTTAGCATCTAATTTTTCATCTAGACAATTTTGAGTTATAGCTGAGCAATCTGAGTTATTCACAAGAAATTACAGACTGAGATGAGAGCAGCTGGATGGCGCAGTCACCTCTACTGGTTTGTGAATGAGAGAAAATGAGAACTAGTTTGTGAAGCTAACATCCAACATAATGTAAGCAAATGATAGTATAAGTAAATAACGCTGAAATCTAGGTACAGATTCTTTCAGTATTGATTTATATTTGCTGCTGTTTCTTTGTCTATCTACCTGTCTGAATGTGCTTGCACACATGCACAAGCGCACACACACACACACACACACACACACACACACACACACACACACACACACACACACACTCACTATACCTTTCAACCTCTTAGCAAAAGAAAGATGGACAATTCCTAAAATGGTGGAGGGACAAAGGTCGAAAAACTTGGAAAAGTGTTGGAATAACATGATTTCCATTACCATGCACTTTTGGAAGGATTTGAAGTCTGAAACTAAAATGTATGTCATTAAAAAGTGACTTCAGTCCTCAGTGATTTACCAGAAAACCACAACTTTTTATGAGAAACAGACCAAAAATATGAGGCAAAAATCTGGGAATTCTGTAAAAATCTCAGGAAGCTTATTAAATTCATACACTGCCCTTTCTGAAAAAAAAAAATACTTCTCCATAACTCCACTACATCCCAGATATAGTACACTCTATACTTATATGTCAGTTTGCTGCAGAACAATTATATCCTCCAAGATTTTGTTAACTCTCTTGAAGAAAATATTTATTTTGTTTCCCATTCTTCAGCTAAAAGAGAAAACATATTAGCTTCCTCTACCAATTCATTATATAGTTGCTACGGTGTGAGGAAGAAATAGTGTTTTAATCGGAATTGATTCTTTTCTTATGTCCTTGCTAAGATGAGGATTTTAAAATTCTAAACAATGTGACAGTCTAATCAGATATATTTGGTGTGATATGAACATAATGCTTTCTAATGGACATGCTATGTATTTACATCTACAATATCACAGCAGCCTCCCTTATCACAAAATGCGTTTACTTTTAGGTCAAGTGATCTGTTATGACTTTCTCCAAGTCTGTTTTCACTTCTATTACTGATGAGGTTCCCCACCTCACCACTTCTTTGATTTATCTTTGCTTTTGTTATGATTTACAGTATAGGAAACTTTCTTTTTGTGTATCTGCATGTGCATGTATGTGAGTGCATTTGAAAATGTAGGCTCACAAACTCATGTATTCTTATACAACAATTTACTTACATGCATCCCCAAGAGAGATGAAGAATGTTAAAAAAGAACTGGAATATTAGACTACTGATCCTTAATGCTTCAGAATTCCATTGCATACTTACATAATAAATCATCCCTATCTGATAAATTAATGAAGTCTATGCATCTAGTTTCCTACCATCATGAAAAATGCTCTACTAACTGATTCTATTATTTGTGCCAAATAATCACTCAGTTCAGTGGCATACATTTCTGATAGCATCTATTTATTAACAAGATTTGCCCCTTGTCAGGGGTGAGCAACCTGTAGTAGGCAAATGGAGGATGTAGTATTCAAACTCAGGATTGCAGGAGAGTTAAGGTGTAGCAGTACATTGTCCAAAAAACCATAAAGGTGAATCAAGCAATGAGGCGGTATAAAAAAGACATATAGTGGAAAAAATAGAGAAAGCACAACGTGTCTTATATGAATAGTTTCCTGATTAACTTGTCAGTGAGAGACTAAATGCTTTAATTGATTCTGTGACTTTGTTTGAAAAGAAACTGCTTCAGTCCAAGTTTGGTAAACTGGAAAAAGCTAAAACAGATTTCAAGGAAGGGCATGTGTTTGTTTGCCGAGAACTAACGAATGCATGAATAATGCATCACTCTCATCCTTGAATACAACCAAAACGACCATTACATCTGTATCTACTGGCATCCAGAAAAGTAGTCAAGATGTCATGGCCAGTATGAACTGTTTGAACTTATCTAACACTAGTGTCACTAGTGAAGCTCACTCATTATCGGGAAAGAACAGTGGAACCAAAAGGAAAGATAATGCACCTCCAGCGATAGAGGTCGCTATAGTACAGCACAATGAGAGCAGAGAAGCTGTTAGAGAGACTAGTATATCATCTGATGCTGATTTCAGTGTATCACGCGCATCTAAAGATGCCTTGAATTACCAGGTTTTTCCTATATGTCTCAACAAAGATGAAAATCGGCTTTCTCAACCTCCAAGAGGTCATACAATAAACCAGGGGAGAGTGAAAAGGAAGATACAGCAAGAGCAGAAAGAGCTGCGGGCGATAAAAATGTGGCAAGATTTAAGAACGCATTAGTATGGAACATTTCATCAATTCACTTAATCACAGTGAGTGTTCTTCATTAAATAAAGGCTTGTCGTTTGTACCCTCACAAACAGTAGGGCTAACTGAAGCCATTGTGGACTTAAAAATGTTTTTTTAGGACTGTTGGTTTAAAGTTGCTATTTGGTAATAGTAATTGAGCAAGTAACTTTAGAAATCCTAGCACTTTCATTCCTATCAGTCACCTGATTTTAGAGACTTTTAGTAAGATATGCGAATCTGAGTTGCATACTGTAATGAATCAAAAGAATAAGAAATTTGTGAATTTAAATAGCAGTAAATGGGAAGCTCTGCGGCATCTTAAGAGTGATCCATCCATTGTTATTAAAACTGCTGACAAGGGTGGTCCACTTGTTATTATGGACCATAAGTATTATTTTGATTCTATGAAAAATATGTTAAGTGATGATAAGGTATATGAAAAGATATCTGAATCTTATATAAATGTTATCTCATCTAGGATTTATAATGCATTATATGAATGTTTAATTTGCAGATGTATTGATTATGATATGTTCAGGTATTTTTTTGGTAGATAATCCCATTATTCCAGTGATTCATGGGCTTCCCAAAATACACAAAGGTCCATTATGTCCACCATTCAGGCCTATAGTTTCAGGCCGGGGATGGTGCACTGAACCTCTATCTATCTATACAGAAAAATGTTAAAACCGATAGTAGGGGAAAAAACAAACTGCAAGAGAATCCAAAAATCACACAAGGAGAGCTGAGAACAAAACACTTTATAACGCAAAGCTTTCGGGAATAACCCTTTCTCAATACTGAATACAAACATGTATTAAGCAACTGCTTTTATACAAGCCAAAAGAACATGTGACTGCAGCCAAAATCACGTGACATATTCAAAAATACATTTCAGAAAAATAAATTTCAAAGAATATCAAAAAGATATATATACACATTTCATAGAAATACTTTCCTAAAAAATACTTTTCAGAATAATATGCATATGAGTATGCACTTCAAAAAATTTTTTTTTTTTTTTTTTTTTTGCAAAAACAGTGCAAAAGATGTTTCTTAAAAAGCCTATATAATTGTATATAAATGTATAGACACACATATGTATTAAAACCTCAAACATTTAAATACAAAAAAATTTGCATATTAAAACTGTGTGAAACAAATAAATCAGTAAAATTCTCATTTCATACTGCGCTGTAAACCAACAAGGATAGGTTTAATGCTGACTGTACTATTAATGCCAGGATGCCTATCAGCCCCTAAACGTACTATCCACTGATACTCCTTAGTTTCAAGGAAGTTATTAGTATCACCACCTCTATTCGAAGGGACAACCGAATCTATGACTCTAAATTTAAATTTATGTCGGTCTCCCTGAGTCTCAATGTGTTTAAATAGAGCATTCTGAACACACTGCCTCCTGATTTCTGACTTGTGTTCAATAATCCTGTCCTTAAGTCTACGTGTAGTCTTACCAATGTAGTATGCAGGGCATGTAATACATGTTGCCATGTATACCACATTGGTAGAAGTACAAGTAGCTTGTATACGAAAATTATAAGTATAGTGTGTAGTTGTATGCATATATTTACTAGATTCCAAGACAGTAATCAAGTCAGAACAACAGGAGCAGTGATGGCATGGATACGTGCCAAAATAAGATAGAGAACAAATAGGTCTATCAAAAGACGGACTTGAAGGAGAGCAAAAATCTTTATAACACAGCATACTTTTAAGACTTCTCATATTTCTAAAACTGAAAAATGGCTTATCGCCTAACAATTTCATAAGTTCAGGGGATGCCATTAGAATGGACCAATACTTATAGATTGTACGCTTTACAAGGGAGACCTTACATGCAAAACCAGTTACATATCTAAGCCTTTGTATATCAGAGCCTACAGCTGAATTTATTCTAGTACCAGAGCTTATATAATGTTGGTTCCTAAAATATGGGGCATATAATGAATCTCTATTAATAGACACATAATTCTTTATTTCATTTAATATACTTAACGCATAACCACAGTCAACAAAATCTTCAAAAGTATCATTTAACTGTTCACTAAAAATAGTATCATCTGTATTAAGTCTACTCACTCTGATAAATTGAGACTTAATCACACCTCGAAAAACATGTGGGGCATGCATGCTATCAGCATGTACATATCTACCCACATACGTTTCCTTCTTAAA
The DNA here is from genome assembly GCF_019279795.1 of Protopterus annectens. NCBI lineage: Eukaryota > Metazoa > Chordata > Ceratodontiformes > Protopteridae > Protopterus > Protopterus annectens. The sequence goes on along the minus strand of NC_056727.1, from coordinate 1,005,823,885 downwards.
AACAGAAGTGTTTAAGATTCCATTTTTAGAAAAAATGCTAACATCTAGAAAGGAAGCCTCTTTACTGGTGATGGTTGATTTAAACTTTAAAAAAGGTGTTGTGTTATTCAAATATACAAGATATTGTTCTAAACTGTCCCTAGAGCCATTCCAAATTAAAAAGCAGTCATCAACAAAACGCTGATAGAACACAATATGTGCATCAAAAAAGTTTTTACCATCATGCATATTATCCAATTCCCATTGATATAGTACAAGATTTGCATACGTATTGGCCACGGGGGTGCCCATGGCAACCCCGTTGACCTGCAAATACGGTTGTTGATTAAAGATGAACACATTATGACTAAGTACTAAATCCAATAGTTGACATAGGTTTTGGATAGAATTACATGTTAGCGTTTTATCAACAGTCAAAAACTTTCTAATGGACTCCACACCATACAAATTAGGGATAACAGTGAACAAAGACACAATATCTAAGGTAACAAATAGAAAATCATCTAAGTTCCGTGGTTCGCTGTAATACCAATTCGATAATTTGTGAAGAAAATCACCAGTATCCTTAATAACATAATTGCATTTATCCAAAAAAGGGAACAGTTGTTTCTGAAGGTATACCGAAACAGGTTCGGTTACCCACCCATTGCCAGAGACAATAGGCCTCATAGGAGGGTCTAAAAGACACTTATGTATTTTTGGGAGCCCATATAGCTGAGGTGTGATAGGACATGGTACAGAAAAAAAGTGAAACAGTTCTAAGTTAATATTATTATTGAACTGCATGTCATATATAGATAAATTAACATCAGTAATATGTTTCCTAACATCAAATGAACTAATTTTTTTAAAAGACAAATGGTCCATTAATAGCTTCTCCATTGATGAATTGTAGCTAGCCCTATCCATAATTACAATGGTACCCCCTTATCTGCCTGTTTAATAATAATTTCATTATTGCTTTTAAGATTCTGTAATGCAAGGTGTTGTTCATATGTTAAGTTATACCGATAGTAGACAAGAATGAATATATTCTAAGGGACATGAAACAGTTCTTAAATGATTTATATAAATTCTTAAATGAGATATCCCTGGATCCTAGAAATGTGTTATTCGTCACACTTGACGTACAGTCCTTGTTCACTACGATATCTAATGTGAAGGGCATTGATATGCAGAGATGTTATTTAGTAGACAAGGATCTTTAACTCACAGTTCTATAAATCTAGTGTGTTTGTTGATGGAACTAATACTTGAAAACAATGTGTTTTTATTTGATCAGGAACTATATTTGCAAAAGGAAGGTGTTGTGATGGGTACACCCACAGCGAATAGTTATGCAAATTTAGTGATGGCTAAATGGGAAAATTACACATTTTTATGGACCTGTAGATGTAAACAAGTTATTTTTTTACAGGCGCTTTGTTGATGACTTGCTTCTATTATAGGATTCCTCTAAATGTGAATTATCTTTATTTCTGACCACCTGAATGGAAGCATATCATTCCTGAGGTTTGATATGAATACCTCATGGAGTGAAATCATACCTCTCAACCCGGAAACATCAAAAATCTGGACAAGGCCCATGTAAAATAGGTGCAAATCTGTCCATTGATTAGCATAAGTTCTGCACACATAATTACATAACCCCGCCCACTCCAATGGAATTATGGGATACCAGCTTTCAAACGCAAACTGAAAAACAGACAACTAGAATATGGCACCAGAGTCCCCCTGCAGTCATTCCAATGTCACATTACCTGGCTATTCCCCCCATTTACCACCAACACTAATGTGCCTACTGCTTTACTTCTACAATGATTATTTGGATTTTATATTTACATTTTAAAGTACAATACACAAACACTAATAGACATCTGCTAAACAAAGCAATACTGTCTCACAGTGAAAATAGGTCTAGCATTAAACTGCTGTGCCTTTGAAACTCATTCATTGAAACAGAACTGAAACCCACACCACATCTGGCCAGTGGTGGATAAAGATTACCTTTGGGCTGTTTTTAAATCATAGGCTCCTTGCACACAAAACAAGAAACATACATGCATTCTTTGATACACCTTCCTGACTTTATTAAATTATATTCCTTGTATAATACAGCACACTTGTTAGATTTAGGCCACAGCCTTCTGCATCAAAAGCAAGTATTTAACCTGTTATGCTATTAACAATGCAAGCAACCTCAGCATACGCAACACTACACTTCTCTTCCCCTGAAGCTCTCGGCTCCTTGTAAAAAAATCCACTCGACACTCAACTGTATCTCTCAACTTTGTAGCACATGAAATCTGGAAAAAGACAAAATGTACTAGGGGAGAGAGACAAAAGCCCAAAAACCAAGGACACATTTTAAGCATTGCTTGTATAATTTTGGAAAGTTGCTAGAATAAAATGTTGTGTTACCACCATGTGTTTTACTGCCAATCTTAAACCCAGGACCCTGTGCACTACAGTCAGAGCAATGTACCACTATGTCAAATATTCAGTTTCCTGAAAGGTAAATGGTTATCATTTAGTGAATTGAGTTCTCACTTCTCACCATATAGCTCTCAACCTTGTAGCACAAAAACCTGGATGAAGCCAATAATAGGGGAATACAGAATCCAGTTCTCACGTCTCAACATAGCTCTCAACCTCTTAACACAAAAAAATGAACAAAGCCACTAATGGGGGAATACAGCTCCAAAAACAGGGACAAAATTCAAATGCTGATCTTATAAACTTAGAAAATTGCTAGAATACAAATGTTTTGTGTTACCATTTATTTTCTGAAGAATATGAAGTCTGAAATTCAAATGACTGTCGTTATGTAGTGAATTCAGTCCTTCACTGATTTGCCACAAGCATCTAGAAAACCACAGATTTTATGAGCAATAGAACAAAAATATGAGGCATAAATGTGGAAGTGGTGGTGGGTCAGGACCCCTGAACCCAATGCTTAGGGTTTGAGCCTGAGTACATCTAGCCACCAGGTATATTCACCTGGGGAATTTTACACACACACACACACACACACACACACACACACACACACACACACACACACACACACACACACACACAGCATTTCTCCATTCTCTTCACACACACAGCATTTTTCCGTTCTCTTCTCACCAAAGGAGTTCCGTTCTTGTCATCATAATTACCTGCATTCCCTCACTCATCTCAGCTACTTACCCAGTTAACTTCCATCGGGTGACCAACTCCTCAGGTGCCATTTAAATTTGATTTGCACCTTCCGTCTTAATACTGTAAAGTGTTTCTTAAATATAAAAATCCAGGTTTCTTCCTTGAAAAACAAAGCACCTAGAGGGAAAGCAGGTGCAAATACCAAATAAGTGGAAGCTAGAAGTTCTAGTCAGCTCAAATACCATATGAGTATTTTAAGCTACTTCTGTAATGCATATGAGCCTTCAACAAGAGTGTAATCATAGATCTCACTTTCGTATTCGAGCTTAGAAACTATTCTGTTTTTCATAACATTTAAAAAATTTACACATCTCCAACACATCAGTCAGTTTAACTGTAAGCGATGCTATGACCCTAAACTATATGAAGCAGTTTTCAGAGAAGTACTCCTACCTCTAAGTAGGTTATGTATAAGTATATGCCAAATACCTTTGTTTGGATGAACCATAACTTTTCTGAAAGATGTTGAAAAATGTACTTCGCCCTGTAGGGCCAAGTATGAGTGCTCCCTTTCATATGTACAAAAGTGGGACTTGTTTTTAGTAAAAATGAGATTTTTGTAGGACAGCACCACACCAGAGCAGCTACTAGCTACTGCAAAGGACTGGCATTCACTTTTAATATTGTAAAAGTGAACTCTTTAGAATTTGTGTTACTTTTATATACAGAGATATATGATATTTCAGTTGCTAAGTAATTGTCTTATGCCATTATTGGGGTACACTGAGCGAATATTTTTGCTCTAAGCTCTTTGCCATTATTTTCTTACCCCTGGTCATTTCAAATGCATGCCGTTCTTTACCATAGACTATCTTTAGTGTCACTCAATTGTACAACATCAAAGATATTATGGTACAGATTTTGATGGGACTGCCAGATATACATGTGCGTGTGTGTGTGTGTGTGTGTGTGTGTGTGTGTGTGTGTGTGTGTGTGTGTGTGTGTGTGTGTGTGTGTGTGTGTGTGTGTGTGTGTGTGTGTGTGTATGTGTGTGTCTGTGTCTGTGTGTGTGTGTGTGTGTGTGTGTGTGTGTGTGTGTGTGTGTGTGTGTGTGAGAGAGAGAGGGTGTGACTATCTGTGCAGGTGTGTGCAGATCTATTAAAAGGTGACAAATTATTCATAAAAACCTTGATCACCATGTTCAGCTACCAAATAACATTCACACAAGACAGTTCAGCAGAGAAGAACAATCTCCCTTAATACACAGAAAGACACGTACATGACAGACTAGGAAATCAAGATCCTTTCTCCTCAAATTACAAGAATCAGCACTCTTTTCACCTTTTTTCATTAAAAGCAACATTATTTTAAAAATGATAAAACTACAATAGTCAATTAGAAATGAACACCACAGCATTAATTTTGATATGATCACATGATTACTTTTCATGATTTAAATTTCTCTAAGTCTTTTGGGTTCCTAATACCATAATGGGAATTTATCCCATTCCTAAGTCAAAGTATGATTAAAGTTTGTGAAATTAGTATTGTTGATGTTAACCAAACTTGCTCTTTGCAGAGCCTGCAATGCACCCAAAAGTGACTCCTACAATTCATATGAAGTTACATGTATCAGTAGCATATCTAGACACAGCTGTAGATTGTTGTTTTTTTTTCTTTTGAGACCCATAGCTCCTGCTACTATTGGAACTGTTTGGGTATCCTTCTTCCACATTCCCCTCATTTCTAAGTGCAGATTTTGGTATTTTATAACTTTGTCTCTCTCTGTAGTCACTGGGTGAAGCAGTTTCGATGATTAATGCTACTTTTGTCCTCTATTCATGGACCACTGTCAAAGGAAAAATATACTTTAAAAATGATCAGTACATGGTAGGTTCAGGTTAAGGCACTTTAATCTTGCAGCAAGGAGACAAAAACGTGCTAATACAGAGTTTGTCTGACTAGAATCAGGAAATACAAGCATTTTTATACATTTTCTAATAAGACATTGCCTACCAAGCTGACGTAGTAAATCACAAGTTTTAACATCATCATTTCGTAGTGATTGTTTTTGTAAATTTCTGCTTGTACTATCAATTTTTGTGAGAAACTTCCTAAGAAAAACAATGTGGCCTTGGCTACCACCAGTTAGATATATGCAATGTTACCATTCAAGGTACTATGGCTAATTTGAGCACAAAGCAAGTATAGATTGCAGTTCATTTCTCCAACAGTCCTTTGTCTGTTTTATCTCTTCCTTCTGCAGCTGTGCGTGTTCTCATACTTCGAACAGAGCTAATTGTTCAAAATCATTACATTATAGAATATGGCATTGTTCATTCATTGCTTCCTGACCTAGCAGATAATCACGTGCTTCTCAAGTACATTTCCAAAAGGCATAAATATGAATTTTGCTGTGCTAGCAGTTATTAGGTCAGAGGGCATCTTGCAAGTTTCAGAAAGCACACTGCAGTTTCAAAAGCATCTTTTAGTCTCATATAAAACTAAGCTGTATATAAAGTAGTGCATATAAAATAGAATGAAAAACTTGTTAACTCATTTAGTTTCTAATTAGCATTAAGCACCACTATATCTGGTTTTCTCACATCTCTTTTTGAACTGTTGGTACTGGGTGATCCCATGTGGTATAGACTTCAACATTCTCTATAATGCTTTGTGGCTCATGTTTCCAGTGCTTCCCAGCTATTTCAGTATTGTAATGTATGCACAATCGCCAGTGCAATAGTCTTATGACATTGTTATGCCATTCAGTATACAGGCCCTCTGCAATTAGTGTATCACACCCAGCAACACGATGTGTGACTGTTTTTAGTTCTGTTTTATAGAACCTGCATGTGTCTATTTCTCTTGGATGTTCAATGGACTTTGTAAACTAACTTATACATAGTCCACTGTTTTGGGCTGCTAGTATTAACATTTGATCTTTTGTTTTAAATTCACCTCTCCTTCACCATTCCTGCATCAGATCTTTATCAACATGAGGTTATCCCAGGAGCATTCTGTATGTGCAGATATATTTATGCATTTTCCACATGTCTTGCCTTTTTATCTGATCCTTCTGTTTATATTCTTTCTTTTGTTTTTTGGCACATTCAATTGCTGCATGATTTTTGCCTACTTCTAATTTGATTTCCATTCCCACTTGACACTGATATGCTTCTGCTAAACTAAGCAAGGAAGTCATCTTAGACGTATTCTCTTTATGTTTTAAAACTTTCACTATGTTTGGATCTGGTGAAGTCAGCAGATATGTATGCAGTCCTACATGCATGAAATCGATTTCAAAGAGGCCCATAACTCCTTCTGAATAAGGAATATATAATCTTGGTGTACACTGATTTTTATATATCACTTGATAACCATGAAGCTTTTTCTTGTTATCCTGCCCAACTGATCCAATATCTTTTGGGGCCAGATATTCACCCAAAAACAGTGTGTTAGAACAGGAAAAGAAATTGGTTTGTAACTTGGACTTTGTTCTTAGATGTCAGTGTTGTTTTCAGTATTAATTTTAGTCCTCTAAAATATTCCTTACTGAGTTTTGTTCACATTTGTTTATATTTTGTTGATCCTTTATCATTCCCCAAATATTGATACACTCCCTCCTGCTCAAGTTCCTTTATATCACATTCCTGTCCCAGACAGATATTTTCTTGGTGCTACAACTTTCCTGCTTTAAATGTTGCTTTTACACATTTATCAATACCTTTTATCATCTGAGAAAGTTTTGATCACTTCCAGTTATGCTTTCAGCACCTCATCTGATGAAATATACAGTTTTTAAATCATCCACAAAAAGAAAGTGTTTGGTATTTCACATTTGTAATTATTAAAATCATTTGGCTTCACAATCACCTTGTCATTTGTATTGCATTTAGACTGAGTACTTCTGGTTATTGCAAGTCTTTACACTTTGTTGTTTTCTGGGAGCCAAATTGTAGTCATAACCTAATATGTTAAATAGACAGCTTAATGGGTTAGGAGCAAGATAAAAAAGCCGTAGTGAAGGGGCACCCTAGAATATCCCCTTTGAATTTTTATCTCTGGGATAATAAATTGTCCTTTATCATGGGTTAGCTGCAAAGTGGTTTGCCACTGCTTCATGGTCAGTGTAATGTAACTGATCAATTTATGGTGTATCTTACACATCTATAAGAAATCCTTTATCCATTAATGTGGAATGCTGTCAATTTTTTTTTTTTTGTAATATATCCATGTCATACTTAGATTCTTTCCCTTCTTACAATTTTCCCACTGCAACTTTATTTAACAACAAAAGGATCCTTTGTTCCATATGACTTTTTTTGTTTTCTTCTAAATGACTATAAACTCTGTCTGCATCAATTCCAGTATGTAGTTTATATATAATCGGAAGACAAGTTATTGTTCTATAATATTTAGGATAGCTTGCAGGTTCACTGTTAAGGAGAAGTATCATGTTTCCTGTTGTTAACTAAACTGGTGTCTATTCAGGGTGCATCAGAGTTACCGTTGTTTCCTGCTCCTTCTCTTGCTGTGCAACTCCAACTGAACTTTTGTGCTGATTTCCTAATGAAGGCTACATAGTATCTTCATGTCATAAGTGATCAGATGATTCCCATTTCACCCATTTCTCCTTTCTTCCATCGTGCTGCGATGTTACCAAATTTAGATTTCCTACACTAAATCCTTCATTTCATAGGTAACCCATAATTTCAGTGTCTATGTCATTAACTTCTCCATTATTAGTCCTCTTTTCTGCTTTTCCCCTTTGTTTTGTCTTTAACTTCTCCATTATTAGTCCTCTTTTCTGCTTTCCCCCTTTGTTTTCTTATTTTTGCATTATGAAATTTTTCATATCTGGATGCCTTTACCTGCCTTTCTCTTCAAATGTCTTTGGTGTTGCTATTTTGATTTAATTAGTTTGGCTTAAACTTTTGCATAAATATTGCACCATATTAAATCTCTCTTTCTTTCCTATGTCCATATTTCTTCTTCTTCTTCAGATGTCACCCACTCCACCTGTTTCCTTACTATGGGGAATCATTGTTCCATTATGCTGTGACATAATCTGCGTTAGACTTTCTACACCAAATCCTTCACTTCATAGGTATTCCATAATTTCAGTTTGTATCTGTTTTAGTTCTTAATCTTCTGTCCACCTTTGTGATTTTATTTTTTTTCTGTTGTGAAATTTTCCATATCCTTTTGCCTCTGCCTGCATTTCTCTTCAAATATCTTTGGAGATGCTTTTTTGTATCGATTAGTTAGGCTTTCTCTTTTGCATAAACATTGCACCGTGTCAGATCTCTCTTTCTTTCCCATGTCCATATTTATTTTTTATACCTTTCAAAACTCTCTAGGTTTTGTTGTTTATATTTTCACACTTCCTCGTGTGCTTCTTTTCCAAATGGCCCAAGGTTTCTTGGTCTATATAATGTTTTCATGGATCTGTTGTATTAATGAACACAAACTTGCATTTGAATCTTTTGACACTTTTTCCTATACAAGTATTTTTCTTAATTTCTCTCTTCATCTTTTTAAATATCTTTTATTGGAAATTCTGGGCTTCTTGTATAATGGTAACAATATACAATTTCTTTCTTATCTTCAGTAATCCACTCTGTCATTTTCATGACTCTTTTCTGGCCTGTCAGTTTTTGTGTGTTTTGTGGACTAGTACTTCCTTCTACAACAGGGGAACCGCCCCCCCCCCCCTCGAGCCTGGCCTAATACCACTGTAGGAATGTTTCCGTGTCTTGAGGATTCTACACTGTCATTTTTTTCCAGTTCTGGCAGCAGTGCGCACACCAGGATTGGGCACTTTTTTATCATGGGACTTGTGAATCCAGCTGTCTTTTTTTATTTTTTTTATCCTGCTTCTGTCCGTGATAAATGTCATATAAAATACAGTCAATTTATTTCTGCCGTTTTGTTGAGGTTTTGTAAAAACAAGACCCACTTCATGAATGTACTCACCAAGACTTGAAGATGAGGTTAATTCCAGCAATACTACTCTCCTGTGCTTGCTGATTTCACCATCTCTCCATTAAGAGCCCTGCTTCTGTATGACATTCCATATTAGACATGAGTTCCAAATTCCATGACAAGAGCATTCTACTTGGAACAAATCTTAAACTTTTGTAACCCTGTCAGTACTAGGCAGCAAGCTAACAGATACACACTGAAGGACACTGAATTTTGTTCAGCTACGAAAGCATATTAAAAATGAAATGCGCAGACTAACATTTCCCCCCTCTCTCTACTACTCAAGCTTCACATTCCCCAATCTGATGCTGTAAAGCACCACTTAAATGATAATAATTATTTATGATTGGACAATGACTACAAGTTTTTAGATGAATGTGCACTTTTTCACTTGCTATCAGACATTTTTCATGTGCTGTTTTTTTTTTCATGTGCCTAACATGCACAATCTTTACACAGTCATTTCAAAATATAGTCTTATTTGCAGCAAAAACATGCCTGTGTCTTGATGGAATAAAAATTCGGTTTTCTTCTTTTGGCTTTTCCCGGTTAGGGGTCACTACAGTGGATCACCTGTCCGCTCATGATTGGCAGTGGAGTTTTAAAGTATGAAGTAGGCCAGCACCCAACCTTCCACAAAAGGCACACACATGCACGCACCCATGCCTAGGGCCAATTTAGAGTGTCCAATCCACCTACAGCATGTCTTTGGGATGTGGGAGGAAACCAGAGCACCCAGAGGAAACCCATGCGACCACAGGGAGGACATGAAGACTCCACACAGAAGGCACCCCAGCCAAGAATCAAACCGGAGAACCTCTTGCTGTGAGGCGGCAACACTAACTGCTGCACCACCATGGCTGCCCTGGAATAAAAATTCAGTCTGAGTACTGTAAATGATTATCAGTAATATATTCAGTAATATTTACTTTTCACATTCTCTCTTATATAGATTATCATATATTTTACTAAAATCTAGAAATATTTTATTTTAATCTTCTACTATACTATGATGTTCATTAAAGGTGGTCAATCTCAGGGTTTCATTCGAGTTCAGCCTGATATCCCTTCTGGACTCTAATAATATCAAAATGTATACTTTAATCATAAAGAGGAGTAGGCCTAACAAAATTATTATAATGGATATGAGCAAAAAAAAAGTTGAATCCCCCCCTCCTCATCCAGAGAAAAGGTTGGTTTAACCATGCCCATTAGGAACTATCAGTTCTTTGGCATGAGAATAATCAGCAACATTTTGAATTATTTCCAGGTGACTATAGATGGCACCAGTATTTTTTGGAATGAAACTATAGCACTCTGTTTAGAGGAGCACACATGTACCCCCTTTAGACATGAGGGTAAAGTCAAGTGCCATGCGGTTCTGTAGCACCACACTCCACATTGCAGTCAGTTCTTGAGTTATCAAATTCATGAGCTCAGAAGTAGAATTGATTAAAGTCCCTGGAACTTGGATAATTTCCTAAGCTCCCCAGATAAATTTCACTGTTCCATAAGCAGGTATAGTACCTGCCCAAGAAATGACCCAGTCACCAAGATCCATGTGAGCAAGCCCTTTAAAAGTGGTTTTCTGTACAGTATTATGATATATCCAGGAGGCATCTATTTTACCAGTTGGGTTAGGAATGTCTTTAGTATCTCTCTTGCAATGAGCATTGCAAATCTTGCATTTCAGTAAAGCAACTGTAGGTCAAATATGAGGAATAGCACAATAAATATAACAACAAACAGACTAGTCAGTAGGTAACCAGAGATAAGCTTGAGTCCCACAAATGTAACAATATTCACATAATGCTGACATGCCCTACCCTCCAGCCCCATCATCAATGTTCCAAGTAATTTTTCAAGTACTAATTCTGATAAAAAGTGTTCCATTTTTTCAAAAGCAAACAAATCCTTTAGCAGTCATTGCCAGCTGAAGCAGCAATACATTAAAGTGGGTAGAAATAAGTTTACTCCTCCAATTTTTAGCAAGAAAAATAAGGCAAAATGCAATATAAAGCTCAGAATCAGTCACTAGTATATGAATCAATGGAATATCCCCCATCATGTGCAGTAGGAATATGCTCACAAACCCAGCAGCTGCTAACACTGACGGTTTCTGTACAAGTATGTAAGGCAGCAGAAAAAGTATTAAACTGCGGATGCCATTCAGCTGCTCTCAGTTCAATCCTAACCAACTTCCTGTCTCTATTTTTAGAAAAGCGTGGATACCTATTAAGAAATGACTCAGTACTTACAACTGTGATGGTCACAGAGGATGATGCACTCACAGTTCCAGGCAACAAAAGCAGATGAAACAAAATGATGATGAAAAGCACATCAGTTGTAGTGATGACTGGTCCCAAGGAAAGATGAGCACGTTGGGGCTGGAGAGGATTGTAGAGGAATTGTAAACACGGATGTTGGGCAGACTGTTCATTGTGCAAATGAAGTGAATCACCAAAAAGTCATTGACCAAGGGTCTTAATCACAGATGACTTTTAAAAGGAATGTTGCTCAAATAAAGCAGTGTTGAAATTAGTATCTGAAAGGCAGGAAAACTCAGTAATGTCCGAATGTTGTTAGAAATGAAGAAAAATAATCACTGGAAGTTGAATCAGACCAGGATGAGGTATCAGAGTCACATTGTTTAACTTCCTGGTCAGACAACAGAGGTCATGTAACTATATTCAGTTATGGATGTGAGCTGGATGGTAAATGTGGTATCTGGTTGGATGGCAAACAGTTCACAGCTGGTTCCAGATTTGATTTGGATGGCAATACCTCATGGGCTGTCACTTCTGGATGGAAAAATTTCACTGGTTTGTTGTCTGGTTCTGTTGGCAATAGGCTCTGCCGGTTTATTTGGTCTGTTTTCAGTAGCGTTTTAATTATACTCATCACAAGGGAGGGTCTTTTTGACATGCCAGACAAGGATTGAGGTGGGGAGTTCCTCTCAACAGATGGCAGTAGCAGTTGTGAACAAAACCCAATATGATCCTTTCTATTTGGGGCTTAGTGAGTTTCTTCGAGAATGGACATTAATGTATATATTGTCCGCTGAAAGCAGATCATGTTGTTCTGACTGTCGTGGTTGTTGCGCTGCATGCAGGATATTGCTGTGGTATTTCTGTAAAATAGAACACATAGATTTACTAGAGGAAATTATGGGCTCATCAATATCTTGCAACTCTAAATTTGTGGGGATGTGACAGACATTCGTATGAATCTGTCTATGAGCATTTTATGTGGGGACAATTCTCTAGGAGCATTAACTTAACTTCTAACAATAAATAAAACTAAAGGCAATGGTAATTCTCATGCCCAGGAGTCAGCGAAGCTGCCATGTCTACAATGTGCACCATCATGGCCACTGCCTCAAGGCAGGAGAGGAGGACTGCAGCTACAGGATCAAGATTGGTACTGAAATAAGCAACAGGTTTAAAACCATTATTTCTCTGTTGTGCTAACAGTCATAATGCTACTTTATTCCTTTCACTGCAAAACACAAGACATTTCTTAGAATAATTTGGTAACCGAAGTGCAGGAGGATTTAAAACCAGCATTTTCACTTGTACAAAAGCTTGCTCATGATAATCCTGCCAGGGTAAAGGTTCAGGAGTATCTTTCTTTAACATTTGTAACAAAGGGCTTACCACTTCTGAATAGTTATACATCCTTTATCGACAGTAACCTGTTAAGCCCAGAAAAGTTCACAGCTGGTTCAATGTAGTAGGGGACAATGCAACCTGGATTACTGCAAGTCATGAAGGCAGAATCTGCCTAGCACCTTCTGAAATAATATGCTCCAAGTAATGAACCTGTGACTTCCATAACTGTAATTTGCATTTGTTAACCTGAAGTTCTAATTGTGTTGAGTCAAAAGAAAAACAGTATCTTGTATAGAATCATGTACATTTCTTGAAGTTAAAACCAAATCATATAAGTATTGAATCAGAATAAATCCACAATTAAATTTAATTTTATCTCATTTTCTTTTCATTTCTCTAGAGAAAAGAGAGGGAAATTCTACAACTGCTGACCCGTATCATTAAAGGCAAACAGGTATTGAATATCTGGATGTGCAAGAATAGAAAAGAATGCAGATGAAATATCCATCTGTGTTAAAAGATGGTGGCATCTCAAGAACTCAGTATTGTTGTAGGGTTAGAAACAACTGAAAATTTTGGTACTACTACAGCACCCACTTCAAATAAATCTTGTACCACACTTATGTCCAGATATTCAGTGGTAATGATGGAGTCTCCTGTACTCTGCTCCCTAGCCCTGTTATTGTATTCACTATATTCTTTAACTTCACAGCGGATGACAACCAAACAGCTATTACCATTTTGTTTTCCTAAATTATTGTCATTCTTACCTGCTTAAAGAAAGACTCCACAGTGCCCTGTTATTGTATTCACTACATTCTTTAACTTTGCAGCGGGTGACAACCAGACAGCTATTACTGTTTTGTTTTTCTATACTACCTCCAGTCTTACCTACTTAAAGAAAGACTCGACTGTGTAAGTTTGCTTATGTTTTCACTCTGTTGTCTGCAAATTTGTACTTCAATTTGCCCCCACCCCCCCCAAGTGCTTCCCTTTTAGTGCTTTTTTTTTTAGTTAGCCTCCAGGCTTTCCTCTTCCCTTTTTCCCCTTAGAGATTGCCTTATGTTTTATTCACTTTCTTTATTGTTGCTATAGGGTTAACTATTTTATATTCACTTCCCAATTTTGCTGCAATATCTGTGATCTTCTCTTCTCCGTTCCTTGATACACTAAAGTGATTGTTCCTGGCTGTGTAGTCGACCTTGGCTCAGGGACTTTTTCTGGCTCATCTTCCATCTCTTGTTCATTTTTTACCATACTGTTGTTTTCCTTTGTTTAACTAATGAATCATTGTAGTGTATAGCCCTGTCCATTTTTTTCTTTTGACTGCTCTTGACAAGGTAGCAGTTTTTCTTTGTTCCTATTCTCTGTTGGTGAATGTAGTCTCACCTCTCCTGACATTTTACCAGTTACAGCCATACAAAGTTGTTAAATGACTTCACAGTAAATGAAGCCATTTTTAAACTACACTTATGTCCAGATATTTAGTGGCAATGACGGGGTCTCCTTTAGTGTGTTCCCTACTAAGTTTGATTGTATTATGATAGTACTAAGTTTTAAACTTACTGCTAACTATGATTTTATGGAGCCATTAGTGTTATAATAATACATGAATATGGATCTGTAGTTTATTAGTTTATATTGACTATTTATATTTGCCAGCCCTCCACATGTTCTACTGCTGGTGGTTGTAATGTTATGATGGGCTGTTGTTGTGGAGTCTTAAGAAATATGTACTCACTTTGCAGCTTTTAGAATTTCATTTTTTAAGTCCTTTGTTAATGCTTTTATGCTTTAAGTAATGTTTTCTCTCACTCTTCAGCTATAACTGGAGTTTACTAATTTGGATCCTGTTTACGAGCTCTTTGCATTTAGAGTGGATGGCATTGGATGGTAATGATTTCTATATGCCAGCTGTCTGCTCTGTCAGTCAGAGATGTTATACACCTACTACTGTAGTTAGCCATATTAGAGTGAATTTTATTGTTGATGTCTTTTACGTTATATCATTATTTATGACCATTTTAGTGTTTTTAGCCAATAAGATGGTATATTATATGTACATACTCATTTTTTTGTTATGGAGATTGCATAATTACTGATACAGAGCTGTAAGTTTACTATTGCATTCTTTATTTTTTATATTCACACTTTTAGTTTTTTATTATACTAATATTTTTTTGTTTTTCTTCACCTGTATTTGTTTTTCCTTTTTATTACAGGCCCTGTTATCATACTCACAACATTGTTTAACTTCACACCGGTTGACAACCAGACAGCTATTACCGTTTTGTTTTTCTAAACTACCTCCATTCTTACCTGCTTAAAGACTCCAGGGTGTATGTTTGCTTATTTTTCCACTCTGTTGTCTGCACATTTGTACTACAACTTGGCCTGGACTGCACACTACTGCAGCCCCCCCTCTCAGTTTCATGATTGCTTCTGGCTGTGTAGTCGACCTTGTAGTAATACTCAACAACTCCACTCTACACACAAAACCATCTTATAAGTCTCCAAATGTAACAACAAGACTGGGATTCCCTTTACTCCCAACATATTTTTAAAATCTGGAACACAATTCTCCAACATATCTTAAACATTACTAACCCAACCCAATTCAAGAAACAGCTAAAAGACCACCTATACAGTAAATGGATCTGCTTCTGCGTCAATCCAGGCTAATATCTTTCCTGTATGTCTTATTCTCTGCCTATACCCCTCCCAGAAAGGTAGCCATCTGTGACATGCTACTAATTAGCATGAAATCGCCCCCTCTTTAGTTTACCTGCTCCTCTTTCTCAATCTATACTAACCGGACTAACAAATCTAAACCTATGCTCAAATACTTTCTGTGTAATAAAAAAACAAAAAAAACTTTATACTCTGTAAACAATGCTTATGATACTATCCTCTGATTTTAATATGATGCCATTGATGCCAATGTATATTTGTATTTCTCTTATTATTATCAATGAAGAATTTTTTCTTTAGCATTTGATGTGTCCTTCGCAAATTCTTGCTGCATGTACATTCTATTGTAAATCTGCATTTTCAATGTTCTTACTGTGTGTACATTCTATTGTAAATATGCATTTTCAATGTTCTTACTGTGTGTACATTCTATTGTAAATTTGCATTTGCAGTGTCTTACTATGTTTTCTTGCTGTGTGGATTATCTTTGTATTCTTCTTAAACATTGTATTGTTGTACCGCTTTGGAGCTTTTCTCCCCAGGCCTCCACTGAAAATGGGTTCTTCTTGGCCCAGTGGACTTCCTCGGTAATCAAACCAAAATAAATAAAATAAAAAAATGTACTTTTTTTCTGTTATATTAAAGCCTATGTAAAATGTACTTCTGGAGCTTTTCTCCCAGGGACTCTGCTGAAAACAAGCTTATACCCAGATGGACTATCCCGGTAAACAAATGTAAAATAAATAAATAAATCTATGTGTTTAGTAGCCATATTAGAGTGAATTTTATTGTTGATGTCTTTTATGTTATATCATTATTTATGACCATTTTAGTGTTTTTAGCCAATAAGATGGTATATTATATGTACATACTCATTTTTTTGTTATGGAGATTGCATAATTACTGATACAGAGCTGTAAGTTTACTATTGCATTCTTTATTTTTTATATTCACACTTTTAGGTTTTTATTATACTAATATTTTTTGTTTTTCTTCACCTGTAGCTCTAAACTTTTGTTTTTCCTTTTTATTACAGGCCCTGTTATTGTACTCACAACATTGTTTAACTTCACACCGGTTGACAACCAGACAGCTATTACCGTTTTGTTTTTCTAAACTACCTCCATTCTTACCTGCTTAAAGACTCCAGGGTGTATGTTTGCTTATTTTTCCACTCTGTTGTCTGCACATTTGTACTACAACTTGGCCTGGATTGCACACTACTGCAGCCCCCCCTCTCAGTTTCATGATTGCTCCTGGATGTGTAGTCGACCTTGTAGTAATACTCAACAACTCCATTCTACACACAAAACCATCTTATAAGTCTCCAAATGTAACAACAAGGCTGGGATTCCCTTTACTCCCACCATATTTCTAAAATCTGGAACACAATTCTCCAACATATCTTAAACATTACTAACCCAACCCAATTCAAGAAACAGCTAAAAGACCACCTATACAGTAAATGGATCTGTTCCTGCATCAATCCAGGCTAATATCTTTATCCAGAGCTGTGTTCTGTTTGTCTTGATTCCTTTTAGTGGAACTCACATAGACTATAGTGTGCAGGGTTGGGAGGTTGCAACCTGGCAGTGCAGAATATTTTGTTAATGGCCACGACTACAGCTGTTGGCTGCAGAGTAAATAAGGCACTGTAGAGCAATTGCAGGTGGGTATGTGCTGGTTTCAGCGAGGCTCAGCATTGCTGACCTCCAGTTACAGCATCTTGCACTGAGTTAGCATCTTCATTGCTTTACCAGTGTGGTATTTGCTTACCGCCGCCCAAACAGGCTTACACCTGCTTGCTCCCACACACCCCCGCTCTACTTCATGTATTTAGTTTACATTTGTGGACCAGGACATTCTGACTGGATGCTTGTCCATTTTCAGCACTGGCCCAGAAAGTAGAGCTCCACAGTGACCACAGCTACTAAATCCAATTAATACTGAGGTGTTCACATTCATAGAGAGTAACAGACGTAACATAGCTACGTCCCCCATTCTTCATGTTTAGATTACATTAACATGTCGGTATTATACATGCTTAGGTCAGGTTTACATGTCAGGTATGACTGTTGACAAAGGTCAGTTTAAGGTGAAGTTGGATTTCAGTTTAACAGTTCTGGATAGGTTACATGCAGGTATTCAGGGTAGGTTTAGTTATTCCATACCTGTGTGGTACAGCTGAGGGGAATAGTGAAGGAGTAGGTAGGTAGGTAGTGAGGATGACACTGTAACTGTATAGTAGCCTGTTGGAATAAGTGGATAGGGAGCAATAGGGAAGGTTTGTCAGATGTTGGGATTTGTATGTGAGGCAGGACAAGAGGTGTCAGTTACACTAGTTGATGTAGTGGTATAGATTGTAAGTTGGGGGGATTTCACAAGGTGGTGAGCCTGTGCTGATCCAAATGTACTTGTGGTGTTCCTTCATGTGTTATTTACATGTGTCCTGTGGGACAGCTGAGATAATACATGTGGGTTGGGGGTTCTAGATTCTGGCAATATAGCTGGGGAAGAGGGTGTCACCTATATGTAATGTTAAACATTAATAGAAATGGAACAGGGGTTGATAGGTAAGTGGGGATCATGGGGCACAAAGGGGGTAGTTGGTAGGGGAATTATCCAGGGATGTGCAGGAAGGCTGCAGGGAAGGTCCACAGCTGGCTGTGTCTTCTATGGCAACAGCTGTGCATATACACTGCAGTTGGAGTTTGTGTTGGACACTCAAACCCCTTGGTGGGGATGAGGACTACAATAATAACTTGTAATGCCACTTAGATTGGCTTACATGCCTACAGTGGGATGCTATGACCATGTGTTCTTTGTTGTTATGTAGTGAGTTTTGCAACAACACATATGATTATACCGTACTTTACCATGTAAAATAGGCTGTGCTAGAGTGGGACCCATACCGGGAATGGCTGTTCGTTAGGCGGAGGCCCTGCCCAATTTGCACTATTGCTTACATTCCCAGGGCAGTCCAAATAGAACCGTGCCAGCCAACACCTGCATGCCTAGGCCCATAGTTGCTTACCCGTAGTTCCCCCACCTGCCCCTCCTCTACAGCATTCATCCTTCCTGTGGGTGCAGGTCAGGTCTAACCACACCACTACACACGGCCTACTCTCCACGTCTCAGGACCCATGTCTTATGTTGTTTCGACCCATGGGTAATCAGGCTTGCCAACCTTATAGTCCGTGTACGTACACGGCCTGCATAGATAAATCGTTACAGGGACTGACTCCGATCATCATCAATTTTTGGGGTGTCCCACAAGGGGCGCTCCGGTCTCTGTTGCAAGATTAGACTTGGCAGGTCCACAGTGTTCCCCCCACTGGTTGTGTCCTGCCTGTGGATTGGAGAGCAGTAGATTGTTTACATTGTTTGTGTTTGTTTGCGTGTTTGTATGTTTCTCCTGTCTGGCAGGAGGGGTGGGGGTGCTACGTGTTACACGTTTGATGACTGGGCCCCTCCTCCCATTGGCACAGCCTGTGAACATATGTCATTCCTAAGTCCTGTATCATATCATAGCTATATATCTGTGTATACACACACACGCACACACACACACACACACACACACACACACACACACACACACACACACACACACACACACACACACACATATATATATATATATATATATATATATAGATATATATGTGTGTGTGTGTGTGTCTATATATACACACGTATATATATATATATATATATATATATATATATATATATATATATATTGCTGTATATATATATATATATATATCTATGTGGGTATTTATATATACATGTCTGTCTATGTATGTATACATTTGTACTACAGAGAGGGAGAGGTATATATATATTTATATATATATATATATATATATATATATATATATATATATAAATATATATATATATATATATATATATATATATATATGTCTATACATACCTGTACATGTTTAGCTACATATCCTGTAATGTAGACTTGTATTGCTGGATACTGTGTTTCATGTGCATAATGGATGACCTTGTGTGCCAAGTATGCTTTGCGATACCTACAACTAAATCCACTGTGTAATCTAAGTCACACATGAAATCTATTTTTAGTACCAGGGTAACATTCTTCCCATGCAGGACAATCCAATCATTGGGTATTCAACTTTTGCCTGCACCCAGAGTTACAAAGGTACCCATGGCTCTGTGCATGGACTGCAACGTGTGCCAGACCTAGGATACTTGGGTCGAGACAACATAAGCGATGGGTCCTGTGGGGGGAGTGGAGGGAGGGCAATGTGTGGTGGTGTGGTAGCTACAGACCAGTTACAAGGGTAGGGATGGTGGCTGTGTGTGTGCAGCGGGTGGGGGAAGTGGAACTGTGGGTAATGAATGTATGGGTCAGGGATGACCTTGGTTGGATGGGCCTGTATTGCTCGGCCCATCTAGTGGGTGGAGGAGAGGGGGATGTGATGTCAACATGTGAAACATAACAGAGGGCTAATTTAAATCCCTATTTCAATGTCATACGTACAATACAATGAGCTTTGTAGTGTATAGCAGGGCGGACATGTTTGGCTGGGTGGGGGATATACAAATTCGTATGTGACGTATATTGTTTGGGGCCTGTCAAGGCCTTTTATGGTTCATATGGACATGTATGTGTCTGTTAATCTATCATTGCTATCTACAGATGTCTGGGCATATATACCTCTGTGGGTGTATATATTTGTTTACATATTTCTAACTATGTCCATATATACCTATGGGGACATTTCTCCGCGTACATATGTTTAACTTACTGTGTATATGTGGACGTATGGATGTTGACAGATATATGTGTAGCCATCGGCATTTGCATGTATATATGTTCATATATTTGTATATGTATGTATATATATGTGGATATTTTTTTATATAGCTATATATATATATATATAGATATATATATATATATATATATATATATATGTATATATGTATATATATATATATATATATATATATATATACATATACATATATATATATATATATAAATATATATATTTATATATATATATATATATATATGACTTCATCTATGGATATGTTGTATCCATTTAGATAGTAATATATTTGCACACACAAGTCCATCTAGCTATAGGTCTACATTCTCTGTGCTGTTGCATGACTGGACTGAATGATATGTTTCTAACTACATCGACTTTATTTGTATCTGTCATAGCTTAGTGGTAATTCCTTTTGTTTGTGGTGTGCAGGGTCCTTGGTTTGAGCCTTGCAGGAGCTGTTTATCCTGTTGCTAGGCAGAACATGGGCCACTGGGTACTGAGTTATTACAGCACATTAAAGCGGTTGTACGCAGGTGTGCGCAGCTAAGCACTGCTAACATCCAGTTACAGTTTCTAACACTCAGCTTCTACTTTGCTTAATCTGTGTAGGTAATGCTTACCCCCACGCAAATGCACTGACATACACTTACTAGTGCTTATATATGCTTACTACTGCTTATTTGTGCTTTCACCTACTTACTAGTGCCTTATTAATACAGTCATCCAGTTCACATTTAATGTTATTTAGTAAGTTATACAGGAAATATATGAGAAATAAAATGTTCATATATAGATTTCACATGGAGAATGGTATGTGCTACAGTCGGACTTGAACCGGGAATGCCTGCTTGTTAGGCAAATGCCCTGCCCACTACACTATTACTGTGCTGCTTCATTTGCATATATCTTCCTTGTTATCCTCTTTGGCCTTTTCAGCTGCTTTAACCGTAGCTAAGCGATGGGCACATCTGTGCACCTATGGTTAGCTGTACTCGGATTTACGACAAATATGATGGGTTTTCTTTGGCTTATTTATATGTACGGTTGCTGTTGTACACATGGGGGACTGTTGGTGGGGATATGCGGACACCTATGAGCAGCCTCACTCATTTATCTCCACTTTCTGCTGTTCTACTTTGCAGGGGTGTGTTTATTCTGAGTGCTCTGCTCTCAGACATGCCCCCTGCACTCACACACGCTCCGTGTATGCCTAGGAGGTCGCGTAGTGCACCTCCATTAATATGCATGGAGCACTGCCATTCTGCTCCTAAGCAGCCGCTTCCATGCAGGACTACACTAGTCCTGCATGGAAGATTAGTAAATCTGGGGGAATGTTTCAGGCTACCATTTTGATAAGTTAATTTGTGTACTGTTTTCTATCCATTTTGTTTGTTGTAATAAAGGTAGTATACACCACCGCTCTCTTTGTCTGTGAGTCTCTTTTGCTTTTTTTTAAACAAAATAAACACAAGATCCACAGATGTGTATATGCTTTATTAGTACCAAGCGAGCATCTGGTACCTCGGCATATTGCCGAGATACCAGATGCTCGCTTGGTACTAATAAAGCGTATACACCATCTGTGAATCTTGTGTTTTTTATTTTAATATTTATATATTGTGTTTTTTTTGTGGTTACTTTATTTCTAAATTAGGTCCAAATAATTTAGATCTGATCTATAGATCGCGATTGTAAGTATTGTTTGGGCAAATACATATTTTAATATTTAATGGTCTGTACTTTGTTCCAGAAATTAAATATACCCTTGCTCTTGCTAAAATGGAGGTAATCCAGAAAGCTTGAGTCAGGTGTGGTATCCCACCTGTGAACCAGATAGTGACTGAACTAACAAGAAACAGAATATAAAGGATTAGCACAGATAAAATCACTTTAGCTAGCAGATCTAGGATATTTTCTGATACCCTCCTTGTGAGAGGAATAAAGACACCTTGCTGAAGTTTCAAGTAATTTATTCAGTTAAGCAGGTAGATGGACAAGTGTTAGAATCCTCAAGAGTTTATGGGAAATTTTAAAATGTTCTATGAAATGTTATATGACTGTCAGATGAGCAGAGGTTTTGGTAATGTAGTACAGAAATGGAATATTTTAGAAGGGAATAATAAGAAATACCTGAATAGAAGAATGGATGGGGGGGGTCTTAAAGGATGTTATTTAGTATTCAAACAATACAGGGGCCCTGATGGCTTCCCAGGAGAGTTTTGCAAACAGATGGTATCCAGGAAAAGAAGGAATGTCAGAGATATTTAGTTATGAGGTAGATATAAGGGAAATGTTATGTTCAATGTATGAAGTGATAATAATGGTATTATATACAAGTACAAGAGAAATAAGGAGGATATAAGGAACTATTGGCCAATGTCCCCACGTAATGTTATTGCCATGATATTTGCAAGGATATCAACAAGGAGAATAGTGGAGGGCATATTGCAGTTAACTGGTGAGGAGCGATAACATTTTATAAAGGGAAGGACATCCACAGATCATTGGGGGGTGCTGATAGATGTTATTGTTGTGGGAACTGATTTAAGGGGAAGGGAAAGACTGGTGTGGACTTGATGGATATTCAGAAGGTGTATGATTGTACTGGGTGATATTTCTTCAAGGCTTTGAGGGAAGTTGGTTGGAGAGCTGGATCAAGGTCCATGGATTAGGGTAAGGATTGATAAGGGTAGGTCAGGAGAGGGACAAGACAAATTTTCTCCAATTACTGAGTTTCGTCTTACTGGAGATTGAAGTGCTAGTACAGTAGATGCGGAAAGCCTTAAAAGATGGGAAAGTACAAGGCAAGAGGAGTAGAATTCACCATTTTACAGGTGATTGTATCTTCTTGCTGGGAGTCATACATTAAGAACTACCAGAAATATTAAATACACTTAAGAAGTTTTGTATAGTATCAGGGATGTAGTACCACCCCAAAACGTTGGTTGTGGTACAAGTAGGGAGGAGAGAATGGCAAATGTATGGCCTGTCCTAGTTGACTTGGAGTAGAGGTATTCAAGTTTGAATGTGTATGGTGGGTTGAAAGAAATAAGGAAGATGAACTGGATGGAGTTGAAAAAAAAGAACTGGTAAGTCAGGTGATGTGTGAAGTAAGACAGATGTTAAGACAGATGTCTCTTTCAAGGGGAAGATCGAAGTAGTAAGGGCAATGATTCGTCTGCATGTAATTTGTATGGACAGACTTGTAGGTATAAGGCCTCAGGAGTATATTTTGAATGTCATTTAGGTACTGTCTGACTAATTTATATGAATTGGGGGGGGGTTGCTAAAGGAAAGATTACAAATGATAAAAGGCTGTAGGTCTATGATGATTTTTTTTTTCAAGATATGTGACATCAGTGAAAATATCACAATGTCTGAAAATGTTAGAAAATGATTGACTAAAATGAATGCAATTGGAAATGGGAAATAATTGATTGGGGCATCTGGAAGGATAGAGATACTCAAAGATATGTGGAAAACACAATCAGTGCATGAAATGTGAGAAGAAAGTGTACTATTAGAGATGCTGGGCATGCAAGGTTCAAATGAATTTTGGTATTAAAAGGATTTGGGAGTGGAGAGATAAAGGACAGGTAAAGATGAATGAAGAAATGGGGAGGAGAGGTGTTTCAAGGAGTATGAAAAATTACAGTGCATGAATTGAGGATAAAGGATTAGCTGTTTTAGGGAGAGATGGTTAGGTACTTACACAGTGTGTGAAAGTTCTGTTGAGGGTGGCTGACAGATGAATAGCCAGAATAGTTGAAAGTTAGATGGGAGATGAGCAGTTCAAATTCAGATCAGGATGCAGCACAACTGACCCAATGTTTCTAGTGAGGCAGATAGTTGAGAAAAGAGTCCAACTGGGCATTCCAAAATTTGGCGAAAGCATATGATAAGGTCACAAGAAGTCTGCAGTCCTGTTGTGGTTTGAAGTCTTAGAAACATTGGTAGAATTAGTGCAGGCTTTGTACAAGGACTTAATAACTCAAGTATGAACAGAGTTTAGTTTCACAGAGGGATTCCCAGTGGGAGTGGGGGTGCATCACAGTTCATCTCTGAGTCCACTGCTGTTCATAGCGGTCATGGACTGCATTAGCAAACAGGTCAGAGGGGACAGATCAACAAAATTACTGTATGCAAATGATGTGGCATTACAGGCAGACTCTGAACAACAACTTCAGCAAAGGATAGAATGGAATGCAAAACTAAAGGAACATGGGATGAAACTAACTACAAATAAGATAGTTGTAATGGCAGCAAATGGAGGAAATCAGAAGAAGCTGAAAAATGATACAGAATGGAAAATAATGGATCAGGTTAACAGCTTTAAATATCTGGAAGGGGTGGTTGAGGAGAAGGGAACTCTGATTGAGTAGGGCAAAGCTAGAATCAGAGGGGTACAGCCAACTGTCACACTGGCAAGGGTAGTGTATGACAGATGAATGCCAAAGAAGCTGAAAAGTAAGGTGTACAAAACAGTGGTGTGACCAGTACTACTGTATGGCACAGAAACCTGGGTAGTAAAGGCAGAGCAGATGAGGAAGCTAGAGGTGATGGAAATAAAGTACCTGAGATGGGTGGAAGGATGTACATTGGGGGACATCCGAGCAGAAGACAAAGTAGCTCCAGTTGCAGAGAAGGTTAAAGAAAAAAGATTACAGTGGTTTGGGCACATGGGCAGAAAAGCAGTAGCAATCTGGTGAAGAAGATTTGTGACAGAAAGGAAGAAGGCAAGAGCAAACAAGTTCATCCAGCAAAGAGGTGGATGGATTGTGTGATAAAAGACCTACGACAGGCAAGCATCAGTGTCCAAGAAGGTAGGCGAGTGGCACTGAATGCAGAGTGATGGTGACAGTTGGCACAACATCCTGACCCAATGTAGAAAATGGGAAAAAGGGGGTTGATGATGATGGTGGTGGTGGTTAGGTACCTACAAGAATAGTTAGGCTTAGGCAGAGTCAAGGTGAGAGAAGAGAAGGCTAGTAGAAAGGAAATGAGAAATGAAGACTGGGGTAAGACAAATTATGTGAGAAGAAGAGAAGTTTGCAGTTGAGATGGAAGAAGGAAGACTCCAGATGGGGTGATGATGTCTGAGTAGACATATGAAGGTTTGTGAGGGCAGCGGAGTTTGTGGGGTAGGTGGGGATGTGAACTGGGTGATTCTTCATACATGCTATAAAAGAGCAGTCCACATGAGCAAAGAGGATGGTGGACAGATAAATACTGAAAATATGAAAGGGAGGAAGCAGACCAATTACATATGGGTGGCTGTGTAAAGTAGCTCATAATATACGAGGAATAGCGCAGCAGGCGTGATATGAGATTTTTCAGAAGAAAGTTGATATCTTGTGGGCCTTCTGCCTTCATGGAATGGGACATATAAATAATGAATGGAAAGAAGATGAAAGAATAGAGGTACCGTCTGGTACATGTATTAAATAGTACTGGTTATGGGTAGGAAACATAATGAGGGGGTTTATGGGGAAGAATTCAGTTTACTATGTGGATGCATGAAATGTGGCAAGATCTGGTAAGATGTAGCAATGGCAAAATATAGCTTTCAGATAACAGGTAAAAGAAGTGAAGGGTCAACCAGGGATGGGGGGAAGGGTATTATATACGATAAGTTAATAACAGGAGAACTGATTAAGACTATGTCGAGGTAATGAAATAATGCAGACAGAAGACAGGGTATGGAAGGAACTTAGGGGGAGTGAACTGTGAGCAAGGGCAGGTATTCTGTTTTTTTTTCAGGTGTGGCTGTAGTGAGGTTTTAATAGCAACATAATATAAAACTGATGGATATTATAAAAGTATGGGCTTAGAACTGTGATGTGAAGATTTGTAAAAAGCAATAAGGTGTAGAGAACAAAACACAGCATGTATTTGGTCAGTCAGTTATGCACATGATATATAATATGCCTGTTTGCATTAGTTATTGTCCCAAAGTCCTCCAGACTGATGTCCTGCAATGTAATGCTAATAACCCAGTTACCACAAAGGGGGGCAGAAACTGTACACTCAGTGTAAATAAACATTGGCTTATAACACCCACAAAAAAAGACAAAGACTTATGGGTCCCTGCAATTTCTGCAGGTAATCTTTACTGGAAACACTCCACAAAGGACATTAGGATGTCATCAGTAGGAATAATATATGCTGACAGAAAATACTCTACTTTTTGGTAAGACATTAAATATCTGTGAGTGGTACAAGTTTGTCCACTGGTGTAATCATCTATGAAACTTCCTGAAAGAAGGCTTCTGCCCTCAAAGCCAAAGAAGCAGCTGTATCTTTACACTAATGTAAGAAACAATTTTAATGTCAGTTCTTAAGACTTGACATATACAGATAAACACATACCCAAGAATTCATAAAGAACCCCACAACTGAGTTAAGGCCTGTGGTTGAAAGGCCCTGTTTCCACAATGTGGTATTTTGTAATTCAGAGACACATTAGCTGCAATAAGGAAGGACATAGTTTTCAGCTAATTTGCATGTCTCTGAATTCATGTTACCTACAGCGGATTCAGATCAGCAGTTCATGCAGTCTTTAACTCTGGCTGCGACCGCATCATGTTAGCACAGGCACCCCCTATTCATTCTACCAGATACAATAAACACAAACACACACATGCATATGCGCACACACACACACACACACACACACACACACACACACACACACACACACACACACACACATATGCACATGCGCACACACACACACACACACACACACACACACACACACATACACACACACACACACACACACACATGCACACACACACACACACACACACACACACACACACACACACACACACATGCACACACGCACACACACACACACACACACACACACACACACACACACACACACACACACACACACACACACACACACACACACACACACACACACACACGTGCGCTCGCATCACATACAAAGTACCTGTCCGTGTGCTGCCAGAACATCACAGATGTCTCCTTTTTTCTTGCCCTCAATTCACAGAAGATTACAATCAGTCATTAATACCAGAAATTTGAGTTTTACACTCCATACCTTCAGAGAGTACATGGTACTGCAAAAGCTGATAGATTAACAACTTTCCAAGTATTTAGAAGCTAATGTAACAGCTCTCCATGATTTAGTTTTTTCTTGAGCTACAAGATTAAGAGGAATGCCTGTAGTTCTCTGCCCCTCCCCTTATACATCACACACTATTTCAGAAATTGAATATTGCCCAAGATCCTGAAAATATATGTATGTATATATATATATATATATATATATATATATATATATATATATGTAAAAAAAAACCTTGCTGCACAAACTCCTGAATGCAGTAGGTTATCTCAGTGGTTTTCTATGGCAAGAGTGCAGAGTTCAACTCCCTTTTTGTGACTTTAAGGAACCTTAAATAATAGTATACTCAGTGTCAAGTGGTTCCCCACACTGAGTTTTAGTTATTTTTTATTTTTAATTCAGAAACTTTAAGGCACGCAATCTACAGTATCTCTGGGGTCTAGCATTCCCCCACATGATCCCTGTTATGTGTACATGCCTTTCAGGCACATAAGTAAGAGTTATCCCTGGAATGTAATGTTTCATCACTTGATCCCCGTTATGTATAAGTGCCTTTAAGGAATAAAAGTGAGAGTTCTGCTTGGTATCTAGTATCCCCCCAACCTACATATTGAGAATTCTATCTAGTGGCCAGTGTTCCCACCAACCCCATATTTAGAGTTCTCCTTGGAGTCTTGTAATCCACATTTCCTTTAACTCCAAGATTTTCCATCATCCAGGATGCTGCCACCTAAATGCAGCTGGGCTTTCCAAAGACTGCACCACCTCTACTGAAGCTAGAACTGGGCATTCTGTTGGGGGGGGGGGGCATGTAACCCAGTGGTTGTCTCCAGCATTCACAAAGAGGAGTTTTAAATTACAGGCAGCCTTAAGAAATTTCAGGTGAGTTTGGGAAAATATAGTTTTCCTCAAGCAGGCAGGAATGGAAACCAGGGTGAACCTAGTTGTAAGCACAGTAAAAAAAAAAAGATTAGCGATGCCATAAAATAGTAGATTCCTAAAGGAAAAGGTTAAAATGAATCTCCAGGGGCTTAAAAGCAACCATGTTAACTGGAATGTATTTCTATAAGCTATACTGGAAAAACTGTTACCTTGCATTTTAGAAGTGCATCTGTGTGAAGTCAGTGAATGGCCCATGTCTGTGACAGTTTCTGCAAAAAAATGAAGGGATTTGAATGAACATTGTTTTCTGTCTCTAAGTGCTGAATTCTTTGTTTGGAAAAACAATACAAAAGTGTGTCAGAAAACTAGAAAGCAATAACCTGATCAAGGAAACTGACTAAGCCCAAGGCTTAGACATTTTCCTTAGAAGAATTGTATTTTGATGTACTCTGTTTCCAAATGCTGAAGACAAAATTCTCTTATTCTTTTTATTTTGTCCTGAAAAGTAAACCTGAGTTTTGAAACATATGTTACTGGCCTTCAGTCTGAGATTTTACTGAATGTTGAACAAAGTTACTGCAATGTATGTATGTATATATGTATGTATATGAAAGCTATATATATATATATATATATATATATATATATATATATATATATATATATATACACACACATACACATTCATGTGCATGCCATGGAATACTTCTAGGGTCAGTATTGCTTATCAATATTCTTACTCCAAATAATTGTGTTCACAAAATATGTTAGATCAAGGCATTGCTAAAGCTTAGACACTGGGCTTTAGCAGTGTCCACTGTATATTATAATAATAATAATAATAATAATAATAATAATAATAATAATGATGATGATAAAATGCAAATATTTGGCTTAAAACAACAGCAGGGCCAGCACTTAGCATCAGCCATTAATAAAGGCTTCTTGGTACCTGGAACATGCTGCCTGTTGGCCAACAGACTGATTTAGTGAACTAAGTTTGGTCTGGTCAACAGAATGCAGTTTTTATTTTACCTTTCATCCCTATCTTTGCTTTCTTTATCAGACTGCTAAATGATGACTCCTTAAGGAGAGAGAAGCAGTAAATTCTGCAGTTTTCACCAGCAACATTACAGCTGGCAAGTTGTCTGAAAGCATCCCGGCATGGTTTCACTCATTCATTCATTCATTATAGTGTTCCATTAACCTCAGGGCAAATTGTTAAAATAAATGCTTCTTTCATATCCCTTTTAGGAATTGTATGCTATGCTGGAACTGTCTTTTAAAATAACTAGCCTGTATTATACTTTGTATGCTTTAATTTTTGAACTACAATGCAGTATCTTGTCATAATTTTATGTTACATTTAAGTTTTGTGTGTGTGTGTGTGTGTGTCTGTGTGTGTGTGTGTGTGTGTGTGTGTGTGTGTGTGTGTGTGTGTGTAATACATAAAACTCCTTTTAACTGCTTGAGAAAATTTTCTTCTTTCTATAATAAGTACTAAGAAAGCAGATGGAGAATAGAGATATCTGAACAAAATAATAACTACAGTGCTTCAAATGAATTATTTCATCAACAGTGATCACAACTGAATTGTGGTGTAAAGAAATTAGTTAGAATTCAACTTTAAAAAATATATTTTAATAATCATAGCTATTCAAAACAAGTAATGTTCTATTGTAATACTAAAACTTTGCTACCTATTCTAGTAGCATTTGAAAGGAACTCATCATTCCATTGTTCTTCTTCAAAGCAATATTCTCATTTTAATTATGCCTTCTGATTTTTTTCTTTGTAAATAACAGACCCTGCATAGTTCTTTTCACAAAACCAGGGGTTTCAGTAGAAGTTGATAGTTCTTGCAAAACTTCGATATTCAAATCAAACAAGTCACTAAAGAAAGGCAAATAACTTTTCCTGCAATATGAAGTGTTTGCATTTCCTTAAATTAATGGTGACTTTGAAAGTGGTTATAATAAGCACTGAAGTACATGAAGGCACAGTTCCTCCCAGCTAGGTATGTGGGGGGTTTCAAGTTTCCATTCATAATGTTCTGGTCACAGTTTTCTGCATTCAAGATCAAATGTTCTCTGTTTTGAGAGTCCTGATTTTAGTATCTGAATGTATTTGAACAGTAGATTCTGAACTCACTCCACATACTTTGATATATCACTGGTTCTCAGAATTCTGAATCTATCGACCATATAGAATGTTAGTCATGAAAATTAAACAATAAATAACATGCATAAAACTATTTCTATGTGTGCAAACATACATATACATATAAATAAAAATATGAGTGCAGTCCACAAACTCGGCAACAAATAAATAACCACTGTCATAAAACGTAAAAGAAACTACGTTTATTCAGATATGGTAAGCGCTTTCATTAAATAGCTTCATCAGACCATAAAACAAACTGGTTACAAAACATTTAAAAAATATAAAGTAACCAATCAAATTCTTCCAAACTTATTGCATCACAGTCTAAGCAAGTTACATTGTTTAAAAGCCCCTAGTGGATAAACCCATGTATAAAACTAATATTGCACATAAGTAGTAAAGTCACATAATACGTAGATCCAAATTTAATGACCAACTAAAAAGCTGGTTTGCTTCCTAACTTGAATGTTAATGTTCTTTCATATTTCCATTGTTCGCATACATCATAAGAATCAAATGTCATTCAAGACATGAAATACATTCTGATCACATCCAATATATGAGCAACTACTGTCTACTTCAAACATATGGCAATTTAAGACAGATATATTTAGTGTGTGCATCACTCACAAACGGGACTTATTCAATTCCTTGACACCGTCTGTGTACATACCAATTATTGATGGCCAACTAATTCAAGCAAAAAAAATGCTCAAAAGGGGTCATATACAACAATTAATGTGTGCCTCGCATCAAAATTATTCAATACTGTACTGATTGCTAAAAACCAGATACTTCAACTCGTGTCTTCAACAAGACACTGTGCAATATGTACAAAGCTTGTCCTATCAATACAAGCATTAAAGAACAAATCTATCTTCCTTTAAAATGATGCATACACACATCTGTGATATAGAATTGGAAAATAGAGGCACATGAGCACTTCTATGTATCACTAATTCTTAGAACGAATAAATAAAAACATAAAACTAAGTTCAAACGAAGACTAATATATCTTTAACCCATCATGCTTGTTTGAAATATTCAAAATAATAAATAGTTGCAAGATCACATTAATATGCAAAACTTATGCCCCTAAGGGGAATTGGCAGTACTGTATGCCAACATTATTCCCATGTTTTATTGCGAGTGAAGGAATTAAAAGAAAAACAACATTGTGAACTTAAGTGAAAGGTATATATACTTTATCTACCATATGCCTGTTGAGCATTTCATCCTATCCACATACATCTTCAAGAACATTATCAAAGGACAAGGTTTGAGAGTATCCAGATTAAATGCCTCAGATGAAGGTTTCAACATGAAGTCTCTAACTTAAGGGCCATGCTGACCAATAGAGGTTATACCCATTCTAAGTTAGACTACAGTTTAATAGGTCTTGATGAGTTAAGAAGAGATAGGGCTAAACCTTATTTCTCTTCACGTTTAGATGCATGTAGATCAAATACTAAAACAACATGTTCAAACAGGTGGAAGATATCAATGTATTTTACTACTGATGTTAAACCTACCTCAGATATTATTAGGAAAAATTGGAAGGTTCTTACCACAGACCCACATGTCCGGCGCATTGTTGGGGATGAACCAGCTTTTCAATTCAAGAATAAGAATAACCTCAAGAGGATACTCTGTCGTAACAATGGTATAGTGAGAGGTCTGGATGGTGAGTTGGGTACATACCCATGTGGGAGTTGTAATTTTTGTGAATATATAAACACCACTGGTGCCTTTGTACATCCAGAGTCTGGTCAGAGGTTTGAGTTTAGGGTCTGTGCGAATTGCCAGACCTCCAATGTAGTTTATTTAGTGGTATGTATATCCTGCCAGTCATTCTATACAGGAAAGACTAATCAGACACTTCGGGAAAGAATGAGAGAACACCTTTACTGCATTAGAATTAAAAATAATAAAAATGCCCTGTCCAAGCATGTGAACATAGTAGGCAGTGGACATCATTTTAAGTTTATGGTTGTTGAGGAGATAACTCTGACGGTACGTGAGGAAGACATCAGGAATGCCACAGAAAGTAAGGAAGTCAGTTGGATCCTAAGGTTGATAGCCAACAGAGGAAAGGGCCTAAATACGAAGGCCTCCATAAGACCCATCTTGAAACAGAAGAGGTTATCTATAGCCACACGATAATAGGTGTAATAGCCTTTCAGAAATATATTAATATTCCAGTAAGTGAATATAGGCTCTCTTTGATTTTTATTTGATATAATTGTTTGGTATATGAGGCATTATATATTATATAAATTCATATAGGGTTCGTTTTGTGCACACTATTCTACATATGTTTCCATTGGAGTAATAGCAGTATAACCCAATACTTTGGGCATGTTAGCTTATTAACTGGTTTAAGGGGCTTAGTTTATGGATACCTGTTGGATTGCCATCAGGTCCAGTGTTCCTTTTACCCTCTATAATGCTTCTATCCTGGTAGTTGTAGTGTAGATTTTTCACTGTATAATCACCAGCTATATTATTATACTCTAGGTCATTTGACCAGTCACTGTGATGTATGTGGATAGGATGAAATGCTCAATAGGCATATGGTAGATAAGGTATATGTATCTTTCACTTAAGTTCACAATGTTGTTTTTCTTTTAATTCCTTCACTCGCAGTAAAACATGGGAATAATGTTGGCATACAGTATTGCCCAGTCCCCTTAGGGGAATAAGTTTTGCATATTAATGTGATCCTGCAACTATTTATTATTTTGAATATTTCAAACGAGCATGATGGGTTGAAGATATATTAAATTTTGTTTGAACTTGGTTCTATGTTTTTATTTATTCGTTCTAAGAATTAATGATACATGGAAGTGCTCATGCAACTCTGTGTTCCAATTCTATATCACATATGCATGTATGCATCATTTTAAAGCAAGATAGATTTGTTCTTTAATGCTTGTATTGATAGGACAAGCTCTGTGCGTATTGCACAGTGTCTTGTTGAAGACATGAGTTGAAGCATCTGGTTTTTAACAATCAGTACAGTATTGAATATTTTTGATGCGAGGCACATATTAATTGTTGCATATGACCCCTTTTGAGCAGTTTTTTGCTTGAATTAGTTGGCCATCATATGTACACAGACAGTGTCAAAGAATTGAACAAGTCCCGTTTGTGAGTGATGCACACACTAAATATATCTGCCTTAAATTGTCATGTTTGAAGTAGACAGTAGTTGTTTGCATATTGGATGCGATCAGAGTGTATTTCAAGTCTTTGAATGAAATCTGATTCTTATGATGTATGCGAACAATGGAGATATGAAAGAACATTAACATTCAAGTTAGGAAGCAAACCAGCTTTTTAGTTGGTCATTAAATTTGGATCTATGTATTATGTGACTTTACTAAAACTGCGGTGGTGGTGCTGCAGTAGCGCTGTCACCTGGCAGTAAGATGTTGTTCCATTCGATTCTCAGCTATAGCGTTTTCTGTCTGGAGACATGCATGAATGGGCGTACCTTCATTGATGGTTGTGCATCAGAGATGGCAACTCGGCACATGGCAACTCGGCACATAAAAATCTACTGCCAATCATTAGCGGACCGGAGTTCCGCTGTGGCGACCCCTAACCAGGAAAAGCCGAAAGACACAACAACTACTTATGTACAATATTAGTTTTTTACAGGGTTTATCCACTAGGGGCTTTTAAACAATGTAACTTGCTTAGACTGTGATGCGATAAGTTTGGAACAATTTGATTGGTTGCTTTATACTTTTTAAATGTTTTGTAACCAATTTGTTTTATGATCTGATGAAGCTATTTAGTGAAAATGCTTACCGTAGCTGAATAAACATGGTTTTCTTTTACGTTTTATGACAGTGGTTATTTATTTGTTGCCAAGTTTGTGGACTGCAGTCATATTTTTATTTATTGTGACGTGCTTATTCTGTGGGCAGTTACACATTTATCCTCTCTAGCACGGTGCTTTTAGTCTGTGCTGTTACACATATACATCGTAACAATTGAATCATCTTGGTGGAGAATCTGGATACAGCTAGTGAGAATAACACATGAAGAGCTGTAAAATAATATAGTTGTTCTGTAAAAAGGCAGGAAATAGCCACGCACTCACACACACACACACACACACACACACACACACACACACACACGCACACACACACGCACACACGCACACACGCACATGCTTAAGAACAAGCACATGAACTTAACACAGGCATGTGCACAATGTCAGTACCTGATTAAGTTGTCCATTCTCTTTTACTGCTAGCAAGAACAGAATACTGTGGTTTCTATTCGCACAACAGGTACTTGAATTCATGTTATAGTACTTCAGTGTAGCACTTGATAGGGGTGTGGTACTCCGGCGCCAGGGAGAAAAGAAACTAAGTCCAGAGACAGATTGTAGACAGAGTTTTCTCAAATAAAATTTGTAATTATCTCTATTTTTTTTTTTTTCCCTTATTAAGCAATATAAACCGCAGGATGCATAATGGACAATTGGATTAATCATACTCACCCCTCTTCTCTATCATCCCTATATAAACTATCTTTTAATGGTATTCAGTGCTAAGCCCCCTACAGCAGGAAAAAGTCCCCATTACATCTACCTCTGACTTCTGGAGTGCCAGATAACCTCCACAGTAGTAATGATAATAGCTATTAAAAATTGCTTGACTGCACAAATTTTCTTAAAAGATATTATATATACCTTTCATACTTTTACAATTTTTTTCAAATCTTCCTCATTTTTCCAAAATTATCTTTCATTCCCTTAACATTACATCATTACCCCACAGTGTGTCCATAAAATGCCGCTGTTGAATACGTTCTCCTTAACCTTGTCCCTCCTGTTAAACCCTCACTCTCATGCTTATTAAGACCCAGCTCAAACCTCATTAAAATATTACTGCTCATATGTAAAATATATGTGTGTGTGTGTGTGTGTGTGTGTGTGTGTGTGTGTGTGTGTGTGTATATATATATATATATATGTATATATATATGTATATATATATATATATATATATATATATATATATATATATATATATATATATATATATATATATATATATATATATATATATACATATATATATATATATATATATATATATATATACAAATATATATATATATATATATATATATACATATATATATATATATATATACATCAGTATGGCCTTCTCTTAACATCACTGCCTAATCATCTGCATAATTTGACAAAACATGAATCTTCTTCCTTTTTTTATATGTTATGTTCCCAGCCTCTCGTAGCTTTGTCTTCTTCAGTACTATCAACAAAAAAACACTGGATGCACTCTAATGTTACCAAAAACCATAAAATGCAGTGCAGTAAGCCAAAGAATGCCGAAAAATCCGTATATTCTTTTAGAAAGGTTTTAATAAATGTTCCAAACTCCACAGACTTTCACATAAACGCACTTCTAACACAATTACAAAGCGTTTTCATCCAAAACCAATTGGACTTCATCAGACATTAGACAACCCTTGAATTAATCTATATATACTGATTTGAATAACCCACTGACCAATGATTGTTGCTTTAGGCATTTAAATTAAGCAAATTAGAAAAACGGTCTCATTAACATAAATAAGTTAAAATATGCTACACAAATTCATCACTTTGAAAATAAATAAGATAATCAATCACTGTTAAAACCCACCACAAACAAACATACAATCATATATATATTG
>NC_056727.1:1005775260-1005782760 GCF_019279795.1 Protopterus annectens | reverse complement strand
ACCAAAATGTATGCTAAGCATACAAGAGTTTCCAAGAACAGTGAAATAAAATTGAAGTAGTAAACACACAAGCATGTAGTGGAATGTAGAACACTATCCCTAGAACTGTCACAATTAGATTCCCTGTCCCTGTGTCCATATTTTACACTCGAATTGCAGCAATAGCGAAGGTGTAAGCAAAGCGCAGCATGTCTGCACGTCGCTGCCCTCTGCCGAGTGTAGCTTACACATCATATTCATTCAAATAGAGAAAAACAAGCGGAATCAATGTAAGTGTCAATAGTGTAGTGTTTAGAGCATCCACCTATCAAACAGGCAGTCACAGTTCGAGCCCAACAATAGCACATATCATTTTCCATGTGGAATGAATGTCGTTTTGCCATAAAACCGACATAAGAGTATCGCATAAGATATTTAACTTAAATATAATTCAAGCAATGTGGCACTGTCATAATGAATATGATACTAGTAAGCAGGTGTAAGCGCAAATAAGCAGCGGTAAACACATATAGGTACCAGTAAGCAAGTCTGAGTGCACTTGCGCGGGTCTAAGCAGTGCCCAGCATAGGAAATGTATATAAGTATATACAGATATATAGTATATATACTTATATATATATATGAAGAAAGAACAACGTAGCAATAAAGCATACAAAAGGAATGAAAAGGAAATCAACAGCAACCCCAGTATTATTTAGCCCTGTCAGCGTATGTCATATCCAGCTGGGTAGGAGTGAGCAAAGCACTGCTACTCACACCACAGGCAGGATATTACCAGTGGGAGTAACACTGTTGATTTACTAAGTCTACTTTACACGCAGAGGGTGGTCCCTGATGGGACTACCCAAAAATAGATAGACCATTTGGCCTTCCAAGCATTACACAAGCAAGGGCAGGTATGTTCAAGGACTAAATGGTGGGAGAGCCTGAGAATACATGGGGTGGGACAACATACGTGCAGGGTCCCTAACGCTCTGGAGAGGGCAATGAGTGGAGGTGTATCATGGCTGCGATAACAAGTGGACAATGGAAGGTATGCATGTATTTTGAACACGGGTGGGGTGGAGGAACTATGAGTATGAAATTATGGAGCCAGACGTGCCAGTGTTGGATGGGTTGGTTCTAATTGGACTGCCCCATGGAGGTCAGTGAGTTTGTTATAGTATATATGTATACACACATGCAGACATCAATATGTAGAAGTACATTCTCTGTAACACATTCATTCCATTTGCAGACATAAATAACAGGAATGTGCCCTTACAAACTTTG
This sequence comes from Protopterus annectens, assembly GCF_019279795.1. Taxonomy (NCBI): domain Eukaryota; kingdom Metazoa; phylum Chordata; order Ceratodontiformes; family Protopteridae; genus Protopterus; species Protopterus annectens. The sequence goes on along the minus strand of NC_056727.1, from coordinate 1,005,781,488 downwards.
ACAGTAGATAGAATAATAGGTTGTGCAGAAGAGGGATGGGACAAAACTGCTAAAATGCAGAAGTGTGTACAATGTCCAAAGTCAGTGCTGTGCTGACAATAATCAAATGTGAGGACTTCCCCACACATGGAATCATTCCTGTGATCTGCCTGCTATGGAAATGCCAATTACTAAACCGGTCTATTTGTAAAAGAAATATGCCGAACACGTACATAATTAAGCTCTCACGTGTAATATGTGAGTTACCACATTGTCATACATATTAATTAATTGTAGTGTCATGTTAATGGGAGTAAGGATGTAATGAAGTATAGAGTCTAATCTTGATATAAACACATGCATGTCCCATGTGGGACAACCCAAAAATGCGAATAGTATTCTTTTGGTCGCTCACATCACCAATGTTTGTGGACTAAACATTTGGGAGTTCTGAGGATACATGGAGTGAGTCAACTGATGGGATGGGTCTATAGGTGTAGGGAGTGGCCAGTGTGTAGTGGTGTGGATACACCGCGAATCTGACAAGAGAATGGATGACAGCAGTGTTAGGGAGGCATTGGGGTTTATTTTTGGGGAACCAGGAGCCATGGGTATATGGGTATATATGCAAATGAAGCAGCACAGGAATAGTGTATTAGTTAGAGCAACCCCCTAATGAACAGATATCCCTGTACCAAATCCCACTGTATTACATACCATTTACTATTGGTAATCTGTATATGAACATATTACGACATCTGTCCGCTGTATAACCTGCAAAATATCAATTAAAAGACAACTGGAGTGAAGTGTCAGTGTCATAATGAATAAGGCTCTAGTAAGCAGGTCAAGCTTATATAAACACCAGTAAGCATGTGTAAGTGCATTTGCGAGGGGTATGTATTGCTTTACAGACACAAACACACACACACACACACACACACACATATATATATATATATATATATATATATATATATATATATATATATATATATATATGAATATATATACATATATATATATATATATATATATATATATATATATATATATTTATACATATATATTACATATATATATATATATTTATATATATATATATATATATATGTGTGTGTGTGTGTGTATGTGTGTGTGTAGATATACACAGATATACAGCTATGATAGTAAACAGCACATAAGAATGACATATGTTCACAGGCTACGCCAATGGAAGTGAGGAGCCCAAGCAAGAAACTTGAAACATGTAGCGTGACCTTCCACCCCCCCCAGCCGGATATGGGAAACATACACACAAACAATGTAAAGAGTCCACTGCTCCCCAGACCACAGGCAGAATACAACCGGGGGGGGGTACACAGTGCACCCGTGAATTCTAATCTTGGAACACAGACTGGAGCATCCCTTGTGGGACACTCCGAAAATTGCCAAGACTAAAAGAAGGTGATAGACTGGCCATTCTGGCTACAGTGTATACATACTCGGAATACAAGGGTGGAAAATCCTGATGACCCATGGGCCAAGACAATTGTATGAAATGGGTCTGTGAAGTCGAGAGTGGGCAACGTGTAGTGGTGTGTCCAGAACAGACCAGGACCCAGAGTAAGGATGGGTGCTGTTGAGGAGGTGCGGGTGGGGGAACTATGGGTAGCTACTTATGGGTCTAGGTGTGCAGGTGTTGCTTGATGTGGGCCTATATGGACAGCCCTAGGGATGTAAGCGAATGTGTTCATTGGGCAGAGGCATCGCCCAATGAGCAGCCACACCCACTACTGCAGCAAAGTGTAATCTATATGGCAAGGTACAGAATAACCAGATGTAGACGTATATATGTAGAGGTATGTGTGTGTATATCTACCCATAGCGACATAGAGATAAGCCCCTTCCTCTCCGTAGTACAAATGTATACATACAGAGACAGAATACAGATACATACCCACATATAAATATATACATATGCAGACACCCATAGACCCATATGTTGTGATATATATATATATATATATATATATATATATATATATATATATATATATATATATATATATATATATATGTAGAGAGAGAGAGACAGTGAAATCTAAATATACATGCATGCATACATATACAGATATATCTGTATATAGTAATGTAAATATATATATATATATATATATATATATATATGTGTGTGACTGTAAATATACACATGTATATGGCTAGGATATGATACAGCAGTTTCGAGTAACATATGTTCACAAACTGTGCATATGGGGGTGAGGGGTCCAATAAACAAACGTGTAACACGTAGCAAAAACCCTCCCCACCCGGTGAGACATACAGCCATACAATAAAGATAAACACACCACTGCTTCCCAGACCACTGGCAGGACACTACCAGTGGGAGAGACCTGCCAGGTCTAATCCTGAAACATAGACATCGATGTCCCTTGTAGGACACCAAAAATTAATGATTGGAGGCAGTCCCGGTAATGACTTATCAAACCAGCCTGTAGATGTACATGGACCAGTAGGTTGTGCAAGCCTGATAAACCACAGGTCGACACAACGTATGACATGTGTCCTGACACGGGGAGAGTGATCAGTGTGTAGTGGTGTGTTTATACCCTACCTGCACCCACAATAAGGATGAGTGCTGTAGAGGAGTGGCAGGTGGGGGAACTATGGGTATACAATTATGGGCCTAGGCGTGTAGGTGTTGGCTGGCAAAGTCGTATTAGGACTGTCCTGGGGATGTAAGTAATATTCCAAAATGGGCATAGCTGATGCCCATACCTCTCAAACCCTAAGAGCACATCTACTGGACAGGACATAAACCATTGGGGGAACAAATAGGGACCATACCTCTGAACTGTCCCCGATTTCCAGGTGCGTCCCAGATTTTGACTCGGCTTCTAACTCTGCCCCACTTAATCCCTCCCTAAAACTAGTGACATTTGGAGGAAAGGTGGTGAATTACACATAATGAATAACAACAACAATTAACAGTTATAAACATCATTTACTTCAGAAAATATGTATGAATTCATATGCTCTAAGTTTGTCAATGTGTCAGGTTAATAGCACCAATAATTTAAATGTGTCCCTGATGTTGTTATGCCATGTCCCTGATTCAGTATGTTTATTTCCCCAATCGTATGAGAGGTCTGATGGGTACAGAAAGCACATTTTCCACTGACAACCTTAGAAAGATGATAGAATATTAGGTATGCAGTAGCATGACTCGGCCGAAGGATGTGGGTTCCAAAACCCAATTACTTGTTTGTATTGAAGAGTGTCAGTTACCATGTATTAGCCAGACAGGTGCAGATTGTAAGAGGAACACACCAATAATATGAATCAAACTCTGGACAGGCCGCGGATTCCGTACAGTCGAATGGCATACTGTCGCCTAATGGGCAGCCATTCCCGATACTGTAGGCATGTAATCCGATGTAATAGACATTGCAAGGTAATATTGTAGTCCTCACTCCCACGCAGGGGCGTGAGTGTCAGATGCAAACACCAAATGCAGTGCATTTGCAAGTGTGGGAGCAAACGGGTGTAAGCCTGTTTGGCCACCAGTATGCAAGTATTGCACTGGTAAAGCAATGTAGAGGCTAACTGAGTATAAGTAACTGCAACCAGAAGTTAGCATTGCTTAGCACCACGCAAACCCACGCACACCCACTCACAACTGCTTTAATGTGCCTTAATCACACCGTATCCAATGGCCTTGTTCTGCCCAGCAACAAAATAAATGGCCTCTGCAAGGCTCGAAACTAGGACCCTGCACACACAGCTATTGCGATTTACCACTAAGTCATGTCAGATATACAGACATTGAACCTTATCACAAACATATCATCCAGCACAGTCATTCAACAGTATAGGAAATGTATTCCATCATGTAGATATATGTGTGAGTGTTTATGTCCAGCATATAGATACATACATAAATATAGATATATCAGGAACATCCCATGTTATAACAAAGCATTACAAAGGAATGAAAAAGGAAACACCAGCAATGCCTGTATTATCTAGTGGTGTCATCCTATGTAATATCAAGAGTCCCTCAGACAGACATGTGTCAGTCATACACGCAAACATTTGTACATTGGCCATATACATCACACTGTGCATTATTTACATTAGCACAACAGTTCCTGTCCAATCATTATGTGAGAACAGTACTCTTGCAAGGTGCTGTGTGCGACATCATCATCATGATAAAGGTACATGGGGTAACCATAGAGGAACTGGTAGTGTGTGTACAATGGGGTCATCCACATCACGTGTACCTGAAACATTTAGGAGTCATGTGCATACTAGGATCGTGTGCCTGAGAGACAGGGGTGAGGACAACTGAAGTATGTTGTGATGCATATTAAAAGGGTTACATTTGTCCAGTGGACATGTGTGTGAAGTGGACAGCTATGTATGGGGCAAATGATGTTCTAGGAACTGATTGGCCTTTTGTTTCCGTAGGGTGAGAGTGGGATGTGGGGGAAGGAGAGTAGGTATGCTCATGGAGGATAGGTAGGGTAGGATGACAGACAAGACAGCATACAGAGTAAGTATATGACACATGTGGGGGATACACCTTGGACGGGGAGGGGTGTTTGGCATTAATAAGCCCATGAGCCCCCAGATGGAAACAGTGGAACAGAGGTCCCCAGCCATGGGCAGCCACCACTGCACCAAAACAGCTGCAAAGGTGGCAGTGCTGGAGACTGTCTAGGAGGCGCAGCCTCACCCTGTAAATGTGACACTCTGCCCTTGAGCTGGCGTATCTGGCCTCAAAACCCCTTATTGAGCCCCCTATGCACCACGTTCAGGACTGTACGACAGCAGACATGTCCCTGTCTGGACCTCCTCCCAGGGAGGACAAGCCCCATCCTCAGTGGTGGTACCACCAGAAGGTGGTGCAGAGCCAACAGAAGTGGAAGTCCAAGGCTGGTCCCCAGATGTGCTGGTGCCCGGTGCCATGGGCCAGCTGAAGTGGGACAGGAGGTTCTGCCAGGAACTCCAAACACATACAGCCTATGGTGTTGCAGTTTAAACACAGATATGGCTTAGTAATAGTCAACAGCATTCAGGATTGCTTACAACAGCATGCATAGATATGACCATCAACCCAACACAACAGATGGTATACATTTGCAGAGAGAGCACAACACATGCATATATACTGCATGACATCTGTACAATATGTAGAAGACTTGTGACTGCAGCTATGAACAGTGACCCATTATTGGCATGTCACTGAGTACCCCAGACAGTGTCTGTCATACCACTGTTTCATGTGACATATGTCCAGTCAGGGATGCGATGACAGTAACTCATCACTATCACCATCCTGCTGTTCACAGATGTGTGTTCAGTGAGTAACACAGGAAACAAATGGTTCCACTCACTGACCAGTCCACGGATATCCCTACAGATGGGGATCCCTCACAAACAGAGCACTGTCTTGTCAGTTTTAAAACATGCAGAATAGCCATTACCACATACACCTTGTTAAACAGGCAGTTGTCTCAGTGAAGCATAGCTACACTTACATGCTGTAGTCATGTTTGGCATATCATCCTCCTGTCTTTAGGCTATTTCCCACTGCGTATGTTGTTTGAGGAACATCCAAATTTCATCTGTGATGCCGTTTACCAAACACCAGACCCAGGTACCACTCACAGTGACTGTCATGGGCAAACACCAACATGATGTTCCCAGATATTGTTTTGTGTTTTTCATGCGAATGGCTATGGGAACATAATCGCAGCTGTTCCACATGCAATTAGCTAGAGGAGGACTGCAATAGGTGCAGAGGCCATCACCTGAACATGACTATCACTTACAATACACAAGCTGCTGCTGAGCAGGTGTACACCTCCACATCCACCAGAGAATGTGTGGGAGGGACAGACAGAGGCAAAATACATCAGAGAAGGGCTTGGAGACTAAAACCTAAGCATCGTCTGTCACACACCTACCAGTACAGGGGTTCAAACCCCTGACTGACTAGTCATTACTATTACAAGTGCATGCAGTTACTTCATGTGTCACAAAGCTGACATGTTGGTGTGCTGTAAGAACATATATGTGTGTTGGTGTGCAACATCTGCAACAGAGATATACAGTAGACAGACATTAGGTGTAGCACACATGGCTGTCCACATAAACAGATGTCATTGTCAACACAACCACACTCCCTAATGGACTCACATTGACACTCTTTGTCAGACCCACAAATACACTCCCAAATTT
>NC_056727.1:1005683825-1005774760 GCF_019279795.1 Protopterus annectens | reverse complement strand
TTGTAACAACGGGTCACTAATGCGATTTGCATAACATGTACACATGCACAACTGTTATTGCTTGCAAATGATACTAGAGAGGTGGATATTACATGTGTTATGTGCATGGATAGTTACAAGGCTCTTCCAATTATCTTTGTTATCATGCTGCTAAACTGTCAGATGAATACAAATGATATGTATCCTGTTATTGAGTATTGTAATTGCCAATAGACATAACTACTGTTTGCATAACATAAAAAACTGCTATGTAGAATAGAATACAGACCTGCCTAGAATACTATACATTACACAGCTAATGGCACAATATTCCACAATGCACACCATATTTGCATGGTAAACCCACCTTTACCATGTTCATCTTACTTATACACCCATACATATGTCGACTGTTACAATATATCGACATATACTATCCCCTATTATAGCACATACTTGTTGGACAAATCCTGACACTGACACCAATTGGTGGGTTCCAAGCCCATATCATCCCTTGTGGTGTATGCGGAGTTTGCCGTGTGACCTACAGCAGTACACATATAGAATACTACAAGCATTACTACTGCTCAACAATACATCGCTACAAGATAGCTATTTCCACTATATGCATTGATTACACTGTAATTCTTACAGTACAGGTACTACATACACAGACATATTACATGTTATACATACTTTATTAGTAATCGGAGGTGCTATTGACTAGTATAATACTCATTTTTGGTTCGTCTTTCAGTGTTTTGTACTGTCCTACAGGTAGATATAGATGGTTTGAATGTGTGACAAGGCAACCTTTTATAGTTACAGATCAGTAACATGTGTTATCCCAATGACCAGTTGGTGCTCCTAAGTAGCTAATTACATGCACATCAGCTGCGCTGCTTACTCCCTTAGCCAATACCATGGCTACAGTGGAGTATAACTGAGTACTCCACTTGGACGTTGTTCCTTTGCCTTACTTGTGAGGAAGACAGTGTGGGAGTGTTATTTGGAATCTATTGCAACAGCTGTATGGAGATGAATAGTAATATATTGTGTGTAATGCCTAGAGGATTTGGTCTAAATGTGAGTACTGCTGTTATATTTCTGAACATTGCTACTTGTGCAGGGTTTGTCTGTACCTAATACTTCTGCCTGTGTTTCAGTCTGGCCAGGTTGTTTGACCAGCTCAAGGCTGCATAGCTATGCATATAATATTAGGGGGTTTACAGTGTGCTTACCAGACATATTTAGTTTGGTGTTACTGTGTATCATACTGTGCTGATAATCAGTACTTGTTAACACTTCTGGGTGTACGAACCTTTCAACCCTCTGAAACAGGATTAGTTCATACAAACCCTGTTACATCAGCAGCTGTTCAATTGTATAACGGCAACGATTTCACATATGGCCATGTTAGTGTGTCTGTGTCCAGGTATGTTAAGGTTTTAGGAGATGTTGTACAGTAGTTGAATAATTGGTTATGGTATGACAGTATGTATTGATGTAATTATTTTGGTTGTGAGGTAGATGTTGGTTGTACATAGCACATGCAGGTGTGTAAAAACCCCTTTTATACAACATCTATATATGTGTGTGGGTGTTTTTTCCCCATGTGAACACCTATCCCTTAGTGGACTAATACTATGGTAATTGCAGGCTGATTCATTAAGGCACTATTAAATGCTTCCTGTATAGCATGCAGGTACTGTTAGTCCTTGAATCCTTTTGGCAATACTCCAAAATGTAATAAAGTTTTGCAAAATGAAAGCTGTCTGTGTATTTCTGTCATGGATATTTGCAGTCATTGCAGTTGTGCTGGTGACTGTGTCCATCGAACATATTTGTAATAGTGTATTGGCATATAGAACTGCAGTGGTGGTGCTGCAGTAGTGTTGTCACCTCACAGTAAGATGTTGTCCTGTTCGATTCTCAACTAAAGCATCTTCTGTGTGGAGATATTTGTGAATGGGCATACCTTTGTTGAAGGTTGTGCATCAGAGCTGGCAACTCAGCATGTAAAAATCTGCTGCCAATCATTAGTGGACTGGAGTTCTGCTGTGGTGACCCCTAACCGGGAAAAGCTGAAAGACACAACATTGGCATATACTCTTCATATGTTATGTTCATATTGTTTGGGGGGGGTGGAATGTGTGATTGCTATGGTCCATATTATACTCAGATATATATATATATATATATATATATATATATATATATATATATATATATATATATATATATATATATATATATATATTGCCTTACAAACACAAAGTGTGGGGTTTGAGTCTCATAAGGGATAATTGGCTAGGCTTAAAATGGCTTGCAATGGCAGTTAGCTTAGTACTAATCTATGAACCTATATGTGTATATATTATTGCATACGTTTGTGTACCTCCATAGATGTGTAGATGTTTTTAACTTGCCTGTATATCTACATATATATGTAGACCTGTATATATTGACATGTCTGTATGTATCTCTCTCTCTCTCTCTCTCTCTATATATATATATATATATATATATATATAGATATCTATCTATATATGAGCATACACCTTTAATTGGGTACATGGCGGGTTGTCCTATTTCAACACATTCCTCCCTTTTGTGTTTTAACCTGTCTGCATACACAACTGGGATATGAACATCCCAGGTAGCTTAGTGTTAGGTTACTCTGAGGATGGAGTACATGGTTGCGGGTTCTACTCCTGGAAGGTCTTATTATTTTACCTCTCAGAGTAGGAACTGGTAGGGAAAGTGTGAATAATGCACATTTATGCAGTTGTAAGCAGGTTTGCCCATGGTCTGCATGATGTTAAGCAAAGGTTAAACCTGTGAAGCGCTTCTCCGTTTACTGTGTTTCAGCACTGCTTACCATCGTGCAAACCCATGGAAACCTGCTTACAACTGCTTAAGAGTGCTTTAATCCACCTGCATCCAACAGCCCTTATTCTGGCCCTCAAAATAACCTAACAGCCCTTGAACCCGGGACCATGAACACCACAGCCACTGACTTTACTACTAAGGCTTCTGAGATATATACAAATGTTATGGTGTTTAGAATATACATTGTACTACAGGCATTCCTCACTACTGAAAACAAATGTGACAGTCAGTTGGTGTACATATGTCTGATACATGTTAATGTTCATATGTTTGTGAAATTAGGTGTTGCAATGTTACATGACAGGGTGTATTATGAATGAGAAAGGTTCTTACTTTGTGTCCTTTTTATATTGTCCCCATACTCCATGTATACCCCTCCAGTTCACTTATTGGACATCCGACCCAGGCCCTCCTTGATGCATGATTGCATTACCCATCATTCCTCGCCCACCCCAATCTTCACATACACAACAGCCACCCCTTCTATGGTGAATTAGGTTAATATTAATTGTTATAATACCAGAGCTGCATGTGTTTTGTGTACACTCCAATTCCTTCGGACTGCTTCTGTGTCACGAAGTGTGTTCATAGATGTTTACATACATGGCTATTGATGTAACTGTATAATATATATATATATATATATATATATATATATATATATATATATATATATATTTCGTATTGATTTGCAACAGTAATACATATGTAGACTGGAATGTGCTGGTTCACAAACTACAGTACATTACAATGTACTGTACATATGTACACAATGTGACTGTCCCATTTGTGATCATTACTGTAAAATGCATATGGTATAAGGTGTAGTCTCAAGACCATGAAACATGTATACACCTTGGATGGCTTAGTGGTAAGTCCCATGACTATAGTGTGCATGGCCCACGGTTCAACACGTGCAATGCTTTACATATGTTTTTTTTACTCCAGAATAAGGCTCCGTTAAGCAGTTGTAAGCATGTTTAAAAGTGTTTGTGTGACATTATAGCAGCAGTTAAACACAGTTAAATATACTTTGTAACGTATAACCTGTGTGCACAAACACGGCCACATCCACTAACTACTCAGGATATATACATGTCAGTGAAGTAACATCTCACTATGTGATGACATTACATTACATTCTCTGTTGACTGTACTCTCCAGCACACATGGGTTTATATGGGTGTTTCGAATGTTTATTATACAGATGATTACTACCTATATATGCAAGCTGTGGTTAAGGTATACTTTTGAACATGATAAACATCCCTGCCTTTATCGGGATTGTAACCTTGAATGCACAGATACTATGCAGATGCTGTAACCATTACACTGTTGACATTAATATTGCTTCTGCCTATTTCCTATTTAGATGATTTCTATGTGTAAGCTAGGCTAAGCAAAGGGCGGAGGCCTCCAAACTCACTGAGCTTCACGTACTCTTGAAATAACAACATATAACAAATGTACTGTGAGACAATACATTACATTCCTAACTACATTAGGCATAGCCCCTCACTGACATACTTCAAGGGAAACCTTGTTGTGTGAATGGGTAACAGAATATACACCTCTGGGATCATGTGTCCCAGAACCATGTAGCCAAGGGGTGGGGGAGCCTGTCCAGTTTGATAGCTGCGAGACCTGTTGGGGAAATTGAATGGTGTTGAATTGTCACATTAACATGCCCTCTTTAGATCACTACGTGCCCCTATCACCCTCCACAACCCCAGTCTTCAACAGCTTCCAGCAACTCTGCCTGGAATTGTTTCATTGGCTATGCTTGACAGAGGCTCAGTTACTTTATCAATGGTGCGGGGAAAGCCAACACACTGTAGCTATGCTTCTAATTGCCCTTGGGCAGGTAGGTAGTAGGCTATCTGTGAACCTCTAAAGTGCTGGCCATAACAGCCATAATATGTGAATAAACAGACCTTCAGATCACAATATACAGTGAGAAATCACCATGTAATCAGGAAACAGTTAAGTACAGCAAACACATACAGAACACTGATAATTAGTCACTCCAAAAGCCTATCTTGGAAGCTAGAAGACTTGTATAAGTTTAAGGCTTTTTATTGCTTACCAGTAGGTTACCTACAGGAGAGATGAAAAACAAGCACAGATGGGGAACATGCATGAAATGATACCATACCAGCCTGTATTTCAGCCTTAGGCTTTGGAATACTGGCCAAGGCTATTGGAGCCCCCGTGGTGCCTTATTAAAGAGAGTCTCGACGGTGAATACCAGCTCCGTAAACAGCACAATAGCAGATTCAATGAGGGTTATGCTACTCAACACCAGGGGTTGTGATCACAACACGCTTGCACTCGCAGCACTCCTCAGGATGGACAATATCAACATCTGTGTAGTAACTGAGATCTGTCTTAAGGGTCCTGAGAGCACACCAGCGCTACCAGACTACAACACATACCACACATTTGAGCCACAGAACATGGACTGACAGACATGGAGGGGCTGTATCCATATTCATCAGAGATACCTACACCTCCAGATTAGTGGGGCAGCATGATACCTCTGAGATCATCCATGTGCAGCTAACATCAGCCACAACTGCAATGTAAACTGTGGCCTGCTATGGATTACCCTCCATGACTCAGGACCACCACTCCACCTACCTGGAGACAGTGGAGAACATGACAGTCCTAATGCACACCCCGGCATTGGTCGATGTCAACTACCATACCATTAACTGGGAAACTTACTCCGGTACTCACTTCCAGACCCAGCGCTTCCTGGAATTTATCACCTCATATGCCCTGTATCAGGTGGTAACCTCCCTAACATGGGGTGGAAACTACTAGAAGTGGTCATCACCAACATGCGCAACATGTGCACCACAGCGGAGGTTAACCAGTCACTGGTTAGATCTGACCATTAACTATTCACCATTTCCACACCCAAGCATCTCCCCCACCCACAGATACCACAGTGTATACCTTTCCTACAGCTAAATTTACACTACTAGTGACAGGTGGGGGGTTTCACAGCCCCCACGCTAAGGGGAAACACTGCTCAAGATACAGACAGATTTACAAATGCAGTCTATAAGCACCTACATGGATGTATGGATCGTGCCGTCACTGGTAAACCAAGACTCACTCCTCCTAGACAAGGACACCGGTCTGGTGGATTTCTGCAATAAACAGGCTATACTACAGAAGTAGGACAGTGTTCCAGACAAACAGCAAATCCCACAAAGAGCAGTCATCCGTGACCACTATTAGTATGATACGTAGGTCCCTCATGACATCATCCAAGGCTAACATCAGCAGAAGAATACGCAAGGATTCGAAAGATAACCACAAAGCCTTCTTTGGCTATGTCAAGGATCTATGTGGTGACACACAGATTTGCACTGTGCCGGTGAAATATAGCACAAAATATGCTGATCCTACTGATATCACCAACATCCTTGCAGATACATTCAGTGCATACTACACACAGTTGGAAATGGCTCTCTCTAACAGCAGAACACAGCATCAATGGAGGCAGATGTTGTCCCAGACTGCATCTTGCAAACTGTACAAGATGACCTGCCCTCCACCTAATTAAGCTTTCCTACCTCAGCCTCTCCACAGGCTACATGCCCATACAATGGCGCATGCAATGGTTATTCCACTCCATCAAGGTGGAATCACAACTGACCATGGTAACTACCACCCCATAAGCCTGACTAGCCTGGTCTGCAATGGTATGGTTTGCATCCTTATGGCACTCATTAACAAAGACATTGGTAACCTCCAAACACGTGACCCAACCCAGGTCAGCTTGGTTGAGTGCAGTTCATGCCTACTGAACCTGTTTGATGTCTTACATACAGTCACCAAGATGTTAGATGACGGGGGAGGTGGTTCATACATACTACCTGGACCTCGCCAAGGCTATTGACACCATGCTCCACTCAGGTATTATTGATAAACACACCATCCTTTACATACACCCATACATCACAGGTTGGGTTGCCAACGGGCGTAGACACAGAACCCACATGGTACGACTAGCGGTCTCCAGGTCCAACTCTTGACCAGTCATGACTGGTGTCTCACAGGACTCAGTCCTGGAAGCCCTACTGTTTGGCATATACATCTCAGAGGTACAGGCAAACACAGGTGGACTACAGCAGACCATGTTTGGCAATGACTGTGAACTGGGAGCCATGATTGATAGTCTAGCTGACACAGGCATCCCTCAAGGGGCCTCACAGAGAACGTCACAGGGTGTCAACATCACGGCCTCCAGCCAAGTGCCATTAACTGCATGCTCATTCCATTTTGGAATTGGCACCCACATATTAACACATAAGTGGCAGCCACTTTAATATGGACGAGGTAATGGGATATCTGGGGACTAAGGTAGATAGTGATCTCCCCTTTGACAATCAAATCTCCACAGTAGTTAGGACACCCTTCTATGTCGGTCATCTGATTACTAAAGGATTCCTGTCTAGACATACCGGGTTTATAGTGCTCCTTTACTCATCACTCATCAGTCCCATCATAGGGTATAATAACCCATGTGGGATGTACCTCAGAAGACACTTCCAACAGCTGTGAGGTCCATGAATGTACCTCGCCAAGGGAAATACTGGCCTCCAACATATGGCCCATGCAGCCAGACTGAATAAACTCTTGCTTTACTCATTGGCATCTCGTTTACCCAGAGATGATCTCTGCTGGCCGACACAGCCATGTCGATCTCAGGCTTGATGGATATGCTCCACCTATGGGAATCCATGTTACAGTGAGCCACGCAATGTAGTGCGCTGAACCTTGGTCGTGCCTCCATCTGCCTACTGGGGCTGGCTCAGGGTGTTCATGTTCTGAATACCTCTGTTCCTGTGGGGCCCTTGGCAATGGTGGTGGGCTGTGAGGGCCTTCACCATTCTGTCCCTGCTGCAGCTGTTTCCGCAGGACCATATTGTGTAGCATGGCACACACTATGAAGATGTGGGCACATGTGCCTGGAGAATACTGCAAGGGTCCATCAGATATGTCCAAGCAATGGAATCGTGATTTCAGCATCCCAAACACACACTCTATGATGATTCTGGTTTGTGCGTGTACCTCATTATGGCATTCCTGCATGGGTGTGTGTGCATTTCTGATGGGAGTCATCATCCATGGTTCCAGTGCATAGCCAGCATCCCCCACCAGGTGGATATTTGGGATGTCCCCCCTGGCAAATAACCGATACAGCTGTGAGGCATGCCAGATGTGGAAGTCGTGATAGCTTCCAGGGCTGCCAGCACACACATCCATGATAGTGCCCTGGGCATTACACAGGACCTGGCAGTTGATGTAGGGGTATCCCTTGTGGTTTATGTAGCGCCTACCCTGCTCACTGGGTGGTGACTTGATGTGTATGTGCATACAGTCTATTGCACCCAGTACCTTAGGGTATTCTGCCACACAGTGGAAGAGACACATATTGCTGGTCAACTCCTCTTGCATTCGGGGGAAGTATATGTGCTCATTGGCATGTGGTAACATGGCATCCAGGAACTGGTGTAGTACCCTAGATGCTGATGTCTGTGAGATCCCCATGATATCCCCAGTTGGTCTTTGAAAGGTACCTGTAGCTAGTATTCTCAGGCTTACACATACCTTCATATCCACTGGGATGCGTTCCCCTCTGTTTGTTCTGGCTCTGAGGCATGGCCGGCACAGCTCTAAAGTTGCTGTAGGATGTCCCTGTCCACCCTGTAATGCTCTGCTATCTCCAGATCATGTAGCCCCTAGTAGGTTACCCTGGGTCTGAACACTGTCCTCCTCCTCTGGTGCCCGAGGTGGTTGTGTGCATTATCCTCCACACCACCTTCAGTCTCCCAGCACATGCTGGTGGATCAAAGCTATGGCAGCCCCTAACATGTACATAATAAAAGTTCCCCGTCTGTATACACCCCTGGTGCAGAGAGTATGGGAATACACAAATGTGTGTGAGGTACTTTCACACTTTATAGTATGTTGCTATGGATGCTGCTGATGTCAGTGGGTGTGTATGAGCTATTCCAGCTGCAGTGTGTCTTAATTATGGGTTTTGCAATGAGTACTGCAAGTGTGGGGCCTTTACTGTGGAGATCTACTTGCCTGCCTTGATTAATCTGTTGCCCTTTAATTCACTTTTAGACCTGGATCCCCTCACATTATCAGGCATGCATCCACCTGCTGTCTTTCTTGTTTTGTACTTTCCCTACCCATTCATGGCAAAATGTGCCTTGTAGCTCATATACTGCAAATCAGCTTTGTTCTGCTTTGACACTTCACTGTTTTCTTTCCAGTACAGCCCCCTCCCCTTTTCTGTTCTGCAGGTAGCTGCTTGCAGCCTTGTTAACTGTTGTCAAAGGCCCACTGTACACTCCTAGGTGTTAATTAGTCATTTGTACTCCAATTTCACTGCTGCAGCATTTCCTTATTTCTTTCCTATATCCTTCCTGTGTCAGCTGCAGTGTGCGCTGCTCATACCCATTTACTGGGTTTATGCACATTTTCATCTCCGTTCACATGCATACTCGGTTACCTTGTGTACTCTCAGATAAGCATAGCTATGTCCAGTTCATCACACCCCTATCCTGCTTTGCCTAGCTAGGGGCAGACCAGTTTAGCAATGCTCCAATGTGCTTACAGCAATGAGGACACACCCCTGTCTAGATGTCATCTTTATCTCAAGGGCACACCTCGATGTTATAACGCTATGCTGTGAGGTGCATCCTTACACCAGCGGGGAATCTGGGATTCACTATTACTCCTCTCATTTGCATGGCATTGCCTACTAATTCCTAGCTACTGTGCATAACACTGTCACTGCCCCTTAGCAACCCTTGCGCCATAAGTATGGTGCAGCATGCCTGCCATTGACTATTATGGGGAAATCATAATATGTGTTTCATTGCGGTTTTATTCTATATTTTTATATATTCCTTGCGATCCCCTTTGCGCACCGCTGCCCTGCACTTCCACGTCGCGATAGTGAGGCTATATATATTAAATGTTAATTGAATATTTTGTACATTTTTTTAATGCCAATGGGTATATATTTAGTTACTGGCATATATTAACAATATAATACATGTGTTTGGTCGGCTGTCATGGCTCCGATTTTAGGTTTGCAAAAATGTAAACTGTTTTCTACAATTTACATTTCTGCATGCTTACACTATGCCTGCACCACTTCCTGATTCACTACATACCTTCATTTGCATGCTACACTGCTGCACATAGAGTAATTAGCATACAAGACTCAGGAGTTGTGCGGGCGTAGCGTACGCAGGTAGTGCACATGGAAACAGCTCGTACCTGAATTGCTCGGTGGCCATATTTGGTGTTAGAATGCCGACATTACGCCTGCACCTGGCACAAGCTTCATGAATCCAGGGGAGTGTGTGTGCACTGGGCTGGAGGGATTATACAGTGTTTACAAAAAGTTATCTGTCTGATTTAAATAACTTCTACAATGTCATGTGAACAGACTTACACAAATAACAACCTGTAAGAAAGTCGGAACACATGTATTATGGAAATTAAAATTACAATAACATTTAATTAAAGCTTCTTAGTTTTAAGATATCCCGCAAAAACATCTCAATTTAAGACCAGCTGTGTACATATTTGTGTTCTCAACAACAAAGATAGTATTTACCTGATAAATAAAAAAACTAAAACAAATACATAAATATGCATTTTATATATATATATATATGCGTGGATTCACTTTATAATTTCGAAATACTGAAATACCGAATTTCAGTATTTCAAAATCATAAAGTTGAACATCCATAATCCCGACAGCATGCAATTGCGAAACACACAATCACGAACACATGCAAACTGTACACCACACAACACATACATCGTCCAACCCACACTACAACAAACAAACACACACAAACACAAAAACACAAACAAACCTACACTACATGTAAGCAGGGGGGCAGGCCCCCCTGCACCTCCTGTTTGGGGGGCTGCGCCCCCCACACACCCCCTACTTATATGTACTAACTCCGAGATTGCACAAACAGACACAAAAAGGAAACACACACTGACACATTTCACAGTCCCTCAAACACACACAAACATCACACAAATACAAACATCCACACATTCAGGCACACTCAAACTCCCACACAAAACCCTTACAAAACACTCACTTACCTTCAATTGCACCTACATCCATACACAATACACTCCCAACACCACACGCCATGTACCATAAGCCATAACCGTGAATTCGAGATATTCGAATTTGCAATTATGCACTTTCGTGATTTTCAGTTTTCGACTTTATGATTTCGAAATACTGAAATTTGGTATTTCAGTATTTTAAAATTATAAAGCGAACCCATATATATATATATATATATATATATATATATATATATATATATATATATATATATATATATATATATATATATATATATATATATATATATATATATATATATATATATATATATATATATATATATATATATATATATATGTTCCAAAGACCAAATTACCACTGTAACAGCTACAAACAAATGCAATCTGAGTGTCATGCTCCTCAAGGCTAGAAGTCTAAATCTCAAAATGCACTCTCTCGAAGCACTCCTTAAAATGGAGAACATCGACATTTGTGCTGTAACAGAGACTGATTCAAGGCAGCAGAAAGCAGCCCTGCATTACCAGGCTATAACTCATTCAACACCTTTCAGCCCGAGAACTTGGACTGAAGCTCCAAAGGTGGTGGTGTTTCCATATTCATAAAAGATGCGCAAACCTCCTGACTGGTAGCCCAACATAAAGCATCTGTGATACTTCAGGTGTAGCTATTCAGGTCATAGCCTACTATAGGTCCCCAACCATGTCCCAAGGCTCACATCCATGTTCCTAAGCACCCTGGAGAATATTAGGGTCCAACCTAATACTCTCATGTTGGACGACTTCAAATACCCCTCCATTAACTGGGAAAACTACTCGTACCAATACACATGCCCAATGCTTTCTGGAATTAATTAATTTCAATGCTCTGGACCAGCTCGTTCTTACCCCCTACTAGAGGTAGCAACATCCTTGACCTGGTCATTACTAACATGGCCGACCGTTGCTCTACACCAATAGTCAACTCCTCCCTGGTTAGATTCGACCACAAACTAATCACCTTGGAAAAACACATCCCCCCACAACGGTAACCACCATGAAAAACTTTTTCAAAGCTAACTTTGGGCTCCTAAAAACAGAGGTGGATAACTTCACGGCACCCATGCAAATGGAGATTAGTTGCATGACCGCCAAATCATACACCAATGCATTGTACAAACACGTACACAAATGCATGGATCTCACCATGCCCAATAGAACCAAGACGCTCTCCTCAAAAAAAAAAGGAAGCCAATCTGGTGGTCCCCTGCTATAAACAAACTCTACAACAGAAGGAGGAAACTGATGCAGAATAAAGTGAAGTCCCAAGACTGGAAAAACTCCCTTATCAGCCTCAACAAAAGGTTGAGATCTTTCATCATATCCTCTAAAGCTAGCTATGAAAACAGAATTGCAGCAGATAGTAAAGACAACCACAAGGCCTTCTATAGTTATCTAAAGAATCTCCACGGCAATACCCAGATTTGCTCTGAGCTACTGCACAATGGTACCTCCTATACCGAGCCAACAGATATTGCCAATATACTGGTCGACAGATTCACTATTAACTTTACCCCACAAAGGACAAATCACAATACCAGTAGATTACCAGGCACCCAGTATTACTGCTGCACAAGTTAAAACAGCACTGTCCAAGGCCAAGAATACATCTTTTATGGGACCTGACAATATCCCTGGCTGTGTTCTACATGAACTACAGAGTGAACTGGCACCTCACCTGTGTGCCCTGTTCAATCACAGCCTCACCTCAGACTTTGTCCCTATTGAATGGTGCACTGCTACAGTCATCCCTCTCCACAAAGCAGGAGTGACTACAGACCCCGTGAATTATTGCCCAATTAGCCTGACAAGTTTGATATGTAAAGCTATGAAACGAATCATCATGGACCTAATAAACAAGGATATAGGGAATCTCCAAACTCTGGATCCTACACAGTTTGGTTTTGTGAAGGGTAAATCATGCCTGCTCAACTTGATCGATTTCTCTGAGTCAGTCACCAGAGCTGTGGATGAAGGCAAGGTGGTTCATACAGCCTACCTCGATCTGGCCAAGGCCTTTGATACCATTCCCCACTCAGGAATCATAGAAAAACTCACTAAGCTAGTCATCAACCCCTATATCACTAGGTGGGTTGCAAACTAGCTCACAGAACCCACAGTGTGAAAGTAGCTGACTCCAAGTCAGGCTGCCGACCAGTCATGAGTGGAATCCCACAGGGTTCATTCCTGGGTCCTCTCCTGTTTGGTATCTACTTCTGTGAAGTCTAGGCCAACACAGAGGGACTCTGTCTGACAAAGTTCACAGATGATTGCAAGTTGGGAGCTATTATTAACTCCCCAAGTGATGCTGACATCCTACAGAAAGGCCTCAATGACACCAAGGACTGGTGTCAGAACCATGGCCTTAAGCTCAATGTCAAAAAATGTGTCGTTATCCCCCTTGGGAAAAACCCAATTCCCTTGAATTACCACTTGATGGTAGTCCACTGAACACAGAAGGCATTATAAGAGATCTAGGAACACAGGTTGACAGCCACCTCTCTTTTGACCACCACGTTGCCACTGTGGTCAGAAAGTCCTTCTATGTGGCACATCTTAGTACTAAGGATTTTGCATCCAGGAAGAAAGAGGTAATTTTCTCCTTCTACTCTTCCCTCATTAGGCCAGTCATCGAGTACAATGCCCCATCTGGCATGTACCTCACTAGACACCTGCAACAACTGGAGATGACACAAAAGTACCTCACAAAGAGGATCCTAGGCCTTAAACACATGTCCTATATGGACAGACTCAAAAAACTCCAACTATTCTCTGTCTCATATCATCTACTTAGAGGTGATCTCTGCTTGACTTACAAAGCCGTGTCTGATCCATCTCTATTAGAAATGCTACATCTAAAGAAATCCCAATCCCTCTGCACCACACGCTCCAGAGACCTCAACGTCATTACCACAATCAACAGACATGCTGGAGGGACAGGTTCATAACCCAGATACTGCCCATGCTATGGAATAGACTTCCCATACATGTCAAGCAGAGCACCTCACTGCCCCTCTTCAAGAGAAATCTTGATGAGTGGATGGGAAATAGATAATTCACCCCGGGGATCACTCCAGTGGCTCTACTCGACAGAGGCGCTAGGAACTAAGATCGGGTGGCACGATGCCAGGGTAGTCCTATGGGCTAGGCTTGTAAAGGCTCCAAGGCCATTAGCCTAGAACACATCTATGAACCTATGAACCTATATATATATATCCTCAGTATTGAGAATATCGATATCTGTGCAGTAACAGAAACCTGGTTCAAGGCTCCCTAGAGCACCCCAGCACTAACAGGTTATACTTCATACCATGCTTTCTGGCCCCAAAACACGGACCGAACCACAAAAGGAGGGGGAGTATCCATATTTATCAAAGATACCCACACCTCCAGATTAGTGGCACTGCATGAAGCATCGGAGACCATCCATGTGCAACTAACAGTGGGCAAAACTGCCTTTCAAGCTGTAGCCTGCTACAGACCACCCTCCCAAACACAGGAACCTCACTCAGCTTTCCTGAGAACACTGGAGAATATGAAGGTCTCTCCAAACACCATTATATTGGGTGACTTCAACTACCCAAACATTGATTGAGAAAACTACTCAAGCCCAAACACCCTCGCCCAACAGTTCCTAGAATTTATAAACTCAAATGATATGGAACAACTGGTCACCACTCCCACAAGAGGGGAAAACATATTGGATCTGGTCATCACCAACATGGGGTCTCTATGTTCCACACCAGAGGTATACCCCTCATTGGTAAGATCAGACCATAAACTAATCTCACTGGACATCCATATTCCGTCCCCACCCCTAGCCAAGGAAACCACAGTGAAGAACTTCTCAAAAGCAAACTTCACACTTCTCAAAACCAAGGTGGAATCCTTCAAAGCCCCCAGGTCAGTGGAAAATATGGCCCAAAATGCAGAATCCTTTACAAAAGCATTCTATGGACACCTACAGGAATGCATGGAGCATGCTATCCCAAATCAAACCAAGACTCACTCCTCCAAAGGCAGGAGACCTGTCTGGTGGACCCAGGCCATAAATAAGCTATACAACAGAAGGAGAAAGCTACTACATGATAGAGCAAAATCCCAAAAAAGGGAAGGCGTCTCTGATCAGTACTAGCAAGAAACTACGATCTCTCATAAAATCATCTAAGGCCAGCTTCGAAAAAAAAATTGCACAAGACACTAAAGATAATCACAAGGCCTTCTTTAGTTATGTCAGAAACCTGGGAGGCAACTCCCAGATATGCTCTGAGTTAGTGCAAAATGACAAAAAATACACTGAACCCACAGACATTGCCAACATCCTGGCAGAAAGGTTCAGTGCAAACTTCTCACCCCCCCCCCCCCAAAAGAGCAAATGTCTATCCCAACAGAGTGTAGCCTTCCTGAGATCACAGATGCACAGGTGAGAGCTTCCCTCTCCAAAGCAAAAAACACAGCATCAATGGGACCAGACGGTGTCCCGGGCTGCGTCTTACACGAGCTCCAAGAAAAACTAAACCCTCATATAAAGTCACTGTTCAATCTCAGCCTTACTACAGGATATGTACCCAAGGAATGGCGTACAGCAACACTGGTCCCACCCCACAAAGGTGGTGCCACAACAGACCCCGGAAACTATCACCCTATAAGCCTGACTAGCCTGTTCTGCAAAGCTATGGAGCGTATCATCATGGAAATCATAAATAACGACATTGGGAACCTCCAGACACTGGATCCTACCCAATCCGGCTTTGTTAAGGGCAGATCTTGCCTCTTGAACCTGGTCGACTTCTTTGAAACAGTTACCAAAGCCATAGATGAAGGGAAGGTAGTCCACACAGCCTATCTGGACCTCGCAAAAGCCTTCGACACAATACCCCACTCAGGCATCATAAATAAGCTCACCAGCTTAAATATCAACCCCTATGTCACAAGATGGGTTGCAAACTGGCTCAGGGATAGAACCCACATGGTCAGAATAGCAGGTGCCATGTCAGACTCTAAACCAGTTACAAGTGGCATCCCACAAGGCTCAGTCCTGAGACCTCTCTTGTTCGGTATATATTTCTCAGAGGTACAGGGTAACATGGGTGGACGATGGCTGACCAAGTTCGCAGATGACTGCAAACTGGGTGCCATAATCGACTCTCCGGCCGACACAAGCATCCTCCAAAAGGGTCTCACAGAGACGGATAACTGGTGCCAGAGCCATGGCCTAAAGCTAAATGCCAGAAAGTGCATAGTCATCCCCTTTGGGAAAAAGAAAGTGCCCACAAATTACCACATAGGTGGTAATCCATTAAGTACGGAAGAAGTAATTAGGGACTTGAGGACCCAAGTAGATAGCAATCTCTCCTTTGACAATCACGTTGCCAAAGTGGTTAGAAAGACCTTCTATATAGCCCACCTTATCATGAAAGGATTCACATCTAGATCAAGAGAGGTAATTGTGCCCCTCTACTCATCACTTATCAGGCCCATAATTGAATGCAATGCCCCATTTGGGATGTACCTTACCAGACATCTGCAGCAACTGGAAAGACCCCAAAAGTACCTCACCAAGAGGATCAAGGGGCTCAACCAAATGCCCTATGCAGCTCGGCTAAAGAAACTCCAGCTCTACTCAGTTGCGTGCCGCCTACTCAGAGGCGATCTGTGTCTGACGTATAAAGCCATGGCCAACCCAGAATTAATGGACATGCTTCACCTCAGGAAATCCAAATCCTTTAGAGCTACACGCCCCAGGGACTTGAACTTCAGCACAGAAATAAATAGGACATGCTGGAGGGACAGATTCATATCCCAGAGGCTCCCCTCACTCTGGAACAAAATCCCAATCCATGTTAGGCAGAGCCTGACCCTCTTCAAGAGAAATCTTGATGAGTGGATGGGAGATCGTAAGTTTACCCCTGGTATCTCTTCTGTGTCCCTGCTTGACAGAGGTACAGTAAACTAACCTTAAAAGGGCTACCTTCTGTGACCTACTATACAGAGGCACAGTCAACTAATCTAAAAGGGTGGCGAAAGCCAAACACACTCTGGCTAGGGTTATAAATGCCCTAGGGCAGATAGCCTAGTATCAATCTATGAACCTATTACAGTTTTTATCATTCTGATGGAATTTGTATACATTTTCTGAGAGGAAATTACTTGACCTGTAGTAAAATAAGTGGGTTATATCACTTTCCTTCTGAAGCACTTTTTGCTTTTATTACAAGTAGAAGTTTATCAGCGTTAGTTCTATAGATATATCATGTGGCTTTGGCATCAGACATATGATCCTTTGCACTGTTCATTGAATCTTCTCTTTGTTATGCTGACAAACTGGACCAGTCTTTGTAAATTGTGCTTTGTATTTGATCAGTAGTCCTTAGAAACAGTCCATGACCATGTACCACAATGTTAAGACACAGGTACTATACAACTTTCAGTTGTGCTAGAGATCCACTTAGGACCAAGGTTGTAGACTCTCCTTTAAACTTTATTGACAAGTGGAAAAACATCTCAAATTACACATCTTCCTCTGAGTCCACTGTTTTCTTTTGATATTTCCTTTGCAGTCCCACACACCAACACCATGAAAAATACTGAAACAATGAGCAATAGCCAAAACAAAAAAATAAATAAATAAAAGTAAACAAAATGGTTTACTATCAAATGACTGAAAATCGAAAGACTGAATCCTAAAAAGACCGAAAATTCAAAATACTGAATGATGGAATTTGCCCTTCTCCACTGTTGTGCGATCTTGGAGTTGGTATATATATTTAGCAGGGGATGAGGGGAGCAGGGGGGCTTGCCTCTTGCATTAAAAACGTATTCAGTATTTTGAATTTTCAGTCTTTTTGGGATTCAGTCTTTTGATTTTTCAGTCATTTGATAGTAAACCAAACAAAACCACTCAAAAATTGTCAAAAAGTAGTAGGGAATCATCAAGCAATTTATGTAGAAGATTGTATAGGAATGAGAGGTGTATTAATTAGCTCTCTGAGAGAGTAGCTGATGCATGGAACAGACTACCAAGTTACATTAAAGCAAGCATTAGTTTAGATATTTTTAAGAACAGTCTGGACACTTATGAGAATAACTGTTTTGGTACATTGGCAGGCTAGAAGGGCAGTATTGCCCGTGCCCAGAATATTTGTATGTATGTAAGTATATTAGCAGTGGTATAAGGATCTAGGTGATGCACAACAGAGAAATGGAGTGAATGCTAGTGCGACAGTCATTTTTCTTGTTCTTCTGTAGATCTTTTGATGGCACAGTATAGAGGGGCAGGAGTTTAAGTAGAACAGGGGGTGATGGATGTTTGAATATTCAATGTGGCAATAAAATATGATGCAAATTAACAAAAAACTGAGGGTTATGCTACTCAACGCCAGGAGTTTAAATCTAAAAATTCATGCGCTCGAAGCACTCCTCATTATGGAGAACGTCGATATCTGTGCAGTAACTTAAACCTGGTTCAAGGCTCCAGAGAGCACCGCAGCACTACTGGGCTACAATTTGTACCACACGTTTCGGCCACAGAACAAGAACCAAAACACAAAAGGAGGGGGTGTATCCATATTCATCAAGGATACATACACCTCCAGGTTAGTGGCGCAGCATGATACCTCTGAGATCATCCATGTGCAACTAACATCGGGCAAATCTGCAGTGCAAATTGTGGCCTACTACAGATCACCCTCCCTGACCCATGACAACCACTCCACCTTTCTGGAGACACTGGAAAACATGAAGGTCCTACTGAACACCCTGATATTGGACAATTTCAATTACCCTACTATTAACTGGGAAAACTACTCAAGTACAAACTCCCAGGGCTAGCGCTTCCTGGAATTCATCAACTCAAATGCCCTGGATCAGCTGGTAAACTCCCCTACCAGAGGTGAAAACATATTGGACCTGGTCATCACAAACATGGGCGACAGGTGTTCCACACCGGAGGTCAATCCGTCACTGGTTAGATCAGGCCATAAACTAATCACTCTGGATGTCCACACCCCACCACCAACCCCAACTAAGGAAACCACAGTAAAGAACTTTTCTAAAGCAAACTTCACCTAACTTAAGACTGAGGTGGTAAGTTTCACAGCCCCCACGCTAAAGGATAATGCTGTCCAAGATGAAACCTTTACAAATACACTCTATGAGCACCTACAAGGATACGTGGATCATGCCATCCCTAGCAAAACCAAAACTCACTCCTCTAAGAGAAGGAAACCAGTCTGGTGGACCCCTGCCATAAACAGGCTATACAATAGAAGGAGGAAACTAGTTCAGAAAAAAAAGCAAATCCCAAGACGGAAAGACATCCCTGATCAGTATCAGTAAGAAATTAAGGTCCCTCATAAAATCATCCAAGGCTAACTTCAAAAGAAAAATAGCCAAGGATTCAAAAGATAACCACAAAGCCTTCTTTAGCTATGTTAAGAATCTAAGTAGCAACTCACAGATATGCACTGAACTAGTGCAAAATAGCACAAAATATACTGAACCTACTGATATTGCCAAAATCCTGGCAGATAGATTCAGTGCAAACTTCACCCCCCTCTCACCCCAAAAGGGCCCACAACAATACCTAAAAAGTGTAGTGTCCCAGAAATCAGAAATCACAGATGCACAGTTGAAAATAGCCCTTTCAAAAGCCAAAAACACAGCATCAATGGGACCAGATGGTGTCCCAGGCTGAGTCTTGCACGAACTACAAAACAAACTAACCCCCCACCTAAACACACTGTTCAACCTCAGCCTCTCCACAGGCTACATGCCCATAGAATGGTGCACAGTAATGGTTATTCCACTCCACAAAGGAGGGGCCACAACTGACCCTGGTAACTATCGCCCCATAAGCCTGACTAGCCTGGTCTGCAAGGCTATTTAGCACATCATCATGGAACTCATTAACAAAGACATTGGGAACCTCCAAACACTTGACCCGACCCAGTTCAGCTTTGTTAAGGGTAGATCATGCCTACTAAACCTGGGTGGCTTCTTCAAGACAGTCACCAAGGCCATAGACGAGGGAAAGGTTCTTCACACAGCCTACCTTGACCTCGCCAAGGCTTTCGACACCATTCCCCACTCGGGTATTACAGAAAAACTCACCAGCCTGAACATAAACCCCTACATTACAAGATGGGTTGCCAACTGGCTTACAGACAGAACTCACACGGTAAGAATAGCAGGCTCTAGGTCCGACTCTAAACCAGTCACAAGTGGTGTCCCACAAGGCTCGGTCCTGGGACCCCTACTGTTCGGCATATACTTCTCAGAAGTACAGGCACACACAGGAGGACTATGGCTAAACAAGTTCGCCGATGACTGCAAATTGGGAGCCATAATTGACTCTCCGGCTGACATGGACATCCTTCAAAAGGGCCTTACTGAGACGGACACCTGGTGTCAAAGTCATGGCCTCAAGCTAAATGCCAAAAAATGCATAGTCGTCCCGTTTGGGAAAAACAAAACACCCACGCATTACCATATAGGTGGCAGCCCCCTTAATACAGAAGAGGTAATAAGAGATCTGGGGACCCAGGTAGATAGTAATCTCTTCTTTGACAATCATATTGCCAAAGTAGTCAGGAAATCCTTCTATGTGGCCCATCTAATTACTAAAGGGTTTGCATCTAGAAATAAAGAGGTTATAGTGCCCCTCTACTCGTCACTCATCAGACCCATCACAGAGTACAATGCCCCATTTGGGATGTACCTCACAAGACACTTCCAATAGCTGGAGAGACCACAAAAGTACCTCACCAAGAGAATTACTGGCCTCAAACATATGTCCTATGCAGCCCGACTGAAAAAACTCCGGCTGTACTCAGTGGCATATCGCTTACTCAGGGGTTATCTCTGACTGACTTACAAAGCCATGTCCAACTCAGAACTGATGGACATGCTCCACCTAAAGAAATCCAAGTCACTGTGAGCCACGTGCTCTAGTGAGCTAAACCTTGCCACAGCAATAAATAGAACATGCTGGAGGGATAGATTCCTGTCACAGAGACTCCCCATGCTTTGGAACAAAATTCCAAATTACATCAGGCAGAGCCCCTCAATAACACTCTTCAAGAGAAACCTTGATGAGTGGATGGGCAACAGAAAATACACCCCTGGGATGACTTCATTGGCTCTGCTTGACAGAGGATCAGTTAGGGAAATTATGCACTGGACTACTGAAAGTAGAACTATTCATTGTTCTCATGAAATATTTGTGCTTTTGTATTGGCTAAGAAGGAATCTTGTAATAGTAAATACATTTTTCTAAAATATATTCTTTAACAAATGTAGTTCTTGTTTGGAGTGTATTTTGAACTTGATTTTGACCAGTAAAGATCGATATTTATTAAAAAAGAAAAATAGCTGCAGCGTGGCGTGGCTATGTTTCATGTGCCTAATTAGTAGATACAATCCCATTCTTTTTATATTTAAATTGCTGTAAACTCATTATCCCACCTCAGGTAGAGCTTTTTAAGTCACTTAATGTTCTTATAGGCAGTTCATAATATTAACATTAACATTATATATATATATAATATCAGAGAGAGAGAGATACTGATGACTCTAGTCTCTTTTCAGTGCATATAAGAGGGATTATGGCAAGTTTAAGACTTAAGGAATACACTTTAAGAAAAAGGCAGAGAGGTTGTTTCCTTCATCATTGTCTGGAATGTCATGCAACTGGGAACCGTTTTAACAGTCCTGTTTTCCTTGTATTTTGTTTATTTCCCCCTAAAAGTAGTTGATTTTGTTACAGTGAGAAGTTAATTTTTACTTCACTTTCTTAATTTTAGTATCTGTATCACTCATGAAAACTATAGGTTCAAACAATTTCTTTTGATGCTTTTTAATCATTTTTTTGGCTACTTGATGTATTTTAGAATATAATTGTTACACGACTTTGACATTATTTTCTTACTATAATGTATTGTATAAACATCAGTAATTCACAATTATGCTTTTTTTACCAGATTTATTTTATCATTGACCAGATTACTAACAAAATGTAATAAATGTCAGAACTCATTCAGATACGGGGTGACCAGTGTTGTGTAATTTGCACTGAAGAAAGAAGGAAAGAAATGAAAAATAATAAAAATAGAATCGTATATTGTAATAGTCTTTTGTTACAGTATAGAGCAGAATCCTAGTTTTTCTCTCTCCTTCTACATCTCTCTTTCTTTTTTTTCAAAATTAGATGGCCTTAGTGACCACCACCGTACCTTTCTCCTAAGGAAACATAACAATATGCCCAAACATGTCGTATATAGACAAATCAGAGACGACTGCAAACTAAACCCACAGGAACTGTATATATATATATATATATATATATATATATATATATATATATATATATATATATATATAAATAGTTTGCTATCAAAACCTGGAAATGCACTCAGTCGAGTGACGGACCATTGAAACTAGGTTTTCCAAGAGTCTAAACATCGAACACACATACATACACACACACACACACACACACACACACACACACACACACACACACACACACACACACAAACACTTTTGCATCTCCCTACATCATTTCTTACACACACACACACACACACACACACACACACACACACACACACACACACACACACACACACACACACACTCACACACACACACATATACACACACACATGCACTCGCACTCCCCAACATTATGGTATCTTTCCCGTTTGCCCACACAACTTAAGCAATGAACCAGAAAGGAGACAAAATGGAAACTGCAAAACTTCTGTACGCTGCTGATGATGAAATATGTAAAGGCATTGCACCCCAAGATAATATCATGACATGTCAAGCCTAAATCACTCACTGAGGGCTACCCCTAATATTAAAAAAGGCAAACATTACTGTTCCTGCTGCATTTATGACAATAGGGGTGGTTGCAGGATTATGGCTGTTACAGTAAATGCACAGAGCTAAGGAAAAAATAATTAAAACAACTTTCCCTCTATTCTAGAAATGCAACCAAAGCAGAAGAATCAGGATGTGTGAGCAGCTGAAAGACTGAGGCTACCATGTCCAGGGATTCCCCTGCTATGTTGGTTGAATGGTTCTGTGAGTCCACGTCAGAGGAAATAATGAACCATGTCTTGGGCAGCTGGACCCTGCCCCAGCACATAGATTTACCGAGTTGAGGAAGACAGAGAAACAGTACAAAGAAACAATTTCTTAAGCTTGTGAATACCACGCATGAGGATGTTTTCCTTAGGAGTGTTTGTATCATTGTGTGCAATATTCCCAGTGAGAATAGTAGGGAGTAATAATGACAGAGGAACAATATTTTAGTCTTTAAGTAAAATATAGTCCCTCTGTTATTAGTGAGACAGCAGAAAAAAAAATTTCTAATAAAGAATGTTTTTTATTCAGTCACTCTAAAAAGTAAAAAATAAAGAAGAACAATGAAAACTTTGCAAATGAAACACAGACAATCTGCTTTCAGAAAAGCATTCGGGGTGGGTTTTGCTCATTTCTGGTACTTCTACTACCTCAATAACACAATCAGCAATGTCTCAGTTCCACGACTGTCACATAATTCAGTCTGCTTTCATGCCTCTTTCTCAGCCTGTGATGTTTACCAAGAGTATTCTTCTGTCACCTGCAGTATTTTGAGGACTGCCTTCTTCAGCTCAACTGAAGTTATAGGTATTAATAGCATATTTAAGAATGCTTGAAAATTCATTTTTTTAGCCCTGTTGATCCTTTAGCTGTTGGAACTATTTAGATGTCTTTATTCCATGGTGACCTAGTTTCAGCTAGCATATTCTAGTATTTCATGCCAGAAGACACTATAATCAGTTAGGTGTCGCTATTTCATTGACTAACACTGCCTTAGCCCATTTGTCTTTGACTACAGTACCTGGTTTTCTTCCTTTTACTTTCCTGACTGTTGGCTTTCCATGAACTCACATGATCAGAACTTTGTTTTCAGTCCTTTTTACCTTTCATGCTTTCCATATTTGTCAGCTACTTGTATGGTGTAGTATTTACACAAGTCTCACTGTAACAATCTTGCCACATTATTGTGCTTTTCAGGAAACTGGCCCTCAGCCATGAGTATATCACAACTAAAGGAAGATACTACTTCCATGCTGCAGAACCTACATTTGTTTGTAATTGTTTTCTATGCATTTTAAAAATGAACATGCACATAGCCCACTAAGTTGAGCCATCACTATTACTCTTTTGGTTTAAATTCATCTCTCCTTAGCATGCGTCAAATCTTGATTGACATGTGATTGTTGCAGCGGTTGTCTATACATGTCACTATAATTGTGTGCGTCCAGTTTTCTTTCTTTTATTCTGGCCGTGTTCTTTATTTTCATTCATTTCTTTTTTAGCACTTTCTGTTGCCACATGTTCTTCATTTATTTCTGTTTTGATTGTCATTCCCACTCCTTTCCAAAATGCTTTGACTATTCTAAGGAAAGGTGACATCTTAGACTTGTTTCCTTCATGCTTTAAAACCTTCACTATGTTTGGATCTGATAATGTTAACAAGTATGTATGCAGTCCCATGAATGCAGACCGTTTCATTTATTGAATTTCAAGGGGCCCCATACCTCTCTTAGACTGAGGGGATATATAATTGCAATGTGCTTTGTTTTTATATTTTATATATTTTATATATACTTCAGTGCTGTAAATAACAATAGGAAGAACAAGATGATTTATAGCTTGAATTTTATTCCTGGATATCAAGGCAGTTTTCAGTAGGGTTCCTGTCAATTCTCTGAAGGTATCTTCAGTGAACATACGGGGGATCAAAATACATTGACTGCAACTACTTTTGTTGACAGTGACGTTTGCACTGCTTGCAGTATTGAGTGACCTTGGAGTCTGTATATATAAGTTTGAAGATTGGGGGGGGACAAATGGGGGCTTGCCTCCCACAAAAAGGTTTCTCAGATGTTGAACAAAGGTAGTTTCTGCAAACAATTTTTAAATATTTTATGTACTCAGACTCCTTCTTTGGTGAGTTGGCAATAATCCTTTTTACAATTAGTTTTAGTCTTCCAAAATATTCCTTACTATGCTTTGTTCTCATTTTTTTCATGTTGTATTAATGACCCTTCATCTACTTCCAAAATATAGTGACTGAATGCCCAAAAGATCAGTTTTGCATATACTAAGTCCAAGATTCCATTTCTCAGAATATTCCTTTTTCTCCGAGGTATGGCAATATTGGAGATGTTATATATAATTTCAGGGGTGGTGGAAGTTTAATGGAGAAGAGTGATTTTCGAGATTTGCTCTTCTCCTGTGTTTTCAGTCTTTTTTTTTGACTTGTTGCACTTGGCATTTTGAGTGCTGACTTTCAATAGGGAACCAAAGTTGGTTTCTGGAAGTCATGCTATGACCATAGCCAAGTCTGCTAAGTAAACAGATTCATGGGTTAAGAGTAAGCAAAACAGTAGTGCTGACAAAAAATCATCTTAGAATATCTCTGGACTTTTATGCGTGGGAGAGTAAATTGTCCTTTATCATAACTCACTTGTAAAGTACATTGCATTGTTTTGTAGTGAGTGCTATGTAACTTGTCAGTAATGGATATATTTTATACATCAGTAAGCATTCCATAATCCATGAAAATGATATGCTGTCAAATGCTTTTTTTGCACTCTATCCATGCCATACTTATGTTCTACCCCTTTTTATGGTTCCCTGTTATGGCTTTATTTAGTAATAAATAAGCATTTTATCCCATATGATTTCCTTTTAGTACCTTTCTGTTCTCTTGCTGTGATTACTTTTTTTATAAATGATTATAAACTCTTTCTGTATTATTTCATGTATTTAATTTATATATTATCAGAAGACATGCTATTAATCTATACTTCTTAAAATGAGTTACCGGTTTTCTCTAATAAAAAATATGTTTTTTTACTGTTGTTAACCAGTATGGGGTCTGTTTGGGATGTGCATATAAATAATTTTGCCCAGGGCTATTTCACTGTGCAAAGATGTCAATATCTGTAGCCAACTTTTTTCATAATGTATATGGACCTGGTATTTTCCTGTTAGGAACCTTTCTTAATTTTGTCTGTAGTTCTTAAGATGGTTTGTAGGTTTGTTCTTCTCCTATAAACAATAAATAGGCATTACTTCTACAAATGTAGGAGTCCCCCAAGGGGTTTCTTATTGGCCAGGTTCTATTCTCCTTGTTCACAAATGATTTTCCAATTTGATAACCAGATAACTGGATTGGTTGACAGACCCTTTTCAGCCATCACTGAGGCATCATATTGCAAGACAACAACAGAAAATTATACATAGATTAAAGAATACACAGAGTTGTGTATAGTGCAACAGCAAAGTACAAACAATACATTTGTTTATTTACAATTATAAATACAAGTGATGTTATTATTTATTGTATGTATGGCATTCGACTAGTGGTCATTTGTTAAAAAGTATGTCTTGAGCAAGATGCAGAGGACAGGAAGAAATGGAAAAAGGTGATCCACTGTGGCGACCCCTAACCGGGAAAAGCCGAAAGAAGAAGAAGAATGCTCTGAAAGGACTAGCCAATGTCACAGAAGCAAAAGCATTTGGTGTGTTTAAGAAGTTGTTCTTTCAATTTGTTTCTAAATAGTATCTCTTAACTGTCTACTCTTTGCAGATGACATACTCAATACCAATACATCATCTCCTACACAATAAATCAACTGTATGCTGCAAAACAAGTCAAAATATGTAAATAGTTGCAAACCAACAGATTATCCCTAAATATTAAGAAATCACCATTAATGTTTATTGAAACCAATAAAAGACTTTCCTCAGAAATAGTCACCTAATATACTAGACCCTGAAAGACAACCATTCTTAGATATCACACAACAAAAATGCTTTGTAATAACATTAGACTAATGCTCTCCTTCCTCATACTCAACAAAAGACACAAATTGTTCTAAGCCAACTCAAGATAGCCTATACTTATCAGGCTTATTAACAAAGGAAGCCACACAAGCCATTTTCATCAATGTATTGGTCCCTAGGCTTGAATATTTCTTTCTTATCATTGTGGAACATTCCTCACAGAACTGAATATTCTAGAAAAGGCTGAAAAAAATTGTTCTAACATTTATATATCTAGGCCCACATAATGATCCTCATTGGCTTACAATTAGTACATCTAACTGGGTCCCAGTACAGACAACGGTCACATATCTTCTTAAAGCTTTTACTATAAATTCAAAAATAACAACTATCTCCCTCCTCTAACAACCTCCAGCACTTTAATGGAGCTCCATATGCACTAAGAACCTTAGAAGGCAACATCTTTGTCAGACTACCTTAAATACTAGTAATAGTAAAAAACTCATTTTTAAAGGTATCCCCTGCCAACTGGGATATGATCCCCCCAAAAAAGAAAAAAAAAATCAGATATTATACTACATTAGAAATCTTTTCACAGAACAGACCAGAAATTTTAAAGTACAATGTTCATTTGCCTGCACTTCTAAAATGTGATTTATTTAATCAAATGCAGGAAATATCTAGAGACAAGTTACACAGGAGAGAAAGGCCAGCTACTAAGAACTAATCTCATAGACACACAGTTACAAGCAAAATGACTGCAGCACACTTCTCCCAGTCTGATCATTCTGAATCAGATATGACAGTTATGGTTCTTCATGGACAATTCTGTTCACTTTTGGAAAGGACAAGGGAGATTAAGATAATTCACATGTTGAGTCTGACAAGCCAATGGTTTGAACCTGGATATTGTATTTTTATGAGACACTGTAGCACTTAAAAATGTTTACATCTGAACAACTACAAGTGGGCAAAAACAAGGTTTACTGAAGAGCAGCAAATATTTATTTTTCTGGTAATGCATGATTTTATGATGAATTTACCATGAATCGAAAACCTCTGTCTTAGTAAGGCTGCTGTCTTTTTCAAGCCTTTGTTTTAAGCATTTCAAAAGAATAGTTATTTATATACAAGGTAACATTCTAGTAAGAATACAAGAAGCCATATATTTAGCAGTCAGTAAGGCCTCAATGTTCAGACAGTTTTAACAGCGGAATACCGCTACCCTTCGGAGGTATCAGTCAGACTCTGACTGACATGGCAACATGCTTTTTCTTCTGTTGCTTCTTTTTGCTTCTCTCACTCGTTTTTTTTCTCTCTTTCTTACAGTTAGCTAAATTACAGTTTGAGTAATGTACTAACTGCACATAACATCCACACATTCCAACACAATACCTCATTCTCTTGGTAGTCCCTGCATTTTTCATAACAGATCACTTCACCATGAACTGGACATTATTACAAATTCATACTTTCTGTTAACCAAGACATCTGTCTCAGAAAAACTGCTTTTCAGCTTGATAATGTGTGTTTTGGTAACATATTTTGCTTATCTGACAGGGAACCTTGTCTATATCAATATATATATATATATATATATATATATATATATATATATATATATATATATATATAAAATGTGTGTAAGCTTGCGTCTTTCACAGTGTGTGTGTGTGTGTGTGTGTGTGTGTGTGTGTGTGTGTGTGTGTGTGTGTGTGTGTGTGTGTATGTCTTTAAAAATGGATAGATGGATTGATATTGTATACACCTCTTGCACCTTGTATAGAGAACTAGAGTGACATAGTCCTGCCTATTGTGTTGTGCAAATGACAGGTACAATAAACATTTATTTCCCAGATTGTTACTGGTTAGCAGACATAAATAAGTGTCATATATACAAATAAATGACATGAAAGCCCTTAGTGTCCAGAACTGCAGCCAAGGACATGCACACATATGGCAACCTGATAAAGTCAATCAGGCTGACACTGGTTATTATACATGTGTGTCTACAGATGACTGTCACATGTTTCAAATTTCTATACCAGATTACTGCCTAGAAGACCAAAATGGACCCCCTTTCAAACACATATGGTCTAGTACCTCCTTAACATCCGAGTACTTCACACTGCAGAATGAGTGTAAGACTTCATATATAGGTAATGGGGCTGAATTACTGTCTGTATTTTAAACTTATATTCTGTCTCACCAGTGTAAAGGAAAGCTTTGGGGTAGGGTTCATTTGTAAGTTTATTAGATGCAGTGCTGTGAGTCTTGAGGCAATCGTCTCTGTAGTGCTGTTGACTTCATACTGGATGTCTAGTCCTCCCAAAGGCATATCAATGGTATTTTAATCAGTGGTATCAGAGTTGAGGTGTCTGTTTCTTTTTTACATACAACTATATTCTGGTTTCTTGAAATTCGACCCAGCAATTCCTGATATGTTTAAATCATCATGAATTAAGTAATTTGACTGACAGCATTTCACTAATTGCGCAGCCTTTACTTAAGAAAGTCTGCATATATTAGCATCCAAAATTGTACAGTATGCCCTGTTAAGGTCCATCATCTGTGTCTCTAAATCGCACTGCCTTACTAGGTTCATAGAAAAAATGGATTGTTTTCCATGTACAATCACTTTCATCCCATTTTTACTTGACAATTTACTAACATAATCCCCCAGTTTTCCATAATGTTTGGTAGAGGGCTTTCCTAGCCTAGTGTGCAATAATGTATTTTCTCTTTTTTAGAGCTAATTTGTTAATTTCAAGGTTGAAGTTGCCTTTTGTACTCATTATTATGATAAGTATCATTTGGTGTATATTTTCTTGAAGCGTACTGTGTCATATACTGTAAACATTTGTAGACTGGACATGTTCACTATCTCCTTCATTAAGCAAATGGTATCTAATGTAATGAAGTTCAGACTATATTAGTACAGAAATTAAAAGGTGGAGCAGAAAAGCATTTCATATACGTGTGACCACTATATCAGATCATCTGATCTTGCTAAAATGACAGCTTTTGAAGCTTAAAAGTATAATCTTCATCAAACAGAATGTTGCAAGATTCCTTTCCTAAAGCTCATGAGATAATTATGCAGCTATAGTTCTGGATCTAGCTCTTTCCATCATATGTCTGAGATAAAAATACCTAAATCATATTTAAATGTATTCTTGTCAGCAGTTACTCCAGAGGGACAGAAACAGGTGTATGTGTTTAAGCTACAGTTTACATGATGTATCTAGGGGCTTTTGTGCTATAAATGTCTCTTTCATAATTAAGTAGATGTTTTCTGTATTACCTTAATTAGCACATAGTTTAGATGCACAATTTTGCATTCATGGCTCTAATAAGAACCATTTTAACTTGATCTGAAATATGTAACCATGGATCTAAATGTCACTGAAAATTCCAATGTGTACATGACCAAAGGTGAGATGGCCGAGCTCTGTGACATGAGTGAACATTAAACTATTAAAAATCATTAGACAACATTCTGATATACGACACTACATATTTTTTTCCTTTTACAGAGACCTGCACTACATCAAATGTATTTCATATGTATTTTATGTAATTCTACATTACTTTTATGAACTGGTGTTGTATGAATGGCAGGGTGCTTTTTTTCTTGAAAAATGACTGCCAGACAAAAATAAACAAAAAAAAAAAAAAACATGGTTAGTTGGTTTAAAATTTCAGGGTATTTTTTTCTGAATGCTCACTTCTTGATGACATACTCATCCAATTATTCTGGTTAACAATGCACTACCACTGACCACAGACAAGTGTTCCCAGGGATTGTTCTCATTCTAATAACATATATGCATCATCCATCACTGTAGTGCATATGTAGTAGGGGGCAGATATCAGGAAACAGCAAGCATGAGTGACTGTGCATGTGTCTACATGTAAATATGGGTCTATACTAGAACACCGAACATTCAAAATTTTGCGTGTTCTAATATCGACCCATTTTTAGCGAACGCTGAAAATAGCGAGGAAACAGAAAACCAAATTTTTTCCTAAGGAAAGAATTTGGTTGTCCATTTCTGTTGCTTCGGTATTTTCAGTGCTGTGGTGGAAAGTTATGGGATGGGTTCAGGTAAGTGTGCGATTGTGTGGACATGAGGGTTAGGGTGGGGTAGGTAAGTTAGGGTTAGGGCACAGGTGAGGTGACTCTGCGATAGTGACGGACCTTAGGGTTAGGGTTTGGGTTAAGGTAAGTGGATAGTTAGTGGTTATGTATAGTTTAGTGTAGGGTTAAGTGTAAGAGTTCAAGTGTATGTGTGTGTTTTTCTATTTGTTTGGTGTGCTTGTGTTGTGTGTATGTGTTTTGGAACAGCAAATTTTTTTCCTAGGAAAAAATTTGCTGTTCGTATGTTCAATGTTTTAAATTTTCGATTCATAGGGTTCGATATTAGAACACTCGAAATTTTGACTGTTTGGTGTTCTAATATAGACCCTGTAAATATGAACTGACAGCAATAAAATATACATTTCTGGCTGAAATTTACATTTATATACCTAAGGGAAATATCAGAATATATTTTATGTGTGAATATAGATAGATAGATAGATAGATAGATAGATAGATAGATAGATAGATAGATAGATAGATCATGAATTGTAGCACCAGCTGGATAAAAGCGCTCTCATTAAACCAAACAAACAACTCAGAAGACAAATAGTCTACCAAAGCCAAATTTGAGGTAAATTTGGCCTCCCAGGCCAAAGACAATCACAAGGCATTATTTAGCTATGTCTGCAACCTGAAAGGCAATACACAATTGTGTGCAGAGCTCATTGTTAATGGAGCCACCTATATTGAGCCAGAAGATATAGCAAATTTACTGGCTGACAAATTCACCTCTAACTTTACACCTCTCTCTCCTTCAAACTTCCCTTAGAAAATACTATCAGATATAACATAAATCCCCCTGCTATGACTAGGGAACAGGTCCTTAATGTTCTCTCTAAGACCTTGAACACTGCATCAATGGGTCCAGACAATAACATAGGATGCCTTCTAAATAGCATGAAACATGATCTGTCAGGCCCTCTGGAATTACTGTTTAACTGTAGCCTCCACACAGGCTTTATGCCTCATGAATGAAAACAGCAACAGTCATCCTTCTGCACAAAAGTGGGCCGTCTACAGACCCTGCAAGCTACAGATCCATAAGTCTAACTAGTCTTATATGCAAAGCCATAGAAAGAATTATCATGGAAATGATCAATAATAATAATATAGTAAGCCTCCAGACACTAGACCCAACCCAATTTGGTTTCATCATGGGCAGGTCATGCCTAATCAACTTGGACTTCTTTGAGAAGGTCACAAAAGCAATGCATGAGGGCAAAATGATTCACACTGCCTACCTGTACCTGGCCAAGACATTTGACACAATACCCAACTAGGGAATTGTTGACAAACTCAAGAGGTTAGGTGGAAACCCATATGTCACCTGGTGTACAGCCAATTGGCTCACAGACAGGACCCAGGAAGTTAGAAGTGGGGCGTCCACCTTTAGAAAGAAGACAGTCACAAGTGGAGTCCCTCAGGAATTGGTCCTTGGACTGCTCCTTTTTGGCATCTACTTCTCTGAAGTCAAAGCTAGTGTCAGTGGTCTCTGGCTGACTAAATTTGCAGATGATTGCAAATTAGGAGCTGTCACTGAATCCCACACCAACACAAATGCTCTCCAGGAAGGGCTGATACATACAAACAACTGATGTTATTGCCATGGAGTAAAACTAAATGCCAAGCAATGCACAATAGTTTCCTTCGAGAAATCATCCACCCCTGATAACTATCATATTAACAACACACCTCTAAGAGTTGATGCAGTAGTCAGGGACTTAGGGACACACATAAACAGAAATATAGCCTTTGACCATTACATGTCTACAGTAGTGAGAAAATCATTCTATTTTATGCAACTTATAAACAAATATATGGCATCTAGGTACAAGGAAGTCATTTTTCCACTACATTCGGTATTCATCAGACCTATCATTGAGTACAGTGCCCCTTTGTTGTGTGCCTAACCAAGCATATCCAACAACTGGAAAGTCCACAGAGGTTCTTTACTAAAAGAATACAGGGCATAAGTAACATGTCCTATGCAGACTGCCTCAACACCCTATCCCTGTATTCTGTCTCCTACAGGCTGTTGAGGGGAAATCTATGCCTGGCATACAAGGTTTTGTCACACCCCACCCCGACTGATCTCCTAAATATCTGCAAAAAGGCAGCACCAGATTTACCCCATCTAAACACTTAAACCTTGCCTGTGATATAAATAGGACCTGCTGGAGAGACATGTATCCTAAAAACTACCCCTTCTTTGGAAGAGGCTCCCAGTCCCTACCCATGTGAAGCAGAGTTCCTCCCTAACTCAATTCAAGTGTAACTTGGACAATTTGGTTGGGGAACAGGAAATTCATCCCTAGTTTGACACCTATGTCTAATAAATACAGGCAGCCTGTAAATGGTTCATCTCACAGGCCCCTGCTTATAAGTGTTTCATCTCACCGGCCCATGCTTACACTTATCAAGAGTACCAGAACTTGTCATTGATTAGAGATGCAGGTCTAAGCTTAAAAAGGCTCTTGTGGTCATTATCCTAGTAAACACTTATGAACCTTTAAAGGGATTTTCCAGTAGTATTGTATGATTTTACTGATCTAGGGATAAAACACAAATGTGAAATATTCCTGGCAGGATGTCAGATATAGCTACCATACAAACATTTGTGGTTATGTTACAGATTCTTGTAAAAAGACGAAATAGATGCGCATTGCTGTA
Source organism: Protopterus annectens (assembly GCF_019279795.1). NCBI lineage: Eukaryota > Metazoa > Chordata > Ceratodontiformes > Protopteridae > Protopterus > Protopterus annectens. The sequence goes on along the minus strand of NC_056727.1, from coordinate 1,005,741,024 downwards.
ATAATTTCATCACAGTTCACTGATATGTAGCTAGCACTATGTAAGTAGCAAAAAATAATGTTCTGAAAATATGGCTGCATTAGTCCTGTTATAAGGTAGCAAAGTATAGATATATTATTTATTTACTTGTTTATTGTTGTTGAACTGGAGAGGCCTAAGAAAGTCCATTTGCAGTGGAGGTCCAGGGGAACATCTTCATAGAATCAATACCTTTACATAAATTTATAGGATAAAATGCAGAAATGTTTCACATAAAATTAACATTTACAGAAATTATAGCTTAAAAACAGAGTTGTTTGACATATTGTTAAAACAGATTATGCATTTGCATGATCATAAAACTAACACCAAATATTCTTACATGAAATTGTGACATAAATGTTAGAACTATTTTACACGTTAGTGATTCGGTTTGTATGGATGAATAGTAGTAACACATACATATATCATAACTGTTAGGTATGAATATTGTTTATATACATATGTTGTGAGTAGAAAAGCAATTTATTCTTTGGAATTAAAAGCATTTATCAAAACAGAAATACTTAAAGAATAAAAAGGAGTAAATTTTAGTATACGGAGGAGTGATCCCTGTGGGGGTTTGTTAGTCAAATTAAAAAAGGGGTTAGGGGGAGTTGTGAAGGAAAAAAAGAAGTAGAAATGGGTAAAGGTTATTGTACTGTTAGTACTACAATTCACCTATTCACCTATACAGTGTATATATATATATATATATATATATATATATATATATATATATATATATATATATATATATCTGTGTGTGTGTGTGTGTGTGTGTGTGTGTGTGTGTGCATGTGATTCTGTGACCTTTGTTGTGTTGACATGTTGGACAGTAGATATTTCATGTGACTGAACTTTTTAACTTGACCCTATATCACTGTGTGCTGAATATGTATGTCTCCACTTTCTTCGGTACCAGCTTGCAAGCAAATGGAGCTCATGAATCTTAAAGTAATTCCATAACTAGGATTTAGACATGCATGGTTGTAGGATTCTCCTGGTAGAAGCCTTGCATGTAAGCAGCATATGGTAGATGTCCAAAAGTGCACAGATGACTGACACTATATACATTGTAGGTTTGAATAATCATATCAAGCAATGGACTAAAGTATCCCTGAGCAGTGAAATTCAAGGAAAACGTTGTATGCTTTGGTCAAGAGTCATAATACAGTTGCAAGAGTTAAAAAAATATACAGCACTTTATATTAAAAAAATTCAGGAAAATGAAACATTAAATTATTAGATGTACAAAAATAAAAGATATATTCTTCTAAACATAATAGAAGAATAATGTAAAAGATCCAGTCTACTCTTCAAATAAAGAAATAAAGGCAAAGAAAGATAAAATACTTAATTTAGAAAGCTATTTAGAGTCAGAAAAAGTAAAAGTAATTGTAATTCTAGCAATGCCAGAATCATGTAGTAACAGTTTCAAGTCGAGTATTTTAGGAATCTGCGTTCACTTGAATATTTCTGATGAGGAGTTCAATGTCAGAATAAAACATAGGTTCATAGGTTCATACTAGGCAATCTGCCCTAGGGCATTTATAAGCCTAGCCAGAATGTGTTTGGCTTTCGCCACCCATTTTAAATTTATTTTGTTATGCCCTTTTTCGAGGTTAGTATACTGTGCCTCTGTCTAACAGTGACACAGAAGTGATACCCGGGGTAAACCTACGATCTCCCATCCACTCATCAAGATTCCTCTTGAAGAGAGTCAATGAGGGACTCTGCCTAACCTGGACTGGGATTTTATTCCAGAGTGAAGGGAGCCTCTGGGTTATGAATCTGTCCCTCCAGCATGTCCTATTTATTTCAGTGCTGATCCGTTTAACAGAATAATGGAGTCAAGCACATGAACTCTAGCTCACCGAGACCATTAATGGTCAAACCGAGGTTGGATCACTATAGTTTCTTCAGCTATTAGAAATATATCATAGTGGTGAACCATTTTATTTAAAATTTTTTGCCAATCCACAATGGGATAGTATTCAAAGAGGATTTCTTTTTAACAATGTCTGGCATATATTATGGCAGAGATGCATACAGACCAGTAGCGGGTCCTGTCATTTCAAATGGTTACTGCATATCAAGACCGGCTTCTTAACTTCTGGTTCCTCTAAGATGATAAGAAGGAAATGACATTCCTAAAACAGTAGGAAGCATTTTTAACAATAGCCCATTTCTTCTTCTTCTTCTTCTTGTGGCCATTTAAAACATACTTTGGCGGCTGACTGCAGGTCCTGAAAATGCCAGAAAAGAACTAAAAAACAAATAATCATCATGGCAATGTAATGGAACTGAGGCAATTTTTTCTTTTTTAACTCATTCGTAACTAGTATGTGTGAGATATCACACTTCTAGTAGTCTCACACATTCTTAGATTACCGAACATTTAATTACAATCAGGATAAAGAACTAAAGCAAAACAGATGCTAGTATCTTATGAACAGTAATTGCTATTAAAAAGGTGCAAACAGCAATGTGTTCAGCAAAAAAAATTCCTTACAATAACAGAAGGCAATACATTCACAGTTTGTACATCAATAGTGCAATGTATTATATAGTAGAAAATATCAAATTGTATTTTTTTCTGCAAATTTTCACAAATAATTATTTTTATCCCTTGGCAAATTTAAAACCTAAAGATGAGTTATCACTAGCACTTTTGGTCAAAAGATATGAGCTTTTACATGATGGAAATAAATTCCTAAGAGAAAAATTCCTAAATGAGTGCTAGTTTATTGAAATATTTCTAGAAATATAAGAAATTATGCTGTTTGCATGCTTAACAGTATAAATATCAGACAGCATAGCTCAAAACTGTACAACTTCTAGTGAAACATCAATGACACTTTTTATCTAAGATTTACTTGATGTTATGTTATTGTCTTTACATTGATTGGTAATGGAAATATTAATGCAGCTATGGAGATATTGAATATCTCCATAATTGCTAAGAGACAATTGGCAGTATTTCTTGCACAGTGCTTTATATGTGGACATTATTATTTTATTTTTCACTCTCATAGGTTCATATGTAAGTACTAGGCTAGCTGCCCTTGTGGACCATTTTAAGTCTAGACAATTTCCTTTTTGGTGCTTGAATTAATTTAACCCTTTAGTGTTAGATTACACTCATCCATCCTGTGGTTGATAACTAGGATCATACCATAGACAATTTGAGGGAACTAATGCTTGAAATAAAGCATTTGGGAGCTGCCTCTGTGCATTAACACATTAGTTATGGGGTAAATTTTCTGTTTCCCTTCCATCGATCCAAATTATGCTTGAATTTGGACAGAGATGAACTTTTGCTTTATGTGGATAGGGAGTCTGTTTCAGAGCAGCGGTATCCTCTATGAGATATACCTGCCCATCCAAACTGTTATTTTGATGTTGTAGAATAGGTATAGATCCATTTAATACCATTTGATGTGCTCATGTGCAGTAAAACCATCAATACTGAGTTGGAGGATGTCTTGTATGCCAGACACAGGTCACTTCTTAGCAGTCTATAGGATACTGAGTATAGTGACATGGCTTTGAGTCAGTCCATGTAGGACATATTGTTTAGGCCTTATATACTTTTAGTAAAGTGTCTCTGTGGATGTTCCAGTCGTTGCATTTTGTGACGCCCAGCAATCAAGGAGCCTCAATCCTCATCACTAACACCAGAGAGGGCATCTCATATAAGAGGAAAGGATAAAAAATACACACAGTAAAGTACAATTTCCCTTAAGTGCACACAGAGATCACAGTCAGTCTGGGTCTGGTTGCTCCCTTGCTCCCCAGGTCCCAATAAGACTTCCCACTGGCACAGCTATAGGGTCCAGATCTCAGCCTAGCTGGCAAGCAAACCTCCAGTACCCTCTCTGCCCAACCAGTGCTTCGTGTCCCTGCCCAAGTAGCTGACTGATACACACACACACACACACACACACACACACACACACACACACACACACACACACACACACACACACACACACACACACTTAGAGACAAGTATTTATACAACTTCACAGACACTCCTAGGAAAGGCTGACACAGATTCTCCAGCTCTCTCCCTTTACCCAGACTATACAGTAGTAATTACTCCCGCCACCATCTAATAATTATCAGCTACCCAAAGGCCCCTAAAAGGGTGTCCAATTATTACTGTGCAATATTATTATCCAATTGGTAGTATAGCCCAGGGCTAAAGCTATAGGAGTGGCTTGGACAGTAAACTCTATAAATATGCAATGTACTCTAGAGATTAACTTATCTCTACATAAACCAGCCACAGTTGAAAAGGGTTTAAAATTATTTAATAATAAATACTAAAACACAAGACAATACTACTACACCACAGTGCTATTCAAGAGTTCAGAGATCACACAGAAACTTAAAATAATTCAGTAGTACAGTTCTGACATAACAGAAACACACTTAGTCTAACTTTCTTCAAATTTCCTAGCTATTACAACAATAAAACATACTTCTGAAATAACTTACTTAAGACACAGGCAGAGTGCTGAAGAGATGGATATCAAGACAAAAATGCTTAATAATTTATGTTTCTCACTGTTTAAATTGCTATTGCAGTTCTGATAAAACATTAAATCATCTTTTTGCACTTCCTGGAGTTCACAGGCTGACACAACTACATTTACATTCTAAACATCTCCCTTTTGTTATCTTGCAGCTGGTCAGGAACAGAGCAATAAAAATACATTTGCATGTTTAAGTCTAGCAATTTAACTATTCGTTAAAACAATAGAAATAATTTCTTCATCTAGACTGTTTGGCACTACTGTTACATTGAAAGTGTCACCACATGCTTTTACTGGGTCAGTAGAGAGCACTGTTGCCACATTTTTGTAACAGCATTTATTTACATTTAAAAGAACAAGCCTGCACTTTACATTTATATTTTCAAATGATATAATTATCTATAAAATTCTATCTGGCTAGGCTGGCAGCCTTCACCCTTCTCTACCAGTCTTCACACATTTGTCTGGATAGACACATGCCAAAGGGGGCATTATACCCTATTATTGGCCTAATGAGAACTGAATAAAGGGGTACAATAACATTCCTAGATCTAGACACAGTCCCTTTTTTTATAAGCTGTGCAATATGGAATGACTTTCTTATAACAATAGACACATGTTGACTGAAAATTAGCTCACTGTCCACATAAGTTTCCAAATCCCAAACAACTGTTTCAACTTGTATGGGTGTATTGTCAGTGTGGTAGTTCCCCAGGGTAGATCACGTCCCAAAGGACACCATAATACATTTTTTTGACATTTTATTCTAGTCAATGATTTTGGCACCAGATATTTATTTGGGAAAAAAAACTTATTGCAGGATGGCTAATCATTTGCGGATTCAATAACTGCTCCTAGCTTGCAGTTAACTGGAAATTTAGTCATATCTGAGCCCTGTGGTATTGGCTTTTACTTCAGAAAAGTAGATGCCAGATAGGACAGGTCCCAGCACAGAACACCAGTAACTGGTCTCCTTCTAGAGATTATTTCCACTTTTTTGATTTCCTGCCCCCTGTCTGTGAGCCAGTTGACTATCTTCTACCATCACATTTCATATCAGCCACCTTAACAATACGTAGCTTACTCCTTTATGAAATTATGAATTTAAGGATGAAAATATGAATTTAAGTATGAAAATATGAATAGTAAGTGGCAAACATTGGTTAACGTTTCTACTGTAATGTGAGCTGTTAAGGTGCAGGTGGTTCAGCTACTTTATCAAAACATTTTGTATGTCTATTGAAATGACATTTTCAAAGAATAGGTTCACAGATAGATGCTAGACAATCAGTTATCAGATCATTAACAGCCTAATCCATAACACTCAACATCAAGGGTAACCTCCTGCTTCAAGGAGGGCCACAGAAGACAGGCCCATTGAGAATCTGTGAGTGCCCATCCAATTGATTTTGTTACTTTTGAATGTACGTAGGGTACTACTTTGCTTACTATACAGGAGGAGTTTGTTCCATAGCTGGGGAATGAGCTGGAATAAGAACCTGTTACACCTATGTGTCCTATTTATTTTTGGATGTAGATTGAGCTAGTTTGTATGTGTTTTTGAGGAAACATTAGTTCTACAAATACATAGTAAATGTAGGAATGTACTTTCATCACCCAAAGGCAAAATATAGATCACCACAGAGAAGTCTACATGAAAGAGAATACCGAGAGACAGTGGCTATTTGGTCTGGATAACTAAGGGACTTCAGACCTGTGACTATTTTGGTTAGAAATCTCTGAGTTTCTTCAGTTAGGTGATATGTGCTGATAGGCACATACCCGAGGGGGTATTATATTCATTAATGAGGCAGATAAGATATGTGTACAATAGAAGTAAAACTTTGGCTCTTTATGAAATGCCTTTGATTTCAGTTTTGGCCAGACAGAAGAATTTTCTAACCACAGTGGAGGCATGATAACCAAAGGATAGGGAATTACCCACAATGGTTCCTAAATCTTTAATGACAGTGTCATCTTTAATGAGTGATTCATTTATTTATGATGATGAGCAATCATAACTTTTAACAAAGTGGACTATATTACTTTTAGGATTTTTGCCTGAGACAATTATCCTAGAAGCAGTTGTTTGCAGTTTACCTTTCTATCAATGGATGCTCAGCTAATGACCTCTGGTTTACAGTTTTCAGTCATAGCACTGAGCCATGATAAACCCCACTTTTGACAATTTTATTTACCAAGGTAGCAACCGCAACTCCACTGACACATATTCTGTCTGGCAACCAATTTTCTATCCACCTTACTACACATAGGCTGATGTTTAAGTTCTGTAATTTGTAAATGATGGCTGCACAGCACTTTTATTATAGATAGTGCCATGTGAACTGTGAAACCACCATTGACTGAGTTACCCTTTCAAAAAAGTTTACTGGTTTAAGAAGGCATGGCCCACCTTTGAAAAATTAATATTTTTGCAGATCCAGGGCTAAAAGTTTATGATTGTGTAAGTATATGAGGTCATAAATGATAAATTCTATGGCTTTAAAAACAAGGTTGATAAGACTAATGGGTCTATGATTCTAAGGGCTGGTGGTTGGACAACTTTATGTACGGCCATTTTGATTGCTGTTCTCAAAGCTTCAGGAATATAGCGTATTGCGTGACTCATGTTAATGAAATGTAATAGAGGTTGTCTTAAGCCACAGATGGACCTAATTATTAAGCAGCTTTGTCCAGCATCAGAGCCCATGGATTTGTTTTGGAAAGGGCTGTTAGGAATTGTTCCACAGTGGTCCTGTGTGGGGCTCAGAAACTGAGGAATCAGGAGGGCAGTCATGATGGAGAGTGAAGTGATGTCCACACTAAAATATGTCAGATAGGCTGTCAGCTATTTCTCTGAGATAAGTAGATACCAAATAGGAGTCAGGACAGGTCCCAGCACAGAATACCAGTAACTGGTCTCTTTGTGACTGGTATTATGAATCAAGTCTGAACAAGGTCGGTTGTTTTTTCTAATTTTTATAACATAGTTAAGGAAAGAAATAAAATGACTTTTAATGTGCATCATAATTTTGAGTTCACAGTTATCTCTGTGTTTTCAGACTGCTGCCTTTAGTTCTTTGCTAACATGCTTGACTGTCTTCTTAAGATGGGGACTATGAAACCTCCTATAAGAACTTAGGGCTTTCTTCCTTTTGCTGTATAGTTTATTTATATGGGTGTTTGACCATAAGGGTTTATTTTTAAATGGTGACAAATGTTTGGCATGGGTAGGTATTACCCTGGTTACAGAACTATTTAGGTGAGAGGATAATTCAGAGGTAAAGGCTTTGTCTCTATTTATAGGGTCAGTTTGTATAGGGATGTAGTGGAAATTATTCAGGTCACTAAGTAGCTACAATAAGCTTGCTTTTGATATGTCTTTGAATGCAGATGTGTTTGCCTGGTGGGTACCTCCAGTCTTATATGTGGAGAAAGATACCTGTAGAGCTTTACAGGATTTGGCAATCTTAGTAATAAAATGGTCTAGTATATTTTGCCCCCTATCAGGAATGTTTACCATGTACTCTGTGTAGTTTGCTTTTACATAGTCAGGGAAACATTAGACATGCTTTCCATTTCTAGTATAAATGAGACTATTTATTGCAGGGTAATTCAAGTCACATCAAATAAATACATTATCACACCTCTCAACCTCTAAGAGCAAGATATCTGGAGAAAGGCACAAAAATAGGGACACTTTTTAAATACTGCTCTTATAAACGTAGAAAATTGATAGAATTGCAGGTTTTGCATTAGCATGAATTTTCTGAAGGGTATGAAGTCTGAAAGTCAAACATCTGTCATTATTTTCTGATATTAACCCTCAATGATTTACCAGAAAACCACAATTTTATGAGAAACAGACCAAAAATATAAGGGAACAATCTGAACATTCTGCAAAAATCTGAACAGTTGAGAGGTATGATTAGTGTGTATATGGATATTACTTATGGCATTCAGGTAACTCGCATACTTTCTGAGGACATGAAAGGTAGTTGAAGCAAAGCACTGAGACAAGATTCGCAAATCCAAAAACAACGATAGTTGAGTTTAAAATACCTTTATAACAAAGACAACAAAGCTTTCAGGTTAAAAACCCTTTTTCAATGTTTTATAACAGGTACATTAAAAACGCCCACTTATATACACAAGAACAAGGTTGATCATGTGACCTGCAGCCACCATCACATGACCTTAACAAATGTAAAAACATTCAAAGTTTGTCAGGAATTACCATAAGTATCAAAAGTTATCAAGAATTATCAAAAATTAACACATTACCTAGCACTAGCTGTAACCATCATACAAAAATTCTAGTGTATGTACCATTACACAAAAATTATACAGAAAATTTAAGATTAGTTTAATCTAGTTTGTTGTATTTTGTTTAGTATGGGTTTTAAGGATACTGAAGCATTCAAACCAGGGGGTACATCAGCTGACAACCTAATTATCCATTCATATTCCCTTAAATCTAATAAATTGGACAGATCGCCTCCTCTAGGTGATGCAGTGACACAATCTATAACTTGAAACTTAAAACAGTGTGAAGTATCCCTGGACGCAATATGTTTAAATAGCGCATTATTCTCATTAGAATGTCTAATGTTTGACTTATGTTCCGTTATGCGCTCTTTAAGCTTTCTAGTGGTTTTACCCACATAGAAAGATGGGCACATTTGGCATGTTGCTAAATAAACAACATTACTGGTTGTGCAAGTGGCATAACCAGAGAATTTATATTCTTTTCCTGACACAGGATGTTTGAAAATATCCATTTTTAAAGAATCACTATTTTTAAGTATGTCATTACAACTACTACAATTGTGGCAGGCATATGTGCCTTGCTTTGTTGTTGCTCTCAAACTAGATTTCATATAATTAAAATCTTTATAACCAAGAATATTTTTCAGGGTTCGCATATTCCTATAACTAAAATAAGGTTTTTCACCAACTATTGATTTTATATCGTCTTGTGCCAACAGTACTTTCCAGTACTTGTATATTATTTTGTTAATGTTCTCTGACATTGAGTTAAAAGATGTTATAAATCTCAACTTGTTGGTGTTTGGCACAGGCACATTTATAGTTTCCCCTGATTTTGATATCTTGTTAAAAATAGGTTCATATATTTCTTCCCTATTAGATATGATATACTCTTTGGTATTTATTAATAAATTCATAGGATATCCACTAATCCTAAATTCTTCTTGGGTTTCATCCAACTGCTTTATAAATATATCATGTTCTGAATTTAGTCTGCTAACTCTGGCCATTTGAGCCTTAACTATGCCTCTAAAAACATGGGGTACATGCATGCTGCTTGCATGTAAATATCTACCTGATGCTACTTCTTTCTTAAATATGGATGTATTAATTTCATTACCATGTTTCTTAATTATTACATCTAAAAAGTTTATACACGTATCAGATGTTTCTATTTTGAATTTTAGATAGTTAGTGGTGTTGTTTAGAAAGGAAACATAATCCATGAGTTCAGATAAACTTCCTTTCCAAAGAAGGAAGCAGTCGTCCACAAACCTTTGATAAAATATCACGTTATCATTCATAAACCGCTCACCATCACATATATTTGCCATCTCCCATTGATATAGAACCAGGTTAGCGTACGTATTTGCTACAGGCGTGCCCATTGCTACGCCTGTTTGTTGTAAATATACATTATTATCAAATAGAAATACGTTATTTTTCAGCACCAAGTCTAATAACATACAGACATTTTCTATATATCTAGTTGTATACTTAGAACTTTGTGTCAAGAAATCTCTAATGGAATCTATCCCAAGATCATGTGGAATGAACGTAAACAGTGAAGTAATATCCATAACCACCATGTAGATATCATTAATGTTATAGTTTATGGCCTTTAGAGCTGTATAACATAGTTTTAACTTTTCAAGAAAATCTGCTGTATCCTTAAGCACTGTTTTACATATAGATAATAAAGGTTGTAATTGTTTCTGTAGATACAGTGATATTGGCTCCGTAATCCAGCCTTTACCGGATACTATCGGCCTCATGGGTGGCTTATCTATAGATTTATGCACTTTGGGGACCCCATACAGTTGTGGAATTATAGGACAAGGGACCGTAAAGAAATGAAACAAGTCTAGTGATATGTCACATGATAATTGAAGCTCATAAATACACATATTCACATAGCTTATGCATTTCTTAACATCTAGGTGTGTTATTTGCTTAAATGCAGCTGGATCTCCTAATAGCAAGACTGACTGTTTGTATTTGCACTCATCCATAATGACTATGCCACCTTTGTCAGCGCCTTAATAATGATGTTAGTATTATTTATAAGTTCTTTTAATCCCAGATGTTCAAGGTATGTGATGTTATAAGATGCATTAAATCTTTTGCTAGCATAAAGCTTTCTAATATCAAATTCACATAAATTATAAAATGCAGTCAAGACGGGTGGATAGCTTGGTATAAATGTGCTTCGTCTCTTGCACATACTAGCATTATAGTCATTGGTTTTAAAACCAATGACTATAATGCTAGTATGTGCAAGAGACGAAGCACATTTATACCAAGCTATCCACCCGTCTTGACTGCATTTTATAATTTATGTGAATTTGATATTAGAAAGCTTTATGCTAGCAAAAGATTTAATGCATCTTATAACATCACATACCTTGAACATCTGGGATTAAAAGAACTTATAAATAATACTAACATCATTATTAAGGCGGCTGACAAAGGTGGCGCCATAGTCATTATGGATGAGTGCAAATACAAACAGTCAGTCTTGCTATTATTAGGAGATCCAGCTGCATTTAAGCAAATAACACACCTAGATGTTAAGAAATGCATAAGCTATGTGAATATGTGTATTTATGTGCTTCAATTATCATGTGACATATCACTAGACTTGTTTCATTTCTTTACGGTCCCTTGTCCTATAATTCCACAACTGTATGGGGTCCCCAAAGTGCATAAATCTATAGATAAGCCACCCATGAGGCCGATAGTATCTGGTAAAGGCTGGATTACAGAGCCAATATCACTGTATCTACAGAAACAATTACAACCTTTATTATCTATATGTAAAACAGTACTTAAGGATACAGCAGATTTTCTTGAAAAGTTAAAACTATGTTATACAGCTCTAAAGGCCATAAACTATAACATTAATGATATCTACATGGTGGTTATGGATATTACTTAACTGTTTACGGTCATTCCACATGATCTTGGGATAGATTCCATTAGAGATTTCTTGACACAAAGTTCTAAGTATACAACTAGATATATAGAAAATGTCTGTATGTTATTAGACTTGGTGCTGAAAAATAACGTATTTCTATTTGATAATAATGTATATTTACAACAAACAGGCGTAGCAATGGGCACGCCTGTAGCAAATACGTACGCTAACCTGGTTCTATATCAATGGGAGATGGTAAATATATGTGATGGTGAGCGGTTTATGAATGATAACATGATATTTTATCAAAGGTTTGTGGACGACTGCTTCCTTCTTTGGAAAGGAAGTTTATCTGAACTCATGGATTAAGTTTCCTTTCTAAACAACACCACTAACTATCTAAAATTCAAAATAGAAACATCTGATACGTGTATAAACTTTTTAGATGTAATAATTAAGAAACATGGTAATGAAATTAATACATCCATATTTAAGAAAGAAGTAGCATCAGGTAGATATTTACATGCAAGCAGCATGCATGCACCCCATGTTTTTAGAGGCATAGTTAAGGCTCAAATGGCCAGAGTTAGCAGACTAAATTCAGAACATGATATATTTATAAAGCAGCTGGATGAAACCCAAGAAGAATTTAGGATTAGTGGATATCCTATGAATTTATTAATAAATACCAAAGAGTATATCATATCTAATAGGGAAGAAATATATGAACCTATTTTTAACAAGATATCAAAATCAGGGGAAACTATAAATGTGCCTGTGCCAAACACCAACAAGTTGAGATTTATAACATCTTTTAACTCAATGTCAGAGAACATTAACAAAATAATATACAAGTACTGGAAAGTACTGTTGGCACAAGACGATATAAAATCAATAGTTGGTGAAAAACCTTATTTTAGTTATAGGAATATGCGAACCCTGAAAAATATTCTTGGTTATAAAGATTTTAATTATATGAAATCTAGTTTGAGAGCAACAACAAAGCAAGGCACATATGCCTGCCACAATTGTAGTAGTTGTAATGACATACTTAAAAATAGTGATTCTTTAAAAATGGATATTTTCAAACATCCTGTGTCAGGAAAAGAATATAAATTCTCTGGTTATGCCACTTGCACAACCAGTAATGTTGTTTATTTAGCAACATGCCAAATGTGCCCATCTTTCTATGTGGGTAAAACCACTAGAAAGCTTAAAGAGCGCATAACGGAACATAAGTCAAACATTAGACATTCTAATGAGAATAATGCGCTATTTAAACATATTGCGTCCAGGGATATTTCACACTGTTTTAAGTTTCAAGTTATAGATTGTGTCACAGCATCACCTACGGGAGGCGATCTGTCCAATTTATTAGATTTAAGGGAATATGAATGGATAATTAGGTTGTCAGCTGATGTACCCCCTGGTTTGAATGCTTCAGTATCCTTAAAACCCATACTAAACAAAATACAACAAACTAGATTAAACTAATCTTAAATTTTCTGTATAATTTTTGTGTAATGGTACATACACTAGAATTTTTGTATGATGGTTACAGCTAGTGCTAGGTAATGTGTTAATTTTTGATAATTCTTGATAACTTTTGATACTTATGGTAAATCCTGACAAACTTTGAATGTTTTTACATTTGTTAAGGTCATGTGATGGTGGCTGCAGGTCACATGATCAACCTTGTTCTTGTGTATATAAGTGGGCGTTTTTAATGTACCTGTTGTAAAACATTGAAAAAGGGTTTTTAACCTGAAAGCTTTGTTGTCTTTGTTATAAAGGTATTTTAAACTCAACTATCGTTGTTTTTGGACATGAAAGGTAGTTCCCAGATGGCTGTGAAGTTGCAGTTTACTTTTGTTTATGTTGCCTTGGATTTCCAAAATGCCAGAATAGCAGTCACAAGGAATCTGCCTTAACATGAGGATGTCTCTGATAAAGACTTATACTTCCCTGCAGTTGCCTTTAGTTTTGAATGCATGATAGATGCTAAACATATGATAAGAGGGCACTGTGGTTGAGTTGAAGGAGTGCATTAATCTTAGGCAACCTTTTGTTAAGACTCCTGGCATTGAGTAGACCAACTGAATGTGTTCAGAGTTGCAATTTGCTAATTATAAATGTTGAGCAGGGAAACTATGTAACACGGCACTATGGAATTAGCAAATCGAAAAGAGAAGTGCAGACCATCCTTTGCAAAGCAGGAGGTTCTGTCTGTCGTCTCATCCCAAGTAGACACATAGTGGACCTCCTAGAATGACATTCGCTACTAAGCTAATTATTAAAGCTAATTGTTCTTGAATGTTGACATTATTCTAAGTGAAACTACTCAAACATTCCTGAATCTTTCACATACTTAGAAAAGTAAATCATAGTTCTGCATTTCCCTGTAGATTCACCCTCACATGTCCATCATAAGATCATAGTTGTATTCATCAGGATGGAGGGATCTAAGGGCCCTCACAATGTGTTAAATCCTGGCTCTTGAAAGATGTCTAACTGTCACCCATTATTTTCCAGTTTCATGATGTCAATGCACCTCACAATTGAGTTAGCAATTACTGAAACATTTCCCGAAGTGAATGCATCTCTAGTAGGCCTTTGTGATGGTATGCCTCCTGCTTGCCAATTGCACATAGCTGTCAGAGGGAGGCCTCTAAGTTCACTAAGTACTTGGATTTCTCACAAACTGAGTTAGGTTGTGGGAGTAATAATGATTTTTGTTTGGTAAGCATGAGGTGATTAGCATGATGTTTGGAAAACTAATTGCTGTCCGATTGGCTACAAAAGAGGTAAGAAATGACTTTGATAAATGTTAGCCAAAATGTGAGTATGTTTACTGACATATGAATGTAATGCAGTTTTACATTAGTTGGAACAGTAATTAAGTCACTAGTATTAGTGATCTTTTTGTCTTTGAGTGACATGGCTGTGCACAGTTCAGCCAGAAACTGGGCTGAGCTGCAAAATAGAGCTGACTAATGAGCAGAGAAGCTGAACCAGTTTGTTGTTAATTGAGCTTGCTGGAGCATACTCTTGGCAGAACATCCAGAAGAACTAGTGCAGTATGATTTATGCAGTAAACAGTATAGCAGATAGTATAATTAGTATAACTGCAGAATATGTATACTGAATAGTGCACAGCACTATGTTACATTATAAATAGTACAGCAGGCAGTATAATCAGTATAACTGTAGTATATGTGTAGCACATAGTACACAACACTATGTTATAAATAGTTTAGCAGATAGTATAATTAGTATAACTGCAGTATGATATGTATACTAAAAAGTGCACAGCACTATGTTTATTTATTTATTTATTTAATTTAACATTTGTTCACCGGGAAAGTCCGACTTGGAACGAAGCCAGTTTTCAGCAGAGGTCCGGGGAGAAACGCTCCAGATGCATGTCTTTGTAATATTGTAATGTTATATTGTAAATTATATTATAAATAGTATAGCAGATAGTATAATTAGTATAACTGCAGTATGATATGTATACTAAATAGTGCACAACACTATGTTACATTATGGATGAGCAGTGGCTGCATGGTTGACAAAGTCAAATTAACAGTGTCATGGCTGAACAGGCTAGGTAAAATGCCTTTACTTTGAAAATTGTGCAGTAGGAGAAAAGAATCAGTACCCCAAGATTAGAAATGCAATACAGTAACCCAGTTTCAAGTTATAAACACAGGTATATCAGAGTATTGCAAACTTGGATTTTCTAATTTCATGAATAGTGCAGTTGTCAGGGAGACAAACCCTGCGATTCAAAGAGAATCTCTTTACCTGCATAAACTTCAACCTCCCACAAAGTATAGTTTTCATTATCTCATAAATTCTGATTCAGTGGCAAGTTTAGTCGCAGTGAGGAAGACCTCATTATTGGCTAATTTGCATACCTCTGAATTGGGTGCAGGTACCATCAGTGCTAAGTAGAACATTTTGTTGGCAATTACCACTGTAGCCCATGCATCGCGTTGACACAGGCACATATTCATGCACTCTTCCGCACTCACATGCAGACTTTTATACATTTATTTATTTTTATTTATTTATTTTACATTTGTTGACCGGGATAGTCCGACTGGATACATGTCCATTTTCAGTAGAGGGCCGGGGGATTAAAGCTCCCAACTTACAAACAGATAAAGACAACAAGTTACAGTATATGCACAAACATATTGTATTAACATAGAAGTTACAGTCTCACATTTCAAGCCTATGAAGAATACAGTTTATATTCAGAAATATATGCAAATATGTTACAGTTTCTCTTATCAAACCTATAGGTGCAGCTTATATATAGAGTATCTGCAGTGATGTTAGAGTTTCTCTTTTCAAACCTTTTAGTGTAAGAGGTTAGTCGCTGTGAATAAAAAATTGCAGGGATTTAGTCAGGGTTAGAGCAAGAACATAACCAGTGAGTTTTAAAATACTGGGTTAGATTTTTTTTTTTAACTGATTAAGGGAGGGGTTCACAGTAAGGTCAGATGGGAGCGAATTCCAGGTTTTGCCTACTGAATTTGCAAACAAAGATTTTCCAGATAGGTTGTTAGCTTTAACAGGTTGAACCAAAAGTTTTGTAGTGGAATGAAGTGACCTAGCATTGTTGTAGGGATGGATAATGTTTTTAAGGGAGGGCATTTTTTCTGGGTGGTTAATAACCTTGAATGCTACAGTAAGTTGATTATATTGAATTAGCCTGGGGAGTTCTAACTATCCTAAGACATTTAGGTTTTGACAATGGTGTGCCCTGTAGGGAGTTCCTGTGTCAAACCTGGCAATCTGATTGTAGCAGCTAGAGAATTTGCTGAAATCAGTTTTGTTCAAGTTAGTGAGTATTGGCGAGGCGTAGAGTAGAGCTGAAAGCAGATGGGTACGGGCAATGGCAGTCCTAGCTAGAGGGGTGCGAAAAGGTTTGTTTTTGTATAGGGAGCCAAGTTTTTTATTAACGGTTTTAATAGTTTGGTTTATGTGCATATCATATTTCAGGTTGTTGTCTATTATAACACCCAGGAGTTTGGTATACATATCTGGTGAGATTATGGTCCCATTGCTAGATGTTATAGAAAGCGAAGGTTGAGAGGATTTGTGAGTAGGGGAGAAGAGCAATAGCTTTGTTTTATTAGAGTTTAATGCCAACTGTTGATTAGAGATCCAGTTTTCCATTGTATTAAAGGTTTTCCGGGTTAAACTAAGGAGATCTCAGGGGGTAGAGGCTGAGAAAATCAGGATGGAGTCATCGGCATATTGTATACAGACTGTGTCTGGGTTACAGTGTGGAGGTCATTGATAAAGATGGAGAAAAGAAGGGGACCTAATATGGAGCCTTGAGGGACATCAAGGGTAATGGGGAGAAGGGTGGAGAGTTTGTCCTGCCAAAGGACAGCATGCTGACTTCCACTAAGATAAGATTGAAACCATTGTATGGCATGGCTGTTTAGGGATATTTTATTTAGGGTAAGTATGATTAGCTGGTGGTTAACCATGTCGAAGGCCTTGGGAAGATCGAGAAACAGGGCAGAAGATAGTTTGTTGTTGTTATGGTTGGAATTTATGACATAAGAATAGGAGAGAAGGGCTGAGGTGGTACAGTGCTGTGGTCTAAATCCATGCTGGGAGTTGGCCAAAAAATTATGTTGAATAAGGTAGTATAAGAATTGTTTATGGATACGCTTTTCCATAATTTTAGCCAGAGGGGAAAGGATAGCTATTGGTCTATAGTTTGACAGCTCAATGGAGCTGCCTTCTTTGTGGAGTTGTATGACATGTGATATTTTCCAGATAGAGGGGATAGAGGCTTCAGTTATGGTACTGTTTATCAAAATAGAGATAGGGTATGCTATAACATCAGCAGCATTTTACAGGTCGTCTGCAGGGAGGAGAATGCTTTCTGTCTACATGCAGGCACACACTCAACAGACATTCTGACACAAGCATACACACACTCACAGATATTTCCACACAGACATACACGCAGACACATAACACACACAGTCATCAGATACCATTCATACCCCTGCAGATATGCGCACACACTGACACATACACACAAAGACAGAAATCATTCTCTGATAGTTCAGTAAAGAGAGAAAATAGCTGAAGAGTTAAGGAGGAAAACACAGTGCAGCAGGAATGTATGGGACAACAGTGCAAATTGTTTTACGTCATATGGAAGGGAATTTCAGAAAGTCACCCACTGCCTAATACAATACACGGACTACCATGCTGATGTGTGGTGTGCAACTCTGCTCAATTCATTATAACATTGCACAGTACAACAAAAATTGTGCCAACAGCCTAATAGAAAGTGTTGATGCTAGCTCATTTCTGGCAAATGATAGTTCATAAAACTATAAATTCCTCTTCTCTCATAAGAGAAAACTGGCTAAACTGTTTCTAAATTTAAAAATACTGTCACAGAACAAACAAGTCTCAATATTGTCTATAATAAATGTGGCACTTCCAAAGTGATGGAAGGATCAAACCTGAAGTCACTTCCAGGGAAATGATCTTTCAGATGAGCACATAACATTCAGTGTATGCGACAGTTACATTTTGGAATTGTCTGATATGTTTGTAATGCTGCTATAGTTTTATTTTTACTGATTTCTGATCACAATGTTTAAGTAATACAACAAGACAGGTTTTTGGTGTTGGTGGTCTTTGTTGTTTCTTCATATCTGTACAGCTGCAGAGTTAATGTGTTTAAGAAAGAGGCAGGGGATGCATAATGGCTTCCCCACTAAAAACATTTTCCATAGAATAAGGTTATTTTCAATCAGTCTTGTTCATTTTCTTCACACCTGGCAATTAAAGTAGCAGGTATGAACAGAATGCTTCTAATGAATGCTAGTTAACATAGAAGGCAAGTTACAGAGGCAGTGTTTCTTTTATATTTTGAAGATAAAGTTTAGTTTTATTTTTATTTGGCTGTGGAAGTGTTTGTTTAACATGTGTTTGTGGATATTTGGAGCTTAGTGCACAGTGTTCTATAATTACAGCTATAACATTATTATACATGCTCACTAGTGTAGTAGTGTTATAAATTTGCTCCAAACAAATTTATTAAAGCTAGAGCATTACCTTAAGTGCTCCATAAGGCAGCAGTGCAACCAAGCTATACTGTTTGCAGCCTCAGCTATAAGCCCACTAATTCTATAGTTTCCATTTACTGCCATAGACCTAAACAAGTACAAATCATCACATAGCACTGAGAAGCTACTCACATTTCAACTTAATAAAGCTGATTATGAGATAGTTTCTACTCCTGCTGCCTATACTAATAGTATCCAATAAACTCCATCAGTGCTAAAGCATTCTATATCCCACACCTGATCACCGCATAAATGTTGGCCGTGGTACACAGTACTTCCAAATAAATATTAGTAATCTCAGTGACCATTACCTGCCAATTTCATTTTGGCAATTCAAAACAAGAAAAAACTATTACCACTTTCTAGACATACTGTATCCATTTTGCCTCAGACTATGAAGAGAGCAGCCACCACTAACAATTACATTTTATTAAATGGGACCAAGTATATTCATATACAAACCCTACCATGGCATTATGCTATACAGCCTTCTAGTCCTCATGCAAAATAGGTTATTTCAACCAATGCTAGAAAAGCTTGGGAGTCATCTTCTCAATGGTCAGAAAAAAATTGAAACAGATGGACCAAGTGCAGAAAAACTGGAAAGCTGTACCAACAAATGAAGAGAAGAAAGCTCTGTATAAAATGCAGAGAGCCTCTACCAGAATTTCAACTAGTACTGCAAAAGCCAACTGGTGAGGGAAGAAGCAATGATCATCATTACCCGCCCCCAAACATTTTGGAAGAGAGTTAAATTGCTAACTAGCTTTCTTACTGCAAATGCAACAGCTCTTCTTTTCTTCACAGCCACATGCTAAATTATATCCCTACAATCATCATGACAACTGTAACACTCCAACAACAAAATGCCCTTCAGTAACCCCATCAGAACCCATTTATATCCCTTCAACCCTGAGGTGTCTTCATCAGGGTCTTTATCATATGAGTGAATCGTACAAATTGCGAACACTCATAATATTGAATGTATCGGACCTCGAACTTCCTAATGTGGGAGCTGTGCCCCCCACACACCCCCGCTAAATATATATTCCAACTCTGAGATCACACTACAGTGAGGAAAGGGCAAATATCCCATTCTTCACTGTACCACGATCTCAGAAAAATCACTTTGAGGTCTGGACGTTCGATATTATGAGCATTCGCAATTTGTGCGATTTGCTCATATGATATAGACCCCTTCATCATTACACTTTAAAGTCTTTAAACAGAACAAATTAGGACATTTATTGAACAAATAGATCTTACAAAAAATCCTGGAGAATACATGTTGCCCAAAAATACATGTTGCCCCCGAGTGCCAGAAGCTAGCCTCTCCTGTAATAGCTAAACCACTGACTCACATCTTTATTCGTAACCCCAGGGACCATACTCCATAGCTGGAAGTGTGGCAGTGTACACTCAATTTGCAACCATTAGAGTTTTTCTGACTTTAGACCAATGTCAGTATTACCAACTGCTGCAAAGATTCTAGAAAAACTACTTTATAGTCAACTGACCAAACACATGCATATTATATAATAATCATAGTTTTAAGCATGTCATTTACTTCTTAAAAACTAAACTACAAAAAAAATGTCTCCTGTCAAGATGGCTTCTAGAACATACCAGTAGCAAATCTTCTGTAATGATCTTTAGGACTCCCCTGCCAAAAAACACCAACAAACTAACAAATCGTCTTCAGTGATCTTCAGAATTCACAAACACACACACACACACACACACACACACACACACACACACACACACACACACACACACACACATACAAAGATACTCACTAAAATGGAGAGCTCTGGTTCCTATGGTTTCCAGCAAAAATAGTTATGTCTCACACTTGACCATACATGCTTAAGACATATTGACTGCATAGCAGAAAAAAGACTGAAAGTACCTTACTAATACTCCCATGTTTTAAGTTTCAAAGCAAGAAATGCAATAGGAATCAATATCTTAATCCCTTAGCTTGAATATAGTTTGCCCAAAATATGTGACTTCATTACCCGGTCACACTGTAATGGTGATTAATAACTGAACATGAAATGCAGTAGAAAGAAAGATGAGAGATGAGAAGTACAAACAGGGGTGCTGCAATAGTCAGTACCTGGACCCCTCTTATTTAATATATCCATAAATTACATGAAAAATGCAGCCAAACATGCAACAATCACACCATATTCTGATGCCTCAGTTGTTGCTTGCCCAGCCATAACACTATTCCAACTTCAAACAATTATCCAAGAGTATCAATCGAACACAGTGCTGCAGAGCTGCCAAAGCTGAAAAAGTTACAAATTCCAAGCAGAAATGTGTTTAACTCTGTCTATGAAAGACCAGTTCATAAAATCCAGTTCATGGAATCCATACACAAGGAAACGTTCGAACACAGGTTTATTCAACAATGGTAAGCGCTTTCACTTAGGAGCCTCATCAGACCAAACACATGCAATACTAAAAGGCACATATATAAAGGGATACTAATCATCCAATTAAGATGCATTAAAGATATATACATCCAATGCTAAAAGGATGTATATGTACACATAAATGTAAAACAATTTAAAACCAAAATACATATTAAAACAAGTAAAACATCTAACTTATAAAAATCTATCTATAAATACACCAACTATCTATGAAAAAAATAACGAAAAACCTAAATATTGTAAATAAAACATAAAACCTATCATTCATTTATCTACGCAGTCTTCTCCTCTTTAACACGGGCTTAATGGAAGCCCTCTCATTTATACCCATTCCTCTATCTGCTCTCAAAATAATTATCCAACAAGTTTTCCTATATTCAGTATATGTTTGAACATCTCCTTCCCTAAGGCTTCGTTGAATTGCTTCTATTACCCTAAACTTAAAACTATGCTCAGCTCCACTGTCAGTCACATGTTTAGACAGGGCATTTAATGGGGAGCTTTTCTTGATGTTATATAAGTGTTCCCTCATTTGATCACGTAATGGTCTATTGGTCTTCCCAACGTAAAACGCACCACAAATTTCACACTTCGCTAGATATACCACATGTGGGGTCATACAATTGTAGGTCCCCCTAAACCAAAAATTCTTGTGTAAATCCGGGTGATAAAACACATCAGCGGTGTTTATATAACCACAAAAATTACATGACATGCATGGTTCAGTATAACCTGCCTTTATCTTATACATAACTTTTTGAATGGTACATAAAAGTCTCTTCAAATTCTTATGATTTTTAAATCTAAACATGGGTACACTACCTACTATATGGCCAATATCCTTATCAACTGATAAAATAGGCCAATATTGCTGGAAAAGTTGAGTTACATAGCCTATATCACTAGTATAAAACAATGGAATCCTAGTAAAATCTGTCCAATTGTTACTCAAAGAGCTCTTGATAGGGCTAGTAGGTCCATAATATGGTCTAGCTTTGGTCTCTCTCAAAGTGACCAAGTCTTCCCATTGTTTCTCTAACTCTACTCGGGTGTAACCCCCATCTAACAACTTCTGACCAAGACTGTCCAGTTCTGATTGGAACCCAGTTAAAGAAGGATTCATCCCGGAGGCCCGCATGCCCTGTCCTCTAATGAGGTTCTTAAATATATATCCAGGATGCATACTGGACCTAAAGAGGAAAGCATTCCTATGATAAGTTTTATGAAAAATACCTATACCTGTATTAATAATCCCCTTGTCCAACTTCTCAACATACACATCCAAGTTTGTTTCTGTTTTTTGGCTTTTAGGGCTCGCCACAGCGGAACTCCGGTCCGCTAATGATTGGTAGTGGATTTTTACGTAATGGGTTACCAGCCCTGATGCACAACCTTCAACAAAGGCATGCCCCATTCGCATATGCCTCCACACAGAAGACGCTCTAGCTGAGAATCGAACGGGACAACGTCTTGCTATGAGGCCACAACACTACTGCAGCACCACCACCGCAGTACAACATACACATCCAAGTATTTTATGAAATTATATGATAATTGGTATGTGAACTTTAAACATTCTGTCAAACTATTCATATTTTCAAAGAACTGTGTGAATTCTCGAGTGGACCCTCGCCACAACAAAAACAGGTCGTCAACAAAACGCCTGTAAAATAACACATATTTTCTAAATTCAGCCAAGGGAAAAAGGAATTCATCTTCCCATTGGCAAGGAACATATTGGCGTAGCTATTGGCACACGAAGTGCCCATAGCTACGCCATGTTTCTGTAAATATAATCCTTCACCAAAAATAAATACATTATTATTAAGGACAGTTTCTAAAAAGAAGCAAATCAAATCGTTAGTTTTTCATAGATAGTTGGTGTATTTATAGATAGATTTTTATAAGTTAGATGTTTTACTTGTTTTAATATGTATTTTGGTTTTAAATTGTTTTACATTTATATGTACATATACATCCTTTTAGCATTGGATGTATATATCTTTAATGCATCTTAATTGGATGATTAGTATCCCTTTATATATGTGCCTTTTAGTATTGTATGTGTTTGGTCTGATGAAGCTCCTAAGTGAAAGTGCTTCCATTGTTGAATAAACCTGTGTTTGAACGTTTCCTTGTGTATGGATTCCATGAAATGGATTTTATGAACTGGTCTTTCATAGACAGAGTTAAACACATTTGTGCTTGGAATTTGTGACTTTTTCAGCTTTGGCAGCTCTGCAGCACTGTGTTCGATTGATATTTTTATTGAATTTGAGATTGGTGCTATGGAGCTCTTATCCCTAGGTTTGCCAGCAATTGAAGTATTTCTTGTTTATATTATTTTGTTACTGCTGGTGACCATTGGGAACATGGCTACGGAACAGATACCTGATATAGAATTAGATTACAATCCACCTGAAGAGGTGAATAGCAGTAGATCCAATGAAGCGGATGTTATACTGCCTGCAGGAGGACGTAATGTGGTATCAGACCCTCTGTCTGAGAGATTTGCACAGTACCTGGAGAGAGATGGTAAGAGCCTATGGGGAACTGACCCTCGGGTGTTGGAAAGTGATGCTATTGAAGCGACTGAAGAGCTAGAACGTCTGCAAGTCAGTCTGGATGACATAGAGAGAGACTTTTTGCGCTTTAAGCATTTACAGCTACAATGATTGCATTTTGAGGCTTGCCTCGAGAAGAACATTGTACCTAGGGGCCTGCGGGTATTTAATATGCCCAGTCAGGGGTCACAATATCTGGAACTTTTGACCCAGTGGCAGAAACTGAACCTCGAGGTAAGCGCCAGTTATATGCAGCTCCTTATTAATTTTTTTAAGCCTGAGGAGGAGCGGTTAAAAGGTTCTTTGAAAATTAAACAGAATAATTTGTTTAAGAATTGTAGACCAGGCGTGCTTGGTCCCCTGTTTGAGAGACTATTAGATAGTATTGCCGTTTTTGAGTGCAAATTAACTGAACAGAAAAGGACCAAAATTGTGAGAGACTTGTCCGATTTTAGGACAGACCACGTTTTTATGTGGCCACGTGCGGGACATTCTAACATCACCAATACTATCAATAACAAAGGTTCTAATGCAGATACTGTTGATGCTTCACATGTTGTGATTCCTGTTGTAGGGGGGGCACAAAGGGCAATGGAAGTTAGTAGTGTGCCCAGTCCTCAAGTTTTGAGTACTGTGCCTCCCCAGACGGTGTGTATTGATAAACACGTTGATTCAATTTATATTAATGAGTCATAGACAGGACTGCATTATAGATAGGGCAAGCACGAATAACATGTTAGACAATACTGGAAAAAACTTGGTAGACTCAGGTGAACAAAACATGATAGTGAGTAGAGGACGAGGAGCTATAAGAACATCTGAATATGGTCAGAACCCTTCTGGCAATTATAATTTATTCCCTAATTTCGTGGTTAAGCAATCGGTGAAAGGGAATGTTTTTAGTGAGTCTGAATGTGTAGTCAGACCTAAAAATAAGGATATAACATATAATATAAATGGAGGTCTTGAACACAATCTTAATGGTGAACTCCCTTTTCCATTGCCGGTTCGTTTCGACAGGGGAGGGGGGAGAGAAAGGTCAGCCAGTAGGGGCAGATACAAACGGAAGTTGTCGGGGGAACCCAATTCGAATCAGACTATAAAGAAAATGTGGGGCAAGATGAAACCTCATTGATACATAATATCTCTAGCCATTCTTTGACAGTGGAAGAATATAATGTGTTATGCAAGGGACTTAATTTTATACCCACTCGCATGAGTAAAATGGAGGAAACTGTTATAGATTTAAAAATTTTTTGCAGGGATGTGATGTTACGACATATTTATGGTCAGAAAGTTTCTAATACCAGTAATGATTTGAGACCAAGTCTACAGTTAAGGAAACCCAGTAGTTTTGTACCAGTGAATCATCCTTTGGTTGAGGCTTATTGTAAATTAACCGAAGAAGAGATTCTTCGGTTCTATGATAATAGAAGATCTGTTATAAACAGACCATTGAGTCACAACCTTACCTTTAAGGAAAGGAAAGCTTTATATTCACTACAAGATAGTACTACTTTTGTTATCCGCCCTGCGGATAAGGGTGGATTAATTGTGGTCATGGATAGGTCGTTTTATGAAAGTTCCATGCGTACCATGTTAAGTGACACTGTTTTTTATAACAGGATTACTGTAGAAAAGGCACATAGTATTATTAACACTGTTAAGAATGATATTTTGGATATCAAGTTAGCATCTCTTATTACTGAAGAATTGTCTACATTTATGGCTGTAGACAATCCTTTAAATCCTATAATCTGGGGCCCACCTAAGATTCATAAGGATCCTAGAACCCCCCCCCCCCCATGAGACCTATTGTTGCTGGAGGGGGTTGGATTACAGAACCATTGTCACTGTACTTTGAGAAATTTTTATGTCCTGTGATTAATTTGAATCCAACAGTTTTGAGAGATTCGAAACTATTTTTAGTAGACTTGTATGATTGTTTACAAAGTGTGGATGACATAAGCTGTTTAGCTTTTGTCACTTTAGACATACAGTCCTTGTTTACCATGATACCAAACAAGTTGGGAGTGCAGTTTGTATATAAGTACCTTGATTTACACAGTGAATATTCGGCCTCACAGGTCGATTTGATTTGTTTCTTTTTAGAAACTGTCCTTAATAATAATGTATTTATTTTTGGCGAAGGAGTATATTTACAGAAACATGGCGTAGCTATGGGCACTTCATGTGCCAGTAGCTACGCCAATATGTTTCTTGCCCAATGGGAAGACAAATTCCTTTTTCCCTTGGCTGAATTTAGAAAATATGTGTTATTTTACAGGCGTTTTGTTGACGACCTGTTTTTGTTGTGGCGAGGGTCCACTCAAGAATTCTCACAGTTCTTTGAGAATATGAATAGTTTGATGGAATGTTTAAAGTTCACATACCAGTTATCATATAATTTCATAGAATACTTGGATGTGTATGTTGAGAAGTTGGACAAGGGGATTATTAATACAGGTATTTTTCGTAAAACTTGTCATAGGAATGCTTTCCTCTTTAGGTCCAGTATGCATCCTGGATATATCTTTAAGAACCTCATTAGAGGACAGGGCATGCGGGCCTCCCGGATGAATCCTTCTTTAACTGGGTTCCAATCAGAACTGGACAGTCTTGGTCAGAAGTTGTTAGATAGGGGTTACACCCGAATAGAGTTAGAGAAACAATGGGAAGACTTGGTCACTTTGAGAGAGACCAAAGCTAGACCATATTATGGACCTACTAGCCCTATCGAGAGCTCTGTGAGTAACAATCGGACAGATTTTACTAGGATTCCATTATTTTATGCTAGTGATATATGTAACTCAACTTTTCCAGCAATATTGGCCTATTTTATCAGTTGATAAGGATATTGGCCATATAATAGGTAGTGTACCCACGTTTAGATTTAAAAATCATAAGAATTTGAAGAGACTTTTATGTACCAATCAAAATGTTATGGATAAGATACAGGCAGGTTATACTGATCCATGCATGTCGTGTAATTTTTGTGGCTATATAAACACCACTGATGTGTTTTACCACCCGGATTTACACAAGAATTTTTGGTTTAGGGGGACCTACAATTGTATGACCCCACATGTGGTATATCTAGCGGAGTGTGAAATCTGTGGTGCGTTTTACGTTGGGAAGACCAATAGACCATTACGTGATCGAATGAGGGAACACTTATATAACATCAAGAAAATCTCCCCATTCAATGCCCTGTCTAAACATGTGACTGAAAGTGGAGCTGAGCATAGTTTTAAGTTTAGGGTAATAGAAGCAATTCAACCAAGCCTTAGGGAAGGAGATGTTCGAACATATACTGAGTATAGGGAAACTTGTTGGATAATTATTTTGAGAGTAGATAGAGGAATGGGTATAAATGAGAGGGCTTCCATTAAGCCCGTGTTAAAGAGGAGAAGACTGTGTAAATAAATGAATGATAGGTTTTATGTTTTATTTGCAATATTTAGGTTTTTCGTTAGTTTTTTCATAGATAGTTGGTGTATTTATAGATAGATTTTTATAAGTTAGATGTTTTACCTGTTTTAATATGTATTTTGGTTTTAAATTGGTTTACATTTATATGTACATATACATCCTTTTAGCACTGGATGTATATATCTTTAATGCATCTTAATTGGATGACTAGTATCCCTTTATATATGTGCCTTTTAGTAATGTATGTGTTTGGTCTGATGAAGCGCCTAAGTGAAAGTGCTTACCATTGTTGAATAAACCTGTGTTCGAATGTTTCCTTGTGTATGGATTCCATGAACTGGATTTTATGAACTGGTCTTTCATAGACAGAGTTAAACACATTTGTGCTTGGAATTTGTGACTTTTTCAGCTTTGGCAGCTCTGCAGCACTGTGTTCGATTGATATTTTCATTGAATTTGAGATTGGTGCTATGGCGCTCTTATCCCTAGGTTTGCCAGCAATTGAGGTATTTCTTGTTTAAATTATCCAAGAGTCCTTCTCTTCTATTTTGTCCTGGCTAGAACAATTCCAACTATACTTGAATCTTAAAAAAAAAAAAAAAAAAAAAAAAAAAAAGATTAATTACATTTATCTCCAGCATGCCACCGCTAACTAGGAATGCACTAAATATAGTTTCACCTAACATCACCAAAAAAGAAAAAGCTACTTATACCAAGTTACTGTGTATCATTGTAGTTGAAAAAAGTAAATCTGACAAACATATCACTGTTGTAAAAAAACACAAAACAAAACAAAAACAATGTAAATTAAGACTACTTTACAAAGTCAGTGATTACAACAGGATTGTAACTGCAACATCTATGCATCAACAGTTTTCAAAAATTTTCAGATTGTACTAATTAAGAAGCTTGATTGGTGTTGTAATAAAATAAGTAAATCTGCATCTAACAGCCCAAACCCAGCTCATCACTGCATTCCCTTGCAGAACGTGAAATAGCTAGAACTGTGTGTGTTTATGCCTGTGTATGTCTCTGTCAGCGTGTGCACATTAAATACTTATATTTTGGGTGTAAAATGTATCCTACAACATTAGCTGAATATGCTACAAGTTTGGAACATTAAGTGGAAGAACTATTTTTTCATCAAATATATATACAGGGAAATAATGGCCTATCCAGGGGTGTCAAGCCTTATAAAACACCCAAGCCTGATTTGATTTCCAGAATAATGCTCAACTTGCCTGGCATTATTGCTTGGTTATCAGCTTACTTATAAACATGAATATAGAGGCATATACCATTACTTTATCTCCAAAAGCGTTGTTATTTCTAATGTTTAGTGATGTTGTTACACTTTGATTGATAATTTCCTTTTTCAATAGTATTCTGCTGCACCAATGTCACTGCTTATTCCATTTTAGTACATTCATTACTTTTGTACACCTTTCTTTAGAGCTTGTTTAAACTTTGTTATGTTATACATCAACTGTTTCCTTGAAGTTTTCTCCCTGGGCCTCCACTAAAAATGGGTAATGTACCCACCTGGACTTTCCCAGCAAACAAAAGCAACTAACTAACTAACTAACTGACTGACTGACTGACTGACTGACTGACTGACTGACTGACTGAATGACTGACTGAATGACTGACCGACCGACTGACTGACTGACTAACTACCTAAATAATTAACTAGCTACCTAATACTTCAGATGATGGATATTAGCAGTAAGGTTAAAGTTGTGACACAGTTGTTAGAAAATACTTGACTTTCATTAGAAGCAGGGATGGAAAGGATCACAAAGAGAGAAAAGAAACAGGCACAGCTGTCTGATTCCATCGTGTAAACCTTCATGGACGCAGACAAGGTGGTGTCTAATTCTCACGGACAGGGGGTCTGTATACTGGAACGATGTGTTGTATAGAAAATGGACTCGTAGGGGAAGAGATTCAGTGAGAAGTGGTGCAGCAGTTGGCAATCCTATGGGATTGCAGAGAGGTACTTTCAGCCATAGCCCAAAAATATTCCTTTTTCTAGATGTATGGACCTAAAGCACACAAAAGGTTGAAGCCAGCAGTTATTTATATACAGTTCTAGTAGATATTGGCCAAATATTGCAAAAATGTAATAGGGTAGTGCAAGACGTGGTCAGTGTCAAAAAGCTGGTAATGGATGAGATAAAACCAATATATACTTTACTGGTGCAGTACCATGTAGATGCAGGGACTCATAGACATTCAAAAGGACAGCATTATTTATCAGGGCCAAAAATGACATAAAATGCCAAGTGTTCTACCCAGTTATCAAAAATACAGGCTGTACCTTTTTTCTCCAGGCTACATTTCTTGAAGAGTTCTCCAACATGCCTGTTTGAAGACTAGTAATGCTGAGATGTGGGAAGAAGCTGCATTAAGCAAAAAGAAATGTAATTTTATCAAAGCTGTGGTTGTTGAAAATCTTGTAACATGTAAACTGTATAATGTATAAAATACGAATAGCTGTATGTGACTGATTTCATTGGAAATGCAGGAAAACTGCCAGAAATTAAAACTAAATCAACTTCTCAAGTACACATGCATTTCCAAGGCTTTCAGCTTTAAAAGTGAACTTCCCTGTTTAGACAGTAAGTTACTAGACTCAGTCCTCCTCTTCTGCAGGAGAACCGCCATCCAGTTTTGAAGAACATTCTTTCTTAAATAGTTGAGGAGAGACTGACCCTCATTGTGAGTTGCTACCTTACTTCTGAACAGCAGAGATGGATTGCATTTCTGGACAAAGTTTAAGTCAGTATTCATGGACTGTGATGATTTATAAGATGGTTTAGACCTTCAGGCCAGGGATAGAAATCAAGTACATTTTTAGCTACTGGTAGAGACAGGTCCAGCTAAGCAATTAGAAGGCATTTTATATTATCTGTCTGCTTAAAACCATTTATGTATTTCCCTTGTGCAAGTTTATAGCCTGTTGTGTATGTGATTTTTTTTTTCAAAGTGAATTGCTTAATTCTGTTTATTTCAAGTAAATAATTTAGGTTTCAGTTACTATTAGTAAGATTACACTTGAATGCACTAAGCTCAGTCTGATGATGAAAGGCTGGGGAGCCAGTGATTATAAATATGTCCCGCTGCTGTACTGTATAAAGCTTATTTGTCCATGGCAAGTATTTGTTATTACCAGAGTAAGCACTGCACGTCTACCATGTGGCCTTAAAGCCATTCCCCACCTCACATATTATTTCCTTCCAGCGGTTTGGATTTAAAGCCCATACTAGCATATATGAAATAATGAAAGCAGTGAGGATTATAAAAGCCATAGTCATTGTTCATTACATATAGACTGCTGACAGTGGGTATGCATGAACATCATATTTTTTAGCTCACCTATACAGAGCAATCCACTTCCCCCTTGCAGTGGGATTCGAAAATTAATCTGATGGATGGGTTTGTGTGCCTTGTAGCTATGTTGTCTGGATATTTATGGTCTTGATAGGGTTACACTTAGCATATTGGTTTCACAGGCACAGCCAGAATAACTGCAGTGCACACAGTCCCCATGATGGTTCATTTCAGCAATTATATAACCTTCGTTGCAACAGGGATACTGAGGTTGATCCATGGATCTTGTCCTTGGGATATCATTCACTGGTTAGTGCTTGCTGGCGTAGCTACCTATGTATTTTGGCCATTTTTTTCTGCCTGATAAAAGCTTGATGGTAGTATCACATGGGCTTACCACACATAAAACAAAGTGTGAGTCAGGTGTAATGTTAACTGAGTGAGATGAATTATATTCAGTACTACTGATATTAGTTACTGTAGGTGCAATTTCTAGATCTAAAATCTTTTCTTCATTTCTGAATTAAAGATGCTCCTATACAAAGGAAAGGACATCATCTTCTATCATGACCGACATGCAATATTGAAAGGGGGTGTACCCTGGAATTTCTGATATACATACTGATTTTTAAATATTTTTTCTGTAATGTTAAAGACATCTACATTCTCTAAGCAGGCGAACACTTCTAAATCATCAAGTTTATTGTTGAGAGTTCTGGCATTTAGCAAATCCATCTTCACCTCTATTTTTTAATCTTGTGTATTTTAGTTTTCCTATTTGGCTTGGAATTTAAAGATGTGTAAGAAAGAGACCAGAGAGGTGGAAAATTTCCTGTTAAGAACTTGCACTCCCCATAGAAAGAGGTAAAGCCCATTGTGTACAAAGCACACTGGCTGGTTACACATCCTACTTCAGGTGACCAGGCAATTAATTCATCTACTATTACACCATGTGCTTTGCCTCAGTGAATGCCAAAAAACTATGATATTCAGGTGCCATGTGAGATGATGAGAGGATTTCACTAAGCAAGTATACTTTCTCCCATGATTGTTTTGTTGCATAGCCAAACGCGAGGATTTTCATAGGTCTTTTATTCTATCATAAACAATAACCATGGCATAATTAGCTTTAATCTTCTTTAACTTAGTTGAGAATTCCCCTGTATTAGCCCCAGGCAGTCATGACTATAGCACAAGCTCAAAACAAAGATCACTGACATACGTGTCTTCTTTATTCATAGTGCAGCCACCAATTAATATGAAGTTTTTGGGATTGGCTGCCAGGTCTAATGTCTGCCTTACAGAGGTTGGAGTCTGGCTTGGTTCTTTGTTACCTCCTCTATCATGGCAAAGAGCCACTGTATATTTGACTTATTGTGGTCAGTGGAAGGTTTATATAAGGGTTTATATCACAACATGGAAGCCCCATAATTTTGAATCACGTGACATTGAACTGAATACATTGAAATGGAAAACATCAAAACTTAAAAAATTAGCAACATGTGGACTGTATGTTAAAAACAAATTGCTCCATGCAGGGGGCAAGACCCCATGCACCCCCCACACCCCCTGCCACTTAAATATACCACTTTGGAGATCATACTTCAGTGCACTACAGTGCGGAAATGGAAGATTTCCATTTCCTACACTGTAGCGCGATCTCGGAGTTGGCATATTTAAGTAGTGGGGGGTGTGCGGGCACAGCCCCACATATGGGAGGTGCAGGGGGGCATGCCACCTGCCTACACCCTTAATGTGCTCTGTCCCTGTTGGAAACTGCCATTGACAACCTTTTTTGCTGATTCGATGTAACCAGTTCGATGTAACGTTATTCGAAATTATGATGATTCAATGTTCTGATATAAACCCTTTATATAATATACTGCATCTCCTTCTAGATGCGTCTTGCATGGGGGCAGTTTTTGATTCTCTGCATATATAGGGGTAGTTTTGTATGCTATCCTGACATACCAGTGCTGTTAATGCCGGGAGTTTATCCTCAGTATTCTGATACATTTACACAGCTCACATTTATTTAAGATTATATCAGAAACAGTGTATTTTTTTGTATGCAAGAGGCAGTTCTTTCATTACGTGAAATAACTGTTACCTATCAGGTTTTTGAGAATTATCTCATACGTTGCCTCCATACTGAAGCTAAATTAAAATCCATTTAATACAAAAACATAATATAGATCACTGCTGCACAGCTAGACAAAATCTAATCTTTCCTTTGTCAAAGGTTCACCAACATGATCAGTGTTATCATAGTGCTGGTTTTGAAACAAAGCTTGCATTATTGCTCAAAGCTGTGTTCATCATCAAGTCCAGCTATTGTGGGAAGATATAAAAGGGAGATTAACTGACATCAATTTAGTTTAAGGGGAGGTGCTTTGCAGTGTGCTTTTGTAATAATAGTAAGAGCTACAAGAGGGGTGCAGCGGTTAGCGTTGCTGCCTCACAGCAAGAGGTTCTCTGGTTCGATCCTCGGCTGAGGTGCCATCTGTGTGGAGTCTGCATGTCTTCCCTGTGGTCACGTGGGTTTCCTCCAGGTGCTCTGGTTTCCTCCCACATCCCAAAGACATGCTGTAGGTGGTTTGGATACTCTAAATTGGCCCTAGACATGAGTGCTTACGTGTGTGCCTTCGGTGGAAGGTTGGGCTGGCAACTCAACACCGTAAAACTCTGCTGCCAATCCTGAGCAGACAGGTGATCTGCTGTGGCGACCCCTAACCAGGAAAAGCCGAAAGAAGAAGTAAGAGCTACAAGAGCTTCTGAAGTTAATCATATAACATATGGATAACTCAAAACCTGCTGGGCTCATGAAGACAATAGCTACAGGGTGGGTGAGATGGGGAACATCAAAAGTACTCACAATGTAATCTTTTCTGGCAGCTCTTACAAGAAAGCATTGACCTGATTTCTTCACCTTAAATAAGAATGCTGGTTCACAGCTGCTCCAACAGTTTGAAAACGAGTATTCAATATCTCCCAACAAGAAACATACTTCAAGATTTGTTTTCTTTCCTAATTTAGAGCTCTAAAACTGCATGAAAATAAGCTTTAGGATAAAGTTCCACTTAGGCGAAGTCTCATGGTGACTGAAGAGATTGTTTCCCCTGCTCACCCCGTATGTCATTGTTAAGGTTATTTTGTTATGACTGTATAAGATCAAATTATAAAATTATCATGTATGAAGATATTGCCACTTTAATAGTGACAATAAACATGGATAGCTGCGAGTGTGACTATAGAGAAAGAAAAACGTAATAGTATTAAGAAGAGTATTAGTCATTGCAGTATTGTTTCTCACATGATAAAAGATTGATTCAACTGAGGGGTTTTGAAGAAGTGAAATTTGTTTGTAGCACTTAAGAGGACTGTTGCAAGGGTACATATATATATATATATATATATATATATATATATATATATATGTGTGTGTGTGTGTGTGTGTGTGTGTGTGTGTATATGTTGTCAAGGTAGCGTCAATGGGTCAGCAAAGCAGCAGTCATCTTTCATGCTGCAAGATTAGAAGTCTGTGGTTCTATTCTCATACTAGAATTGGATTAATTTTCCAATGCTGGCACTGGAGTGTAGCATAAGGTGGAGGGCAATCTGCTCCCATATGTGCTGTCTTCTAGATGAGACATTAAAATGAGGTTACATCTACCACAGTTGGTGGTATCTCAGGTGGATGAAAAGGATCCCATGGCACTTATTGAAAAGAAAAGGGGCTTTATTGAATTGCATTTTAATGATATAACACATCTGATTATTGTTCAAACAGTATTGTACTAATGCCATAAGATCAATTGTATATTATATGCTTAAGTAGAACACTTACACAAAACAAGCATATCTCCTACCCTCCCTAACCTTTTGTTTGTAGCCATGTTATCATTTATATATCATTCCACAAATTGTTAATTAATTCTTCACATTTGCTAGTCCATAATATTTTGTCCATCTTATTCCACTGTTGTGACATACTCTCATGATATAAGCTGTGGACCATCATTTCAATATGCAAAAACAATCATATCCAAATCATATACTTTTTTACAGATCTCTTGAATTCTTTCACATTCTAACAAAACATTCAATTATGTCTTCCTTATGACATAAGCAACACGTGTTCTCTCATCTGTTTATGTTTCATTTGACCATTTAAATATAATTTCCTAAACTCTGTCTCCACAAAAAATCTAATTCTCTAACTATTTCAGATTTGTCTTTTCTCTTTTATTTTGTCATTATATTCATTTTATACTTTAATGTAATAAACTATCTCAATATATCTTCATACCATTGCTTTCTGATTGTACTTATAATGCTAAACTGTATTTTTCACGTCCTAGTTTCATCACCATGCACTTTAATTTCTTTGCTGTTCATTTTTTCCTTTTTTCATTATCTCTTGTAATCGTCTAAAAACAGTATACTTTCCAAGATAAACTTGATTTATTATCTCTACTTACAATATTATATCCATCCATATATATATATATATATATATATATATATATATATATATATATATATATATATTATAAATATATTCTTAACCACCCAAGTATATAAGAATGCATCACATGTACTTTTTGGCATAAGTCAGTTGAAATGTGCACCACATGATAACAAGTCTAGAAACTTCCTCCAACTTATCCTTCCACAGTCCATCAACAATCTAATTTATATCAAGCTTCACATCCACAACACATATTTATGTCTCAGTACAATTTCTAAAACATTTAGCACCCCTAATTTCCCACTATGATTGTCAGACCAACCTCTTAAACTTTCCAGAAGCAACATTCATAACCAATGCAAATAACATTCCACTAAGGAAACATCCTTGTCTTACCTTTTTTTTATGCTAGCAGTTTCACTTAACCATTCAGTAATCATTATGTTGTTAGAAGTATATAAATCCAGTGATACTAATAAGCTAACTAAACTTTCTTCCAAAGAATATTCCTAAAATATTTTCCATGTATCGTCATGCACTATACTGTCATAAGCTTTTTCTACATCACTCACCGCCACCTTGCATTCAATGTTTCCCTCCTAATGCTGTCAATTACATCTTTGAACAAAATCAATAATTCCCTTATTTGCTTCCTATTTGTGCCATATATTCCTTAATCTGTGATATACTGCAATACGTTTGCCATCCTCTTATTCAAAATATTCACAATTTATAATCAGTGTTGCTTAATACCAGCTGTTACCAGTTGTTAATATTCCCTCTTCCCTTTTTTTTAAATTAATCTTATAACCGATTTACATGTTTTTTTCATTTCTTACACCATACTGTAATCATTTATTCATAACTTTTAACAACACTATCTTCTGATTCTACATCATTCCAACACAACAATGATGACAAATCCCATCTGGTCCTGGAGCACTGCAAAACATCAGGTGGTAGCTTCATACTTATGTCCTCTGAAATTCATAAAGCTACATCCTTAGGAAATGTTTTTATACCCCATTCAGCACTCCATTCATTTGGTTGAATACTATACATTTCTTGAACATAATTCACTTGATCATAAAATATCGGATCCCTTTCCATCCATCATACAATTTTCATTCATAAACCTTCACTTTTTTGCCAGAAAAAGACTAAGTTCTTCATGACAAATATCTTTGTTTTGCATAAGAAGTCTTTTATCTTTTTCAGATTTCTTATTTAATTTTCTTTCCACAATTATTATATCTTTCTTTTGCTAGCTAACAATGCTTCCTCAAGGGCATTTAAACAAGTTTTACATTGTAATTTATTCTTCTTCCATAGATCCCTTTCAAGGCTTAAACATTTTTTTCTATACTTCTCTTTGTATGCTATCTATCGGTACTCCAAAGGATGCATTGAAGTATGGTCTCAGCACTATAATGTTATTTCTTTTTGACAATCTACCATACTATGTAAGTCTCTTTATTCAGTTTCCTTCCTTAATAAACTTTTCAGCTTCCCCTATTTCAATCCATATAGTTTTAAGAGTTGAAAAATTAACATTAAACATAACTCCATATATTTCCAAATAACGCTAAAGACAATACAACATAGTCAGTTTTTGCCTGTAACTTACCTCTGCTATAAGTATGAGTTCTACAATTTCCTAATGTTATTGCCCATGTTCTATCATCTGCCTGTATGCTTTATGCTTTTATATCAGTATTAGTTTTACCTAATTGTCATAAACTGCAGTTAAAAACACCCACCACCACGATATCTATGTTAATATTAACATATATTTTAGTTCCTCAAAAAACAATGCTCTCTCTTTAATATTGGTATCAATGTATGAAGTTACCAACTTAAATACATTATTTTTGTGTCTACTGTCACAAATGACACACCAACCTGGTATAACAGTAATAACATCTAACGGCTGTTTTTATTTTTATACAAAGTAGCTGTAACAAATATTGTTTCCAAAAACCCACAATATGTCATGTCCCCACATATACCCAATATGTTCTTTTTTTCTTATTTAATAAGCTAATATTATTTTCCAAAAAAATAATATCAGCTGCTTTTTCAACTATCATTTTTTTACAAATAATGACTTTACCTCATTTTTAGTGCTGTTACCATTTAAGGAAATGACTACTAGGTTGTCCCCACCTTTTTTTGCAATTTCTTTAATTTTATCTTTATTTTTCTTTTTCTTAGCCTTGTCCCAGTACTTGTTTGATCATCTTTGTTCACTTTCTCACCAGTATCACTTTCTTCCTGACTCAGTATGGTATACATATCAAAAATATCAACATTAAATTAATTTTCAACATTTTCAGTTATATTTTCCACAATATTATCAACATCCCCAATAGTTTCATGAAACATACCTGTGTCCTGAGATGCAACATTCAAAATAGAGTCCTGTGTAATATTCAGTGCTTTCCCCTTTTCCACAGACCTAGTGTTTACCAATGCTACTCAGAAGTTCACAGTCAAATCAGAAATCTCTCTTTTATCACATTTCTTCTATGTAACTTTACAATCGTTTATTGAGTGGTCCAGTTCTCTGCACTGAATGCACCTCTTATTAGGATATGTTTGAATTAAATGTGAATCCATACCACATACATGTTTTACATGTAACATGTATAACATGTTACATGTAATATGTATGTAATACATGTTTTGGGCTGACCCCAATAATTATCCACAGTCCTTCTACCATTAATTTACTGTGCTCCACATTTAATAAAGCTCCATTGCAAAGCTTCTGATCATCTAATATTTTATTAATATCAAACGCTTTTAAACAGTTCTGTTCAAAAAAGTTCCTTAATTCTTGATTAGTTACTTTTGCAATCTTAAATTGCACTGCTTTTTCCTTTTGTTGCATAACAATTCTAGTTGATACCACATAGTCTTTCCAAGGAGAACAAATCGATTTTTTATCAAACATGAAAAGGAACTTTTGTGCCAAATAATGTCACTTTCACTTTTAAGTTACTTGATGAGATCGCTCCAATTTCAAGTGGATTAATGTCCTGATATCTGTAAATCAGAAACTTAAAAGAGCACTGATTTCATCCCAAATAATGTACCTGTTAATTGCTGTTCCTGTTTTATCCATTATACATATCACTTGTCTCTTTCTTTCTTTCTGTCCTCGCAGCAATACTGTCTTTTTGAACATTCAAATAGCCAGCCAACCCCTGCATTTTATGCCTTAGACACTTCTACATTATTTTCTGATACAGACATAACCTTGTTATTTTGTTCAACAGCTGGTGGGCCTTGCAAGAACTCCGAGCACACAGATAAAATCTCTATAGTTCCAACATGCTGCTCTCAACTTCCTGTGTAACACTAAAAACTGTCTTGCTGCTTTCATCAACTGGAAAGCATTTTTCCCACAACCATGAATCAAAATAAAGCCATTTCATCAACAGGTTCTTTTGTCTCAATTAAATGCTGCAAAACTTTATTTTGTAGACTTCGCTGTTTAAGAACAAAAACTTTTGCTGGTGATAAACCCTAACTCCTAGCATTTTTAATCCATTGCATTTTATTTTGAAATTATAGCAGCTCCACCCACAGAAACACCTCTCTCCCGACTCTATGCTTTAGTAGGCTGGCTTTACATGAAAAGTTACATGTTCTACAGGTAGAATACTGATCTTTACAAGTACAAAAAATAAAAATAAATAAATTAATAATAATAATTGACTAATGTGAAGGTAGGATAGGAAGGTAGAAGTGAACAGGAATAGGATGAACAGCAGGAGACAAGTAGAAAAAAATGTATAATACAGTAGAAAAAATAACGGTTCAAGAACATTCATATCTTTGTGAAGGATTATGACCAGAAATGGATGTTAAGTTTTGATTGTTATAATATGTTTTAGGGGCTCAGTTACTAGAAAACTGTAATCTATTTGCTCTAAGAAGCAACTATAAGATTCAAAAAATGAAACACGAATTTGGTATGTCTAGTATAATTGTTGTACATATGTTAAAGAGAAGGTTATAGGTCCCTCAAGACATACTCTTATTTTATTCTCAAATATTTCTAATAGGTGATGTGAGTACCTTTTGGAACTCATTAGATGTTGGGGCAGTCTATAAACTAAAATAGATTAAGCAAATATTTTCTTTAGTGTTGAAGAGCCATTTAGTTGATATTGAATATATAAGAAATGCACTGGAAATGGGGTGTTCCCATTTTTATTTAAATGAGTAACAGTAATGTATAATACAATGGTAAAACTGTATGGTTTATAAACGTTACATTTCACTTTTATGATCATCCATTTGGAATTAAGCACAGCCACCATGGCATAGAAGGGTTAATTTTTAATGTAATTTTGATACAATATGGTTAACATGGTTTATTAGGTTCATAGGTTCACAGGTAAATACTAAGCAATCCATCTGCATATCACTAAAAATGTAGCCAATATATCCGTAGTCAAAATGTCACTCCAGCTTCAGGTGGAGAATCTGTGGCCACACATCTAATTATCAATGTTTACATTTATAGTGGTAAGGGTACTGTTCTGCTTGGCATGTAGTAGAAGTTTGTTCCATAGGTGTGGCAGGTTAAGGGTGCTTTAACTCTGAGTGTCTTAACTCTTAACAATTTATTACTTGAAACTGACTTAATTAGAATATTTTATATTTGATATAAGATAAAGGCTACAAATGGAGATACTGAATAGCCATGAGGAATACAGTGGTGCAAGAAAGTATCCCATATATGTCACATTTTAGCTTTATTTTCATTTCTGTAGAATAACTGCAGACCCCATATTACTGGAGGGTTAATTCTTTATATAATTTCGGTATGATATGGATAACACTGTCTGACTGCTTTATCTTTTAACAAATTGCTGTTTGTGAATTGTTTTAATTAGTGTATTGTACATCTGAGTGTTTAATAATACAACAGTAATTTCTAATAAATTAATACCTGTTAGATGAGCTCCTACTGTCAGGTCAACATTAAGACATGAATAAGTTTCCCTATTCTTTGATCCAAAAGATTTTCTTCAGGAATTTGTGAATGTGTCATATTAATAGAAGTTGAACATCTGTGGTAAGTGTCAATATCACCAAGGGTATTAATAATATGTAAATGTATGCATTTTATGGAATTGATACCATAAAGAAGGAAATGAGGGACTCTAGATAATAAAATATAATAGTGGTGAGATAATGTAACCATAATGACTGTTTTGGTCAGAGTATAAAGATGTAAGTGATTTGGTGGCCTTGAAAGGGGGGCACCGAATATAATATGGTATGTGTGATGGTACCTGAAGGAAGCTATATTAGAGAAAATGTGAGTGGAGAATCTATTATGCCAGTTGTACTAAATTTACTTCACTTGTCTTGATAAAAAGGAAAGATGACATAGACAGCAGATAGTAAAGAAAACCACAAGGCCTTCTATAGTTATGTAAAGAATCTCCACGGCAATACACAGATTTGCTCTGAGCTACTGCACAATGGTACCTCCTATACCGAAACAAAAGATATTTCCAATATACTGGCCAACAGATTCAGTGCCAACTTTACCCCTCTCCCCTTCCCGAAGGACCAGTCACAATACCAGTAGATTGCCAGGCACCCAGTATCACTGCTGCACAAGTTAAAACAGCACTGTCCAATGCCAAGAATACAGTTTCTATGGGACCTGACAATATCCCTGGCTGTGTTCTACATGAACTATAGAGTGAACTGGCACCTCACCTGTGTGCCGTGTTCAATCACAGCCTCACCTCAGTCTTTGTCCTTACCAAATGGCTCACTGCTACAGTCATTCATCTCCACAAAGAAGGAGCGACTACAGACCCTGGAACTATCGTCCCATTAGCCTGATGAGTCTGATATGCAAAGCTATGGAGCGCATCATCATGGACCTAATAAACAAGGATATAGTGACTCTCCAAACACTTGATCCCACACAGTTTGGTTTTGTGAAGGGTAGATCATGCCTGCTCAAGTTGGTCAACTTCTTTGAGTCAGTCACCAGAGCTGTGGATGAAGGCAAGGTGGTTCATACAGCCTACCTTGATCTGGCCAAGGCCTTTGATACCATTCCAAACTCAGGAATCATAGAAAAACTCACTAAGCTAGGCATCAACACTTATATCACTAGATGGGTTGCAAACTGGCTCACAGGCAGAACCCACAGTGTGAAAGTAGCTGACTCAAAGTCAGACTGCCGACCAGTCACGAGTGGAGTCTCACAGGGTTCGGTCCTGGGTCCTCTACTGTTTGGTCAACACAAAGGGACTCTGGCTGACAATGTTCGCAGACAATTGCAAGTTGGGAGATATTATTAACTCCCTGAGTGATGTTGACATCCTACAGAAAGGCCTCACTGAGACCAGCGACTGGTGTCAGAACCATGGCCTTAAGCTCATGCCAGAAAATGTGTCGTCATCCCCTTTGGGAAAAACCCAGTCCCCATGAATTACCACATCGATGGTAGTCCACTGAACATAGAAGGCATTATAAGAGATCTGGGAACACAGGTTGACAGCAACCTCTCTTTTGACCACCATATTGCCACTGTGGTCAGAAAGTCCTTCTATGTGGCACATCTCATTACTAAGGGTTTTACATCCAGGAAGAAAGAGATCATTGTCTCCCTTTACTCTTCCCTCATTAGGCCAGTGATTGAGTACAATGCCCCATTTGGCATGTACCTCACTAAAGACTTGCAACAACCTCACAAAGAGAATCCTAGGCCTTAAACATTTGTCCTGTATGGACAGACTAAAAAAACTCCAACTATTCTCTGTCTCATATCGCTTACTTAGAGGCAATCTCTGCTTGACTTACAAAGCCATGTCTGACCCAGCTCTGTTAGAAATGCTACATCTAAAGAAATCCCAATCCCTCCGCACCACATGCTCCAGAGACCTCAACTTCATTATCACAATCAACAGAACATGCTGGAGGGACAGGTTCATAACCCAGAGACCGCCCATGCTATGGAATAGAGTTTCCATACATGTCAAGCAGAGCACCTCACTGGCCCTCTTCAAGAGAAATCTTGACGAGTGGATGAGAATCAGAAAATTCACCCCAGGGATCACTCCAGTGGCTTTACTCGATAGAGGCACTGGGAACTAAGGTCAGGTGGCACAATGCCAGGATAATCCTATGGGTTTGGCTTGTAAAGACCCCAGGGCCATTAACCTAGTACACACCTATGAACCTATGTAAAGCTTGTTCTGATATTTGACTATATGAAAAAGAAATATACATGAGATCTGGTTCTCCTGTTGATTTTCTAAGAGGTTGACAAAATAAAATATTTGATGATTGTAGTGGCATGATGACCTGACAAACTGAGTGTTTTAAAGTGATTTGAGAGTGGAAGAGGAATTAAGACAGCAATGATATGCCAA
Source organism: Protopterus annectens (assembly GCF_019279795.1). Taxonomy (NCBI): domain Eukaryota; kingdom Metazoa; phylum Chordata; order Ceratodontiformes; family Protopteridae; genus Protopterus; species Protopterus annectens. The sequence goes on along the minus strand of NC_056727.1, from coordinate 1,005,698,496 downwards.
CATTACAATCTGTAGTATTTCCTTGATGAGAGTCAGCCATCTGCATTAATTGATGGGTTCATTGCTAGATCACACACATTTAGAAGTCAGACAATGTACACATTAATGGTGGGATCAGTGGAGGAGACAAGGAAATATTTGTAGCATTGCATTGTGCAAGAGCAGTGGGCTTGCACTGTTTGCCTGTATGATATGGATGAAAAAAAACATGAGTATTTAAGATAGATGTAACCAAATAAATGGCTTGAGGACACACACACACACACACACATATATATATATATATATATATATATATATATATATATATATATATATATATATATATTTATATATATATGCAAGTCCATCTGAGGGGGAGGAGCCAAGCGGGGTGTGGCAGTCCATCTGAGGAAGGAGATGAATCTGTGACCTAGAGTTGTGAGTGTAGTGCAGCAAGCTATCTACTGGCAGTTGCTGTCAATGAGCAGGTATATAGGAGCATGCACTTGTGTTAAAGGCATAATGGATCTCACAGAGGCATGGGTTATGTATCCCCCTGTCTAGTGGAAGGGATTAGGGCAACAATAATGTTCTTATTGTCATAATGCTGGTACAGACAAAAGAACCCCTTAGGGTTTCCAAAATGATGCCCACCTACCCAGGCAGTATTGAAAAATTGGCTTGAGTTTGTTTGGGAAAGCTTGATGGTCAGCAGAAATGTATGGAAAAAAAAGAATGAAAGGAGATTTATTTTGTCTTGTAATAGATGCTTTGTATATATTTGTTTGCATTTTGATGTAATCATTAATAAAAAAGATTAAAATATAGCACTACAATCAAACAAAAAGAAAAGTGAATACCTATATGAGGGAAGCTATCTCTGAGTTTGGAGATGTCAGGGAATGTTGTGGCGCATCTTGGAAATGGGAACAGGGCAGATTGTAGTGCTGGAACTGCATGCTCATCATTTGTTATAGTATAGGATGGGGTGTTGTGCTGTGTTCTGTCTTGGGTGGAGAGGTTTTCTGAGCTGGACTTGTCTTTGGTCATTGATGATGTTGGATTGTTGGGTTGCGGTGTTCATAGCTGGCTCTGAGAGGAGGAATGGGTATGCAGGCCTCATGTCACCCAGGAATAACGGTCAGTTCTTGTGCATGCGTGGTGCGGAATAACAGCCGTGGGGTGGTGGGGAATATGGTGGGCCAATATGGTGCAACTGCACATCGCTAGTGGGTCATAATCCAGCTAGTCTAGGGAGGTCCAGTGAAGAATATTGAGGAGTGACAGCAGGTACTCTGGGAGATGGGTTATGGAAACGAGTATTACCTCTACAGATTTGGAAATGGAAAGCAGTGTGTAGTTGTATTGGTTGAACTCAATGTATTTTTGGCTTGTTTGTGGATATTTTAGTAGCTGGATTTTTTGATTGCTTTTAATTCCTTTATAATTAAACATTCTTGTCTAATGTATGAACATGTAATCAGAGCAGAATATTTTATGGGGAGTAGTATTGTGTCAGACAAAGCACTGTAATGATTGCAAGGAGCTGGGTAACTGATTATGTGTTGCAGTATGTGAGTGTGAAAGTGTAAGGGGTTGCGTTGTGTAGATGAGCAGAAGCTGGGTGCAAATGGAGGTTTTGGATGTGCGAAAGTGGAAGATGTTCCGTGGGGAATCTGGATATGGTTTTGGAAGGGCAGAGCAGCATGCTAGGGGAAAAAATGATTTTAGGATTTAATTTTATTGTCTGGAAGTTAGAGCAGGGGATTAAGGAACTTTTAGTGAGCTGTTTTTGGTGATTTGGTTGTTCAGGGTATGACTCCCTCAGCTTCCTGTCTCTAACTGTGTGGCTCTGAGCAAGTCACTTATCTTATCCAGGGGGGTGGGGGGGGGGTCTCACAGGCTGCGTCTGAATAGGTGTTATAACATTAATAAATTTTGGGAAGTTTTCAAACAGAACTGATGGTTATTAAGTATAAATATACTTTAAATGATGGTTTGCTTTCCTGGTCTGAAACCTGAAGCTGAAATGTTCAAGAGTAATGGGCAGGGTCGCCTTCTTCTTCTTTCGGATGCTCCCATTAGGGGTCACCACAGTGGATCATCTGTTTCCATTTCTTCCTGTCCTCTGCATCTTGCTCTGTCACACCAGCCAAATACATGTCCTCTCTCACCACATCCATGAACCTTATCTTAGGCCTTCCTCCTTTCCTGTTACCTGGCAGCTTCATCCTTAGCATCTTTTACCAAATATACTCTGCATCCCTCTTCAGCACATGTCCAAACCAATGTAATCTTGCCTCTCTGGCTTTGTCTCCAAACCTTCCAACCTGGGCTGACCCCCTAATATACTTATTCCTAATCCTGTACACCCTTGTCACACCCAGTGCAAATCTTAACATCTTTAACTCTGCCACATCCAGCTCTGACTCCTGCCTTTTTGTCAATGCCATTGTCTCCAACCCATATAACATAGCTGGTCTCACTACCCTCTTGTAGACCTTCCCTTTCACTCTTACTGGTACTCGTCTGTCACAAATCACTCTTGACACTCTTTTCCACCCACTCCATCCTGTCTGTACTCTCTTCTTCACCTCTCTTCCTCTGAACTGTTGATCCCAAGTATTTAAACTCATCCACCTTCGCCACCTCTACTCCCTGCATCCTCACCATGCCTCTATCCTCCCTCTCATTCACACACATATATTCTGTCTTAGTCCTGCTGACCTTCATTCCTCTTCTCTCTAGAGCTTATCTCCACCTCTCCAGGGTTTCCTCCACTTGTTCCCTACTCTCTCTACAGATCACAATGTCATCTGCAAACATCATAGTCCACGGGGACTCCTGTCTGAGCTCGTCTGTCAACCTGTCCATCACCACTGCAAATAAGAAAGGGCTCAGAGATGATCCTTGATGTAATCCCACCTCCACCTTAAACGCATCTGTCACTCCCACCACAGACCTCACCGCTGTCACACTACCTGTGTACACTACTGTTAATATTTGGTAATGGGCAGGGTAAACCAAGGATTTGTCAGTCCCTCTGTATTCCCGCTTTAGTAGGTTATTCATTCAACTTAAGTCTTTCTACACATGCATACTGAATGAGTGCATGGCTATGACCGTAACTTCTAATTGTGACAGGCAAGAAGGAATAAGTTTAACTTGTGGGGATGCAATGGGAATTTTTTATTTTTTTTTTGCTGTCTAACTGTGTCTCTTTTGTTGCATATGGCGAATTTGCAGAATTTACGTCAGAGGTGGGAGGCCATTATGGCACTGGTGGAAGAGCTGTTTCAGGAGGTGCCTAATAATGAGTATGGAATGATAGAAGATATGAGCGAGTCCAGTCAGAAGAGACAACATAAGTCTTGGAAGACCAGACTGGCAATTCGTGGTAAGCAGTGGCTGCAGTCGAGAGATGTGGTTGCTATGTTTTTGCTGACTCCTGTAGTGGGTCAGAATGGAGCGTCAGGTAATAATATTCTACTGGGAGTCTCATTAGGTAAAGTAGGTCTTGACTGAATGGGGAATGATTGTCAGGTAGTGTGGGATGAAGTGTATCAGAGGTCAGGGGATGCTGTGGGTTTGTAGGGCATACACAGCAAGATTACAAGATGGGACAGGATAAAGCAATCAATGGGGAGGGTAGCACAGGGGTGCTGGGGGGAGCGTGGGGCCATCAGACGGGGGGTAAGATTGTGTTCTGAAGTTGGGTTGGATTTTGGCATACATCTGGGTGATTGGTTAGCTATGCAGGCTTTGGAGCATGGGCCTTGACAGTTTTTCTGACCCCCTCACATTCCATCCTGAGTTAAGGAGAAGATTTGGAAAGGGGAGTATGTTAACATCTTTGAATTAATTGATGCAGATGGGCTGCATCAATTGGTAGAATCAGAGATGGTGAATGGCAAGGATCTTTTGGCAACATTAGCGGCAATGGGGAAGAGGAGGGTAGGTAGGCTATGACCTAAGATTTGGGATAATTGGGTGTTAGGTTTGTTTACTATATGGCAGTTTAGTTGGAGAAGGACACAAGTTTCGCCTTGACATTTTTGGCTTACTGCTTTATGATTTGGGAGGGTCAGCATTTTCAGCCAGGGACTGCTTGGTTATGGTATTACCAGAGGTTTCAGAAGTGGAAAGCAGTCGATCGTTCACTCTGCTGGGAAGTTAGACCTCCGGACATATTGTTAGCTACTGTGATGGAAAGTTTTGGGGTAGTTAGCAGAGGGGGAAGGGCTGGGGGAGAAGGTGGGGAGTGTGCTGGGCCTTTAATGTATGGCATTGTTCATGGGTACGGTGTTAGTTCTTGCATGCTTGTTGAAAGTGTGCAGGGAGCCATCTGGTGGTATAGTGTGGTCGGCGGGAGGCAAATATGATGACTCGGGGCTCATTTTCAACTGAGGTGAGAGTTTTCCCTTCTTCTTTCCAGGGGTTTCAGAATCAATGAGCTAGGGGTAATTTTAGAGGGATATGGGGAGGGGGTGTATTTTTTGGGGGCAAGGGGATGGTTGGGTGGCTCATTCTCCCATTAAGGTGGTGGTACTCTGAGGCATGCTACAGCAATTTCCTGATGCCTCTCTTAAGAAAGAAATAATTTAGGACTTTTCTTGGGGGTTTTCTATTAAATCAAGGCTAGATGGGGATGGAGTAGTTTGTAAGAATTTGTACTCTGTATGGGGAAGGAAGATATCTTGGAGGGTTTGGTAGCAAAGGAAAGACAGGTGGGCAGAATTTTGGGATCTTTCAATAAACCTCCCTTTGAGAGTTTTTAGGTTTTACTGTTGGGTTTTGTTTGTAAAAAGGTAGCCGGTGAGTTTAAGCTTATTCATCATTTGTCATATCTGGAAGAGAGCTCTGTTAATGATTTCATTTCCATTGATGATGCCAAGGTCAGTTATGTGTTTTTGAATGATGCTGTGAAGGTTATTCGGGGGTTTAAAGATCAGTGGTTAGTAAAGGTGGACATTGAATCTGCTTTTCGATTTTTGCAGGTACATGAGAAGGAGTGGCTGTTATTAGGCATGGTAGCAGGGAACAAGTTTTACTTTGATAATGCTATGCCAATGGGATGTTTGGTGGCTTGTGTTACTTTTGAGAAATTTAGCATAATTTTGCATTGGGTTTGGAAACAGTGGGTCAATACTCGGAGGGCAGTGCATTATTTGGATGATTTTTTGATCATAGGTGAAGGGTTTGAGGTAGCGTTTGAAGGTTTTTAAGGATGTGTGAGGAGCTTGAGGTCCCACTTGCTAGGCAGAAGTTGGAAGATCCAGCTAAGGCATTGGATTTCTTAGGATTATTGGTGGATGCTGAAAGGGGGTTGTTTTGCTTGCTGGCTAATAAGATAGCCCGATTGAAAGAGAAGATTGGTTGAGTGATCACCAAAGAGAAAGTGCAGATTTGGGAGATTATGGAGCTTCTGGGGCTTCTGAATTTTGCATGTCAGGCAGTTCACCCAGGGCCTACCTTTTATAGGTCAGTGGCCTGTTAAAAGGAAGAAAGAGCAAACATCATTAGGTCAGCATTAACAAGTTGGTACGGTCTGATTTGATGCTTTGGTTATCCTTTTTGGAGCAGTTCAATGGTGTCTCTTTTTGGCAGACATATTGGATTGGTTAATAGGAGCTGCAATTGTTCATGGATGCCATTGGAGGTATTGGAATAGGTACATTTTTTGGTGGGGAAAGGTTTGCAACTCATTGGCCAGCAGATTGGAAAGGTGAGTGGAAAAGGGATGTTGCATTTTTTGAATTAGTGCCAGTTTGAGTTGCGTCAGTAGTTTGGCAAGAGTGATTGAGGGGAAAGAGGATAATTATTAACTCAGATAACATGGCAGAGGTGTGAGGTTTGCAAGCAAAGACAGTGATATCTGAATTGTTGTTGTGGGTGTTACGTAAGTTGGTTTTGCAGAGTTTATTAATACATTTTTCATTCACACGTATGCGTGTGGCTGGGGTTAGGAATGAGATTGCTGACAGTTTGTCTCAATTTCAGTTTTCCAGGTTATGGCAGTTGGCCCCAGGGGCAGAGGAAGAGATGGTAGTGTTGCCAGATGAGGTGTGGCATCTTGGGTTGATGTATCCAGGAGGTTGGTGAAGCATTCTTGGGCAACGTCTATCAGTAAAGCTTATGGTATGGCTTTAATTTATTTTGATAAATTTATTTTGTAGTTGCCTGAGGTGGAAGAAGTGTGGTCAGAGGAACTTTTATTGTGATATCTGGCTCAGACATGGGGGCAGGGTATGGCTGTACAATCAGTTAAGGTAGATTTGGCAGCGGTTAGTATATTTGTGCTGATGGCTGGGTTACATAATGTTACAAAATCTTGGATGGTGGGGTGTATATTGAGAGGATGTGGAAGAGTGGCTGGAGTGTGTATGGATATGCATTGGCTGTTGTGAAGACAGGTTTTAATAGTCTTATTAAGGGGGTGGCCTAAGTGGTGGGTGGGTGAGTCAGTGAACCATGTTTTGTGGTTTACTTTGTGTTTATGGATGTATTTTGGGGAATTTGGGGTATCAGAGTTGTTAGGGTCATTAGTTTGGAGAGATGTTATGGTTTTTCCAGGTTCAGTGCACATTTGGTTATGTATGTCTGAAACAGATCAGTTAGGGAGAGGCATGTAGCTAGTTCTTGGGAAAGACAGATGAGCAGGCCTTTGTATGGTGGGTTGGGTTGCGGTGTTGATACAGACTCATGTGGGGGCCCCTCAGGAACTGGTCTTTCAGATGAGTGGGGGCAAGGTGGTAGCAGGTAATCAGTTTATTCATGTAAAGAGAAGGGCATTGTGTTGTATGGGTTTTCCAGGTGAAAGGTTTTCTACTCATTCTTTCTGTATTTGTAGGGTTTCAGATTTGGCAAGGGAAGGCAGGTCCATTGATGCCATCTGGAGAATGAGGAGGTGGTCTTCAAATGCCTTTTTATCTTATATTAGGTAATTGATGCAATTGTTAATCTTTTTTTTTGTCTTTCAGGAAAGGAGATTGTCATCTTGGGCCATTCATATAGCCATTGGGCAGTGAAGAGGGCAGCAGTTAGGACTGATGGAAAAGACTTGGGTTTGCGTTGATTAGGGCGGACAGTTAGCTGGAATGGGATTAGAGGTCTTAGGTGAATTCAGCTTTTGGATGAAATTGAAGTGATGCAGTTATGGATGGGATTGCCACAAATATTGGTGATACACTTGGCTGGTAATGGTTTAGGGTTATTTCCTAAGACTAAGTTGCTGGATAGGATAAGGAAGGATTTGTTTATGTTGCAGATGTTATATCCAGACAGGTGCATTGTTTGGTCAGAGATAGTATCACCTTTGTGTTGGCGGAATGCTGTTAGTTTTAAGGCTGTGGAGCACACCCAGAGGTTTATTAGCTATAGGCTGGCATGACAGCTGGGGGCATTCTGTATGTATATGATGGAAAATTGGGAATTTGATGATAGGGACCCAGTTTGCTTTAGATATGATGGGGTGCATTTGAGTGAGTTTGGTTTAGACTTGTTTAACATACATTTAAGTTTAGTTTTGGAAGGTTTGGTGAAAGTTCTTATGTAGGAGAGTGGCAACAGCCTGTGGTCAGGCTGATGGGCAGAGAAGAGTGGCAGGCTTGTCCGTCTTCTATTTCCCCTCTTGGTGATGGGGTTGATGAAATGATTTGGGGAATAAAAGTAAGTGGTAGGACGCTGTTTGTTTGATTGATAAATAAGTGAGCTGAGGTATGGATGCTGCTTATTAACAATGATTGACTGATAAAATAAGTGAGTGGAGGTTTGGACATTGCTTATCTGGGCAGGGTGAGTGAGGTACACTGCTCTGATGTCAGTTATAAGAAATTTACACATTGTGGTTACAAGGTTATTGGGTAATTAATATTTGAAATGATGTAATAAAGTTATGTTTGAAATCAATAAAGGTCATCAAATATCAATTGGTGTCATGTATATTACTGAAGGTGTCTGGGACAACTGAGGTTTGGGAACAAATCAATTTGTCCAGGGACATCTTTGGTAATGGTATAGAGAGTTAAATGGGGTAGGGGTGGGTTTTTTTTAGCAAAGGGATTTAGGTTAGGGAATTAGAGATAGGCTTGTTTAGCTGGAAAGGGAAGGGTTAATTTGTGAGGGGACTTTAGAAGAAGTGAGGCAGATGTAAGGTGGGATGTAGGAGTTTTGTAGGAGTGTAGCTGTTAGGAGGGTTGCATTTTGGTGTGAACTTGTTACTCACCCTCCCTCCTAATTTTTCTTTTAATTTGTTGGTATGGATATGGAGGTAGGTATTGGGCAGAGAAAAGAGGCAGGCTTGTCCCTCTTCTGTTCCCCCTCTTGGTGTTGGGGTTGCTGCAATGATTTTACTTTTTATTTATTTTATTTATTTATCATGAAAGTCCGACTGGGACAGAGCCCATTTTCAGCAGAGGTCTGGAGAGAAATGCTCTAGAGGCATGTCTTTGGAATGTGGGAGGAAACCGGAGCACCTGGAGGAAACAAACATAGGGAGCACATGCAGACTCCGCACAGAAGGCACCCCAGCCAAGAATTGAACCGGAGAACCTCTTGCTGTGAGGTGACAGTACTAACTGTGTGGGGGATAAAAGTGAGCAATAGGATGCTGCTTTATTGATTGATAAATAAGTGAACAGCAGTATGGACATTGCTTATTGATGATGATTGACTGATAAAATAAGTGAGCAGAGGTATGGATGCTGCTTATTTGGGCAGGGTGAGTGGGTATGCTGCCCTGATGTACATTTAACGATTTTACATGTTGTGGTTGCAAGGTTATTGTGTTATAATTAATATTTGAAATGACATAAAATTTCTGTTTGAACTTAATAAAGGTCGTCAAATGTCAGTTGGTGTCATGTGTATTATTGAAGGGAACCGGGACAATGAGCTTTAGAAAGATACTAGAAATATCTTACCTGTTTGAAAAGCATTTTTCTTAGAAATATGTTTTCTTCCTATAAAACATTTTTCCTTTCTAGGAAGTAAATGAAAGTGGTCAGCATGTTCTCTTAAGATTACAGTGCTTCTATCTGTTTCATTTATTGGTGCTGGTTTTCTGAATCAGTGTTCTAAATTCATCCCTCTCACTTATGGTCTTCTTTACTCGGTGAGTTTCTAAGCCAAGAATTTATTTCAATTTTCCCTTAACTCCATATAATTCAAGGAAGGGAACTCCTCCTCTCTCAAGATGTTTAACAATTCAGCCTGTATGAGGTATTTTATTCAAGCATGACAGCTGGTATTTGTGTGTTTATTTAGCCTATGCTTTGTAATACAAACTGTTATTTTTCCTTTTGCAGAAGTGTACTTTCTGCACTGAAAATGACAATTACACAGCAAGACATCAATCTAAGTATAAATGCCTCACTATAGTAATTTGCTGTCTCCGATCTTTCAAATGAAATGACATTATTTAGAGTGTAACACACCTAAATGACTACTTTATGAAATCAGAATACTGAGAACTCAGTCTCTTTAACATTTTGTGATAAAGGCAGATTTTTAAGCGTAGCAAAGGATAATTAAAACATGTCTTTAAATCTGTTCTTGGAAGCAATATGTATATGTGTCAGTGCTAAAAAAATGCTAAATAATAGGCAGTCTCATTTCATGGTTTAGTTAAAGCAGTTATTCACTCATTATGCAAAATCATGGGTTGTGTTTTATACCTTTGTAGAGGTTATCCATGCAGTTATGTGATATGCAAATACAGTCAGCTAAGGGTATTCACATTAATGAAGGAAATGGGAAGGTGTTTTGACAAACACACCTACTTACAGCAAAAGCATAAAGTACCTATAGATAAGTATTAAGTAGATATGAAGGACTTACAGAAATCCGTATATACTCTGATATTGTGGATGAATGTAGCTATGTAACTACAGTTAACTTTGAACCTAACACCACTCTTATGTATTCAGCTGCGGTACCACCTTTAACATTCTTGTAAGAAAAGCGCAGTCCGGGTCTGAACTGTCTGCAAACAGCTACAGTTAACTTTGAACCTAACACCACTCTTATGTATTCAACTGCGGTACCACCTTTAACATTCTTGTAAGAAAAGCGCAGTCCGGGTCTGAACTGTCTGCAAACAACTACAGTTAACTTTGAGTATGTGTCTACCTGTTTGAGCCAATATTCATTTTCCCCTGGAGAGCACTCTGCTTTGGCTTGTAAGCAGCCCCCCACCACACACACACACACACACACACACACACACACACACACACACACACACACACACACACACACACACACACACACACACACACACACACACACACATCTTCCACTTTCTGTTATTCCCTTCTGTTAGCAAATAGTATCCATAACTGATCAATACTGTGTGTTTGTTAATTTAAACTATGACCACAGTAGCCTACTGATACATGGTTATCCTGTTTTTCCACCTGAGAAATTAAGAAATGACGTACAGTTTCAGAGCAGTCCTTGGTCAATTGTGATTGTTTCTTAACACATACTTGTCTTTGCTTTGTGATTGTTTCCAGCCCCCTCATATGAGCAACTGACAGGGTCTCTACCCGCTTCGCTCCCCACCCTGCCCCCTATTCCCTCCCGCCCCCAGTGGTCCCATCTTTATTGCACTCAAACCCCTCCCATCTTTCCAATAGCCAACCACAGCGCTAACCCAACACTACCTCCTCCATCTTCCCACTACTATCACACCTCCTCAACTAACATGTACAAGCATACCTTTCCTATGCTCACTGCATGCACTCTCCTTGCATATCTTACATCCTACCAAAGCTCCATCATTCCCCCACTCAACCACTACCACTGTACTACTACTCACACCACCACTCATGTCTCACCCTCACTCAGCTCCCCTCCCACCAGCTCAAGAACCATCCCTATGCACCCCCCACATATTCTACCAACCATATTACACAAACATAAAGCATGCATCCCTACAACTTAACATAGTAACCCTCCCACCATACCTATTACCCACAGAGCACAATCATAAAGTTTCCCTTATAAACAAACACATTCAAAAACTGAGAAAACTAATAATCTCATGCATATCAAAACTAGCCCTAAGTGGAGACATCCACCACAAACCCTGGCCCTACCATCTCCAACCCCAATCCTCATAATCAGATTAGAAACCACAACTTCTCCCATATTACAGCCAATACAAAGCCAAGTGACTTCCTTCTGCTAAGCCTAAATATTAGAAGTATATCCAACAAAGTCCATGAACTCCATGTCACCATAGACTTGTACTCCCCATATATAGTCATCCTGACAGAAACCTGGCTAAAACCTCACATTACCAGTGAGCAAATACTCCCTACAGGTTACGGCATACTAAGAGTAGACCGGCTAAACAAAAAAGGAGGTGGTGTAGCTATAATATTTAAACAGCATCTAAACATCCAGATCTTAAAATCATCAGCTCCACAAATAGGCAATGAAGAAATAATATATACCAACCTCAAAATTAACCAAAACAAAACCATCAACATAATTGGATGCTACTTCCCACCTGGCCAAAACATCCCTCCACTAGAAAACCTCCTCAGCTGGTCTACCCACCATCTCCCCCAAGAAACTATCATCTTAGGTGATTTCAATATTCACTGGCAATCCTGTTCTGGCAACAATCCAACCCATCATGTACACCTTCATGGCTTCATCCAACTAGTCCAATCACCAACCAGGATAAATAAAAACTCCAGTAAGCACACTACCCTGGATTGGATACTAGTCAGTAAGAGCCCCCAGTCATATATAACAGGTTGCTTATCAGATAGCCTCAGTGATCACTCCCCAACATTCCTACTCAAAAAATACCTATACCAAGCTAAACCTATCATCTACCGTCAAATACGTAAGAAACTAAACTTTAACCCACTCACATTCATCTCATCCCTCAAAGAATGTAAATGGCATCCTCTAAAGTACCTCAGTCTAGATGACGCAGTTGAATTTTTTAATACTACCTTCCTGAACATCCTTAATTACCATGCCCCCATAAGATTTTCCAGAACCAAAGCACAACCCTCCCCATGGCTACAGAAAACCACTAAGTCAGAAATGAAAAACAGGGATAAAGCCTGGGAGCACTGGCGCAAAACCAAAACCCCCTCAGCTAGACAGAAATTCCTAGAACTACGCAATATAGTCATAAAGCTAATAAAATAGGACAAATTCCAATATTACTAGTCTTCCCTAGACTCACAACACAGCCCCAAACAATTCTGGTCCTCCATAAACTCCATCCTCCACCCAGGTAAAGTCAGTACCCCTCCTCCTAACATCCCTCACTCCTCAGAAAATATTGCTACCTCATTCAACACACACTTCACCCAAACCATACTATCACTAGCTAAACAACACAACCCCCCTCCCGTCCAACCCACACCTTCAACTAGTAATCTCCCCATTGCCTTTTCTTTTTCTCCTGTACCTACCTCCAACATAAAAAAACTCTTAACTAAACTTAAACCCACCAAATTAGCAGCAGACAACCTCCCAAGTGAATACCTACAAATCGCAGCTGATGCTCTGGCCTACCCAGTATCCATCTTGATTAACCGATCTCTGTCATAAAGTTACGTTCCCACACTGTGGAAGGTATCACATATAATTCCCCTCCACAAAGGCGGACCCTCCGCAGAACTAACCAATTACTGCCCCATAGCTATTCTCTCTCCACTCTCCAAAATACTAGAGAGATGCATACACTCTCAGGTCTCAGACTACCTCCTTACTAACAACCTCCTTTCCAGTACTCAGCATGGTTTCCGACCAAACCATAGCACCACCACTACCTTACTCTCCTTTACTAACACTATCCTTCAGCATAAAAACAATGGCTATTTCTCCTCTGCTACTTTCCTAGACCTATCTAAAGCATTTGACATGGTCCCACACAAACAACTTATCTCTGTCCTTAATAACCTATCCTTCTCACAATCAGTCACCAACTGGTTTCAGAGTTACCTGTCTGACCGCCAACAATCCGTTGTATGGCAGAATGACATATCTCCCCAACTACCTGTCTCCATAGGGGTTCCCCAAGGATCCATCCTTGGACCCCTACTCTTCTCTGTTTACACCAATAATCTAGTCTCTGCCACCAAATATGGCATACTCATACAATATGCAGATGACTCGACCATCATCTGCTCAGCCCAGTCCCTACCAAAACTGCAAAAAGTCACACAGGAAGCCTTTTCCTCTGTTGAAACATGGTTATCCGATGCCCAATTAATACTCAACCCAAACAAAGCTAAACTACTCATCTTCCAACCCACCAAACATACTCAAAACAACTCTCACTTTAACATCACAGCAAAAGACAACACCACTATATATCCAACTGAACACACCAAATTGCTAGGAGTGGAAATAGACAATAAACTAAAATTTGACATTCACATATCCATGACCATAAAAAAAGTCCACAAAAAACTAGGAGCGTTATACAGAAATAAGCAATTTCTCACCAAAGCAGCAAAGATTTCAATAGCAAATTCCCACCTTATCTCCACCCTACTTTATGCCTCTCCAATATATACCAACCTAAGGCAATGTGATCTAAATAAGCTAGAGACTGGCTACAACAAAATCGCCAAATTCGCCACAGGGGCATCCTACCATAGTCACCACTGTCTCTCACTTGCTGAACTGGGCTGGCTTGAACTCCCTCACCTCATAGTAATCCATCCACTAAATGTCCCATCCCTCCAGAATCTACTCCAACCCTATCGCACCACCAGACCACTAAGATCCAGCAACAAAAATCACTTGCAGATCACTAAAGCCAATAACTCTGCTGGTGAAGCACTATTCTCTTGCGCCATAGCCAAATTATGGAACTCACTCCCACCCACAATTAACTCTGTACCATCATGCACCCACTTCAAAACTTTACTAAAAGCGCACCTAAAAACATGCTGGCTATGCCCTTGCAACTCCCACTCTAATATCATCCACCCCATCCAACCACTACCTTTCTTTCCACTCCACTAACTACCTTGATTATAACAAGCTCAGATGCTCATAAGCCTAGTACTTATTATACAGCAGGAACTTCTCATTGTAACATTTGTTAATGTCTGTTATGTACTTCACAGATAAAGATTCTAGTTGTCTACTGATGTACTATGTTCTTCATCTGTAAATATGTTGTAAGTAATTGCTATGTTAAATTATTAATCGCTATGTAATCCAATGTAACTACTGTCTGTTTATTTTACTGTGGAGCTTTTCTCCCCGGGCCTCCGCTGAAAATGGACCTACGTCCAGTCGTACACTCCCGGTCAACAAATTTAAATAAAATAAAATAAAATAAAATAAATGTGCAGTCACGGCTGGAAGACTTGGGGCAAGGAGCAGACTCCACAGCTTTTATTATTAATATTAGCAAAATAACAGGGTTTATTATGTTTCGTACAGGGGTATACTTAAGTGGACACCCTGATGTTGTCATTGAAGAGTGGCAATGGGGGATAGGAAAGATTGAAAAAAAAAATTGGTTTTACTAAAAATGATTTGTAACCTTTTTGGATTATTACACCTGTATATTTTCCTCACACATACAGCAGCATTATTAATTATTATTTTTTTTTATGGTGGGAGTGCTTTTTGCAGAAACAAATGTTCTTATGTGTCTGACTATCGACTTGTAGTAAATGTTGAGTGATTTAAGGTG
>NC_056727.1:1005656325-1005678825 GCF_019279795.1 Protopterus annectens | reverse complement strand
ATTTAAAGATGAGTAGGAATGTCAGATGAACAGTGACAGTAGACCATGCACCATACAACATAGCCCACAAATATCACTGCATGGATGTTCCATAGCTATGGAGTAGATATGGCCTCTTACCTGTGCAGCCATATGCCCTGTATGAGCCTGACACATGGGGTGCCTTACAACTGCTGCCAGCTGATTATCATTAGTTGTATTAGGACTGGAACTGGGAGCTTCAGTGATAGCATGGGTCACTTCACCAGCAGAGTGGTGCATGGACATATTGTGCAGAATGTAACATACAGTAAACATCTTGCATGCAGTAGATGAGTCATACTGAAGGGCACCCCTAACTTGTACATGTACTTAAAATGACTCTTCAAAAGGCTGAAGACTTTCTCAGTGCCAAATTGTATCTGGGACAGGGCTGTGTTGGAGTTCACATCTGCAACTCTACTTGGATTTTTCACTGGTGTCATGAGGCATGGCTCCAGTGGATATCCAGCATCACCATAAAAAGAGGGGAAAACAAAATAATGGATATGTACTAAATGAAATATTTAAAAAAATATATTTTTCCACTTGCCAACAAGATGACCACTGGGCATCCTATCATGCAGGAAGAGGTGGTACAGTGACCTGGTGTGCCAGATTTGGGAATCATGTGCACTGCCAGGATGCTAGGCAGAGATGTTGGTGATGGATCCCATTATCACTGTCTATCTGGCTATTGCTGGAATGGTAGCCCTTCTGATTGTGGTACCACTCCACCTGTGGACCAGGAGGGGTTCTAATTGCAACACAGGTACATTCTATCACACTGGGTACCTGAGGGAAACATGCCACCCCATAGAATCCACACATAGTTCTGGCTCAGTCCTAAAGTGACACTGAAAAATAGATGTACTGATGCACACATGCCAAGAGTGCATCCAGAAACTGCTAAAATATCCTCAAAACAGAAGACTGTGAGATACCCAATGTGTCCCCAGTCTGTTTCTGGAAGGTCCTCATGGAAAGTATAGTGAGTTGTATACATACCTTTATATTCACAAGGATAGGAAGTACATGCATCCTACCAGTATGTCTGTGGAAGCCATGCATGCTGTAAAAAAATATAGTTCTAATGAGTGAACTATCAGATGTAATAATCTTGGGTTTAATGAATAATATTAGCAATGTTGAAGGATGTATACTGTGTAATGCAGGAAACAACTCCCAAAGATGGATAGTCAGGGATAATGGATAAAGGTATTTAAAATTAGATGGAAGAAAATTGTGGTAGTGCTTAGAAAAGATTTACACTGGCTTCAGCCACAGGAACAAAGAGTTCTTGCTACATAGTACTGTTTAATCTTGTGTTTAAAGATGGAAAGATTCACATTATCACAGCATATCTCAGGTCAAGAAGTAATTTATTCCGTGTACCAGAATTTAATTTAGAAAAGGCCTTGTAAGCAGTGTTAAGTTTAGGGCTATCCCCTTACCATGACCCGTGCCCTAACCCTAAGATCCATGATGACTGCAGCGCAGTGAAGGACATAGCAATGTCCTCCACTATGGTGCGATAGTCATGAACCTTAGGGTTAGGGCATGGGTTAGGGTAAGGGGATAGCTTTACTAACTATCCCCTTACCCTAAACCGTGCCCTAACCCTAAGGTCCGTGACTATCGCACCATAGTGGAGGACATAGCTTGTTTTTTATGTCCTCCACTATGCTGCGTGTTTTTGGTGAAGTGCACTTATGCAAAAGTTCACTTTCGTTAAAGTGAACTTTCGCAGAAGTGAGGCTTCCTATTACAAGTTTGAAGTAGTGAACTGTCGGCTGGGGTACCATCTGTGCAAAGTCTGCATGGCCCCCCTGCATTCATGTGGGTTTTTTCCGAGTGCTCTGGTTTCCTTCCATGTTCGAAAGACATGTGTATGGAATGTCTCTCCCCAGGCCTCAACTGAAAATTGGCTCATTCCAAGTTGGACTTTCCCAGTTAACAAATGTTAAATAAATAAATAATAAAAATAATAAGTATGTATATATACACATATATATATATATATATATATATATATATATATATATATATTGTATATGCATGTGTGTATGCCTCTCTCTCCTTCTCTTATATCTATATAAGGATAAATTTCAGCTAAAGTTGACACAGTAACATTGAAACAGAAACATAGACTTGCATCTGCACATGCACTGAGGTTATTCCTCTGACGTCAGAACATGCAAACTTCTCGAACAGTGTTGTTCAGGGGGACAAACACCCTCATGTGGGGAAGCCCCAACATCACCTGCTAATTATATTTTTTAACTGAGAAAAGCACAATCCTTGGGGAATGGGCATATTCCCCAAACCTGGGTTTGTGCGATCTTGGACAACTGTTGAACATCTGTTTTGTTCGCCAAAGTGTGCTGACAAAACAGAGGTTGAATAGATATCAACTTGATTGAAGTAATAGAATATATACATATATATATATATATATATATATATATATATATATATATATATATATATATATATATATATATATATATATATATATAGGTAAATTTAATTACATCTGTTTAGTCTACAAAATTTGGTTGACTAAGCAGATGGTCGGTACATATGTGAGGCTGCACAATATTCAGGGTAGGGTAATATGTTCTTTCTGCCATACTGTGTGATCTCAGAGTTAATCTACATAACATCACCCCTTTACTGGCTCATCATCCTGTAGACACTTCCTGCTCTACAGCATTGATCAGGTTGGAAGACGCAGCTCCACTCATCTGATAGACACCCTCTCTATATCTCTCTACCTCTTAATGCAAAAAATCAGGACAAAGTTAAAAACAATGGAGGGACAAAGGCCCCAAAATATGGGCACATTTTAAATATTGTACTTACAACCTTTGAAAGTGGCTAGAATAATAGGTTAGGATGAATTGTGATGAACTGTCTGTCAATTTTTTAGTTAGTTCAATTTTCAGCAATTTGCCAAAAAGCCATGCATTTTATGATGAACAGACCAAAAGTATGGGGAAAAATCTGGATATTATGTGAAAATATGGACAGATGAGAAGTATGACCTCCTCCAACTAGAATGGGCACTCCTGTCTTCCCAGCTAAGCTGTCATGTGCCCAAGGTTGTAATCAAACTCGAGCTACTTTGGTCATAGTCAGGATTTTATCCTGCTATGCCAGCAGCACAGCATTGCATTATTAGTAAATGGTCTGCATGAACATCTATTTTAAGGATATTACTGTCTTCAGTATTTGGAATCAGGATGTATCAAGTGACAAACATAATCACACTTATACAGCACCCTACTGATAGCGCACTGCCTTACATCTGCAGGAATCACCATACTCTCCAGGACCTTCTTCAGGAGGATTATCTGCTTATGGCACATTGGGTGGCAGTCAGTACAATACTTCCAGACTCCAATAACAATTAAATTGTGCTGTTTAAACATATTTGTGAAGACAGAATGTAGTCGGCTTCAAGCACACTTCTGTTATTCTTCAAATTAAATTGACCCTTAACCATATCTGTGTCCCCATTTGTGAAAATGGACCAACTCTGTGGATGTCTCACAGTACTTGATAGTGCATGATGAGGCTGTATGTCTCTCTCGAACATGTCATGTTATTCGATTAATTATCATTTTGATGATTATAAAAATACATTTGTCTCAAATTACGGTTATTGAGTCTGTAGCATTATGACAACCAAAAATCAGAAAGGTTAGTCTAAGTAACACCACAGGAAGAAGAAATGTGCAAAGAAAAGGTTGGAGAAGAAGGCTAACCATTGTAGCAGTAGATTGGGAATGTGAAAAATGGATTCACTTTAAAGCTTATGAAATGACTAGGAACTTGAGAGACTTATTTATTTATTTTTTGCAATGGAGGATAATGCTGAAAATAGTAATTTTAGAGTGAATAGAATTGTATAAGTTTTGGAAGGAGGAAAGAGAGTAATTGTATAGATTTTTGTGAAAAAAAGTTGGAATAGTAGATAGATATTATGAAATCATCACTGTGGACTGTAAAGGTATCTAGGTTATCATTGTCCAGAAGGTACATACAGTAAACCATGTGCAATTCTGGTGCATTTTGTTTCCATGTAATAAAAGAAGTAGGTACTCTGGCAGCTTCAGAAACCAGGAAAAAGACTTATGATAGTGGGTCAAATGATGTATGTGGATCTTGATTATTCAGATTTTTTTTTTTCAGCTGAGGCTCACTTTATCGATGTAATCAAAGAATACAGATCATAGAATTTAAAATATAGGTTGACCTTTTCAGCTGTTTTGAAAGTATTTCTTTTCTTTTTGCTTAAAGTGGTTCAGAAATGCCAAGAAGGTTCATTAAAAGAGTTATACCGGTATTCATCTCAAGAGAAGATGGTGACTGTTTATATGGATTTGGAAATCATTGTGCCTGTTCCAGCCTGTGCGGTAGAAAAGGAGTTGAAGTAATAGCAATAAACAAATGAGAAAGAAAAAATCCTTTGTAGTTTTGGTTTTGGATTGAGGTGGTGTGAGAGTTCATGTAGCTGACTAATCGAGTATTTGTTAAGAACAGAACCTTGGCTAAATTGTAACATTGTGTTAGTAAGTAATTTTAAACTGCTTACTACAATGATTGGATTATGAGAATTACAGTATCCTGAAGGGCCTAATAAAATTGTTAATTTTTATGTTGAGAAATTATGTGACAACCTACTTACTACTGAATGCTATTTTAAGAATGATTTTTATTTTTAGAGGAAGAGTTTAATTGATGAACATTCACAGCAGTTGTGAAAGACAGCTTTTTGTTATTTTAATCCTGGAGCATCAATGGAGCTATAAATACTAATAGAATATTGGTTCCTAATTCACTCCCAGTGTCTTAGTCTAAGATGAAGTTCCTTTGATCATTGACGATCAAAAACCAATACAGTCAGTATTTATGATCTGCTTATATAAAGTAAAGCAGAGCTAGATTATGAAGATTTTTATAAATTATGTAAACAACTGTTCAAAACTGTCATGTAGTATGTGGTGTATTGTGATTATGCTCCAAAAATGTGGAGAAGAGAAGCTTTTTAAGCACCATTCTGACATCAGAAATCAGTATTATAGCAATGTTATTCGTACTGGGAATAAATTTCTATAAAATAAAGATGTATTTAATCCTATCAGTAATACTGAACTGGGAAACTAGGAAAACTGAAACTGATCAAATTAATGATAATGAATATAATTCCTCTAGGTATGGGTCAAAATAATTATTAAGGAAAATAAAATAAACTTTCATATATTTATAATTTCCTGCACTTGAAATGGTAGAAGGAGATAACTGCTTGACTAAAGAACTGAGAGGAAAGATGGTAATAGATTTGGATGACTGGAAGCAGGTTATGCTGATGTAAACTGTACTTCAACTGAAATACAACACAGATGATGAGTGATACTTTATGCTGATTGCCATCCTAATTATTACTGTAATTGAATAGGTAAGATATGTCTCAGCTAGTAGGTTTCTGATGGGTAGGATAGGTAGAGTAGTTGTCAATGGCAGGGGCACAGTACACTGGGAATGTAAAATGACAGAATGTTGTATGAATAAAAGATGCCTGTCTATGTAATGTGTAAGATGAAAGAGCTACACCTGGCTACTTCCTGCTTTTAAACATGAATAAAAAGAAGGCCATAAAACTATATTATATTATATTATATTATATTATATTATATTATATTATATTATATTATATTATATTATATAATGTGTTCTAACATAAAGATAGTTTAAAGAATATATAGGTGCATTATATTGTGTACAGGCAATACATGACAAATACAAGAAAAAGAAAAAGAATCTGGTTCCACACAACAGTGAAAATCAATATGTCCTTTATTGTAGTAAGGTGAGTGCTTAAAGCTAAATTTATGTTCTTTACCCTCTTTAGCTACATGTAATCATAATGCGCTGGTTTCTTTAACATTCCTGATATCCCTAAGGTGTTCAAGTATTCTATCCTTTAATACTAAATCAACTATAATATCTGATAGACTTGGTACATATATGTGTAGGAATTGTATGGCCTGTACACATATACACATTGGTAATCATTTTGCACATCCCACTTTGGGTTTTAAGATAGATACTGCTTTTTATGCAGATTGTCAAACAAAAAAATGTTGTCTATTTTTGCTATTGTACTACCTGCTTCTCATTTTACATAGGGAAAACGAACAGGGTGTTTAAGGATAGAATACTTGAACACCTTAGGGATATCAGGAATGTTAAAGAAACCAGTGCATTAACATTACATGTAGCTAAAGAGGGTTGTTGTTGTTTGTCTTTCGGCTTTTTCCTGGTAAGGGGTTGCCACAGCGGAACTCCGGTCCACTAATGATTGGCAGTAGATTTTTACGAAACTCTGTAAAGAACATAAATTTTGCTTTATGGTACTAAAGACTCTGCATAGTACCAAGAGAGGAGGTGACATAAATAATAGAACAGAATCTAGTGAACAGAAATGGATTTTGCACTTTCAAGCTGACAAACCTCCTGGTTTAAACAACAGAGTTTCCCTGAAACCCTTCCTTAAAGCACGGTCATTAAAGCTTTGATCTCTCTTTTAATATTTTATCATATATATTTCAATAGTCCATCTTTTATTATTTTTCACTATTGTATTTGTTACTATTTTTAAGTACATATTGTTCATTTAGTCTGTTTTTATTTAATTTTTTAAAGATCTATATATTTTACAGATGTATTTTGTCACATGACTTTTAGCTATGATGCACATTTTATCTGATTTTTGATTGGATGTTTTAATGTTTAAAAATGTAACTGTTATTCTTTGTTGGTCTGATGAAGCAGATGTTATTCCGAGAAAGCGCTCACCTTACTACAATAAAGGACATATTGATTTTCACTGCTGTGTGGAACCAGATTATTTTTCTTTTTCTTGTATTCTCTGGTTTTTGCATTTGGTTCCTTATTTGGTTCAAGGAGAAGAGAATAGAAGAGAAGAGAAGAGAGGAGAGGAGAGGAGAGGAGAGGAAAGAGAAGAGAAGAGGAGATAGGATAGAGGACTATATTAAAGTATTTTCCAATAAAATGCATCCATTTGTTCTGGCTGTCATGGCTGTAAGAAGTAAGTCAGTTTAAAGACATAAATATATGTGTTAGTACATGTTACTATGAGTAAATGTCCTCTACAGGAGAAATTAATGAGAGATAATGCCACATTATGGAATAGCACTTTTAAAAGAATTAGAATAATGGTGATATTTTTTAGAGATGCAGAACTGTTAACTTATGAGAAGGCTCTTGCTTTAAATGCTTTATTTAATTGCTCAGAGATATTATATATGCCCTGTTTTGAAGTATCAATGTCAGTAAAGGACATTTTAAAATGGATCACCTATATATTTACCTGTGGTTGCTCATTCTGCCTGCTAGGAAGAAGAAAGTTAAGACTGTCCTTATCTTTCTGATAATCTCCGGAGATCTTATCACTTCTTTCATGCATCTTGATGACTTACAGCACCTGTAACAAACAACATAGTATCGGGTACTTGAGTTTAATTTTTTTTACTACAAGACAAACTATGTTAAGCTCTGTACAGTACATTATCAGAGGAACATATACACATTTGATTGTCACTAGCTTCATCCATTTATTTGGCATGGATCCCAAAAGTTTTTCCTTTTTAGTCTTTCCCTGCTAATACTGGAATCAGAAGAAATGCTGTGGTATTTGTCCACTTTGTGCATCAACCTCATTCTTGGATTGCAGTGCTTCACAGCCCAGAGACCTGCAAAGAAATGCACATTAATTACTGCTAAATAGTCTTAACATGGTATAAAAACTGAAGAATTCATCCATGAGCAATTACTTTAAACCACTCTAGTTCAGTAAGTACTCATGTAGCCAAGTCTATAATCAAAATGAGACAGTCTAACTTCACTGAGGATTTGCCAAGGCCATTTTTCTGACAATATTCTACTTTATATTGCCTAACACACCTGTGTTGTTTCTATCCTTTTTGTGTGAAGATCTTAATGTTGTCCAACCTCTCTTTAATTGTGTATGGTGTTCACATTTACCTAGAAGCAAAACTGGACTGTGCAGCTACCTAGCCTATCCACTTCCCTATCTTTTGGCTAATCTGCTCATCCTTCTTAACATTGTTTTCGTCAATCCTCACAAAAATTGCATTAAGCCTGTCTTATCCTCTCTTCAGTTTCAGTACTGCTTGTACTGCTTCTACATATTCAAGAAGTTAATTTAGATATCTTCAACTGTTTCTGTGCAGTGATTCATCTCATCTACTTCCTTAACCATCTTTCTGTAGTTTTGCATATTGTTCTCTTGGTCTCGTATGTCTCTTTTACTGAAAGATCCTACTCATGTGGACCAAACCTCTCAACTATATAGATCTTTACAGAATGTCCAGATTTTTGCTTCATATTTTTGGCTTGTTATGCATAAATCTTTTGAGGACTGAAGTCAAAATATAATGACATATTTTTGAGATTCACACTTCATACCCATAGGTTCATAGGTGTTTAGTGGACTAACGACCACAAGGGCCTTTTTAAGCCTAGCCAGGCATCCCAGATCTCTGACAAATTCTGATTCCCTTGATAAGTGTAAGCATGGGCTTAGGAGATGAACCATTTACAGGTTACCTGTGTCCACTAGAGACATAGGTGCCAAACCAGGGATGAATTTCCAGTTTCCCATCCAGTAGGGAGGAACTCTGCTTCGCATGGATGGGGACCCTGTTCCATAGACAGAGTAGTCTCTGGGATACATACCTATTTCTCCAGCTGGTCCAATTTATATCACAGGCAAGGTTTAAGTCTTTAGAAAGGGTAATTCTGGTGCTCTTTGTTTTGTGGATATGTAGGAGGTCCATCAGAGTGTGGTCTGACAATGCCCTGTATGCCAGGCATATATCTTAGCTCAAAAGCCCCTAGGAAACAGAATACAGGGATAGGGCCTTGAGACGGTCTGCACAGGACATTTTACTTATGCCCTGTATTCTTTTAGTGAGGAATCTCTGTGGACGTTCCAATTGTTGGATATGCCTGGTTAGGTACATACTATAGGGGCACTGTACTCAATGATAGGTCTGATGAATGTTGAATACAGTGGAGTAATGACCTCCTTGGACTTCAATGCCATATCTTTGTTTATAAGTTGAGCCACACAGAATGATTTCCTCACCACTGTAGACATGTGATGGTCAAAGGCTAGATTACTATCTATGTATGTCCCTAAGTCCCTGACTACTGGATCAACTCTAAGGATGTGTTGTCAATATGATAGTTACCAGAGATTAATGACTTCCCAAAGGATACTATTATGCATTTCTTGGCATTTAGTTTTAGCCCATGGCTCTGACACCAGTTGTTTGTCTGTGCCAGCCCCTCCTGGAGAACATTTGTGTCAGTGTGAGAGTCAATGACAGCTCCTAATTTGCAATCATCTACAAATTGAGTCAGCCAGAGACCACTGACATTGGCCTTGACTTCTGAGAAGTAAATGCCAAAAAAGAGCAGTCCAAGGACCGATCCCCGAGAGACTCCACTTGTGACTGGCCTCTTTGTAGAGGTGGACTCCCGAATTCTAACTTTCTGGGTCCTGTCTCTGAACCGGTTAGCTATTCACCGGGTGACATACGGGTTTGTACCTAACCTCTTCAGTTTGTCAACAATGCCAGAGCGGGGTATTGTGTCAAATGCCTTGGCCAGGTCAAGGTAGGCAGTGTGAATGATTTTGCCCTCATCAATTGTTTTGGTGACCTTCTCAAAGAAGTCCACGAAGTTGAGTAGGCATGATCTGTCCTTGACGAAATCAAACTGGGTTGGGTCGAGTGTCTGGAGGTTTACTATATCTCTGTTGATCATCTCCATGATAATCCTTCCCATGGTTTTATATATAAGACTAGTGAAGCTTATGGGTCTGTAGTTTCCAGGGTCTGTAGCTGGCCCACCTTTGTGCAGAGGGATGACTGTTGCCTTTCTCCATTCATGAGGCACAAGGCTTGTTTGGAGGCTACAGTTAAATAGTAATTCCAGACGCCCTGATAGGTCATATTTCATGCTAGTTAGAAGGCATCCTGGGATATTGTCTGGGCCCATTGATGCAGTGTTCTTAGTCTTAGAGAAAGCTGTTCCCTAGTGATAGTAGGGGGAGTTATATTTGATGATATTTCCTGAGGGAAGGTTGAGGGGGAGAGAGGGGTAAAGTTGGAGCTGAATTTATCAGCCAGGAGGTTTGCTATATCTTCTGGCTCAGTATACGTGGCTTCATTTACAATGAGCTCTGCGCACGATTGTGCATTGCCTTTTAGGTTGTGGCTAATGACCACAAGGGCCTTTTTAAGCCTAGCCATGCATCCCAAATCTCTGACAAGTTCTGATACCCTTGATAAGTGTAAGCATGGGCCTGGGAGATGAGCCATTTACAGAATGCTTTGTGGTTGTCCTTGGCCTAGGAGGCCAAGCTTACCTCAGATTTGGTTTTGGTAGACTTTATTTGTCCTCTGAGTTGTTTGTTTAGTTTGATGAGAGTGCTTTTATCCTGCTGGGTGCTGTGCATCCTAGTTTTTGCCATGATTTTTTTTTCTTCGTGTTATACAGCCTATTGATTTTGTGATTCCACCAGGGTGGCTTGTTTTTGAGTTCGCTCCATACTTCATCCTGATGGGTACAGCTACCTCTATGCAGCTATTAACATGCTTGTACAGGGTTTTTGTGAACAGTTCTGCATAGGCAGCAGTGTTCTCAGAGTTTATGGGGGCTTGAAATTTTGCCAGGTTCTCACTTAATAGCAGGAGGTTGGCCTTAGAATAGTTCCTGAATATTCCAGGTTTAGCTAGGGGTCCAGGTTTTATTTTTACTACAAAGGAGACAATTTTGTGGTCTGACCTTATCAGGGAAGGCATTAGAGTAGGGGGTGTGCAGCAATCTCCTATATTAGTGAGGACCACATTCAGTATGGTTGCACCCCTGGTTGGTATATTGACTACTTTTCAAAAATTCATGCTAATGCAAAACCTGTTATTCTATCAGCTTTCTAAGTTTGTAAGAGCAATATTTAAAAATTGTCCCTAATTTTGGGCCTTTATCCCCCCATTATTTATGGCTTTGTCCAAAGTTTTTCTCTAAGAGTTTGAAAGCTATGGTGTGGACACTGTGGAATCAGTTAAGATCATTAATGTTTCTGTTATACTTCTACATAATTTCAGTATGATAATACAAATTATCTTAATTTTGTGTGTTTTATGTCTTTTTAGTAAAGACTGTACCTAAACTTGCTATGTCATGTCTATATTATACGGCTATGCCTGGGAATTCATTTAAGAGCCTTGTGCTAACCATATGGCTAAAAGACCTTTTTCCCATGATGCGGTATTTTGTGATTAAGAGATATGTTAACCACTATGAGAAAATACCTCATTATCAAATAATTTACAAATCTCTGAACTGCATTCATTGATGTGATGTGCAGGTCAACAAACAGTTGCTGGTGTAGGCACTGGTATTTCCTCCACCGTCATTCTCCCACACACACAAGTACACATTCAAACACACACACACACACACACACACACACACACACACACACACACACACACACACGCACACGCACACACATGCACACACGCACACACGCACACACGCACACACACATGCACGCACGCAGGCACGCACGCACACACGCACACACACACACACACACACACACACACACACACACACGCACGCACACGCACACACGCACGCACGCGCACGCACGCGCACACACACACACACACACACACACACACACACACACACACACACACACACACACACCAGATTAACCCATACCTGTCCCCCTGCACTGTTTCCCTTACCACCCTGATATGTGTACTGATGTCTGATCCATAATGACACTTCACTCTTGAATTATCCTTGGCGCCTAATGATTTCCACCATCCCTAATCCTTGTCCCAATATCCATGCTGTTATGGCACTTTATGCTTGAGTAGTCCTTGGAGCCTATTGGCTCCCCACCCACCCATGATCAGTGTGCCACAGTCATGTTACATAGCTGAACATGGCCTTCTGGCACATTCACAACTACAACAGGATGGGGCCAGCCTCTGAGTTATTTGGGGTGTACATACCTTTCTGGAGACAGTTCCAGGGTAAAGAGCTCATGGCTAATTAGCATATACCTCTATTCCAGACTGTCTGTTTAGCATTCAGCATGGCTGTGGAGCCAGGCCTATGTGGTGCTACACATCATGATACTAGAGCACCATGCAGCATCATATTAGGGACCTTGCTGAATAGCAAACGGTTACTGCAATGTGCGCACAGACTTTGCAGCACCATCTTGAATTCTCTCCAAAATATCCAGCAGTACATGTGATATTCTAAATATAGCTTTACCAGCATTCATTGTGGAGAAATAATATCTTCTTATTTTCTGATAGTGTTGCTTCTTCCTATGAAAGACAGTGTTCTGCCAGCCTTCCTTGCTGCTGTCTGATATTGCTTACTTGCTTTTATGGCATCTGCTATGGTTACTTCTATGATTTTCCCACATGTTTTTGCTACAGTTTACCTTCTAGCTATGCATCCTTCCTGCCTTTATGTTTTTTTGCTTCCTTAATGCATTATTTTGAATTAGTTTAAAACTACCGTGGTTTAGACTGTCCTATTCTTGTTAGGTGTCTTCTAATTTTTTTTCTACGCCTTCTTATAAATTGATGAGACTTCTTAAGATTGTGTCATCAACAAAAAAATGCACACACTTTGATCATATTGCTTATAACAGCATTGAAAAAGACAACCCCCAGTTCTGAACTTTGTTATACACCACTTGTCACCATTATTTAAACTGAGTCTTCTTGTTGGGCTTTGGTGTGCATTTAATTGACTTCAAAAGTTCCTTATAAGTTTTACTTCATTGTACAGTTGAGAACAGTTCTTTCCTTCAAGTTGTAGTTATTATAGGCTTAAACATTTTGCAAAACTCACTGGATATCCTCTTGGTTGTCTGTCCCTTTTCTTCTACAGGGCTTGATAAGTTTTTTTTCTACCTTTGCCACAAAATACCATGTTCTTAAATGGCATGGGGGTGGGCAGAGAAAGTGGACCAGTGTGGGCCTTTTAATGTTCAGTATCTTTTGATCATTAGGGCAACCACATACCACCTTAAGGCAAAATGTCCCTTCTTTTGAACTCTAGCATTGTGTGATATACCCAGGGAGCCAAAAAGTTATGTTGGCCAGATATGCAGGACTTTCACACCACTGGCCTTAATGCAGGTATTTTTGTCTAATGTGTGATACTGCTGTAACAAGTCTGGTATTATCTCAGACTTGTTGAAGGATATTGACCTTGTTTTTGTTATGGAGACCTAGTTGAATGATAATGTTGGTCCTTTTATGGTGACAGCAATGCCCTATGAGCTCTCTGTAGTGCATATTCATGTTACGGCTGTGATTTGTTGTTGCTCTTCACTGAGATTGACCAAGGTTAAGTTTGAAGCTGCCAACAGCTTAGAATGGCATGTTTATTGGAGCAAGCTGTGGATTTTTCATTGTTTACTATCCATCTGGTAATCGTAGGCAGATCCTACAGGATTTCATGATTTTCTTGTTGACTTAGTGCTGTTATACTCTAGCTGATTAGATTTAAGTGATTTTGCTTTTTGGGCTGACGAGAAATTCATGATTGTAGCATAACAGTTCCTTTCTATTAAGAAGTCTTTTGGCTTTGTACAGATATTTACCTCAGTTACCTATTATTTTGGGCATTCTTTGGACTTGATTCTCCAAACTGTTGCATCTACCTTTGACTTGGCGTTGGAACCCATATCATGGTTAGACCATCACTTTGTTCAGTTTATGGTGGCATTATCCCAGTTATAGTCCCAAACCTTGAAGTAATGGAATGCATGAATTGACCTGCTTCATCTTGCAACCAATTAGTTCTAGTCCTCTGCTTGCTTATTTTTGGTGGTGCCCAGTGCAGGTGGTCCTAATGCGATATAAAGCATATAATACTGCTATGCATTCCTCATGGGGCTTGCTTGCCTCTTGTCTTCTATGATCTGTATATTTGAAAGCATAAGAGCCATCATTTGACATGGAGTTGAAATGATTTGGGCAAAGAATTGAGTATAAATACAGACATATCAGTTGCTTTAATGCCAACAGCAGGTATGATAAATACTAAGATGTTTATCAGACAGCACCCTATTGAAATACTGCCACTCATAATGCCAAGTACTGACACACAAAAAGAAGACCAAAAATGCAGGAGAAGAGCGGATATTGAACATCACTCTTCTCTTTTAAACTTGTTTGGGGGCAAAGCCCACCTGCACCCCTTATGTGGGGGGCAAGCCCCCCACACCCCTTGAACTTATGCATTACTAACTTCAAGATCACCAAAATGGCCATCTCAGACTTGGCATGTGCAAGTCCATTTTTTTGGCCATTCGGTCTCTGTATTTCAGGACTCACTAAAGTGGGTCCCAGCACTTCAAAGGATTCCTTTATCAGGCAGAAATCTCCCACAGGAAGAGAGGAGATACAATGAGATCTCCTATGTATCAAGTTGACTGGATAAACTGATGGGGTGGACAGCCTGAGAAATTTGGCCTGTCTTTTCATCCATAGAGTATTTGTATCAGGGGAGAGTGAACCAGCTCTTTATTTTTTCACAGTTAAGCTGGCATCATAGCAGTTATTTTTTTTTTGCATGATAAGGTCAGTGGCAGCTTCTAGTGACGTAGTGGAGCTATTGCCTTGAGCTTCTTTGATTTCAGATATGTGACCTGCTAACTGTATACTGTATCCTTTACCAGCAGGGCTAATATTAAACTATATTGATGTGCTTTGACTAGTGGTTTACCAAATTATCTCAGCATTGTTGTAAACTGCAAACTTGCGGTAAACTTCTGTTACTGTAGTTTGAATACACAGCAACATTGCTTCGACAATCTTGTCTTAAACATGATAGTTTCACTTGAATAGGATCCAAGTAAACCTGTTCTAGACCCACCCACCCCTGGTATAATTCCTTTTGTAATCTGCAGAGGAAACATCTGAAACCGTGGATAAGCACTATCCTCCTATCTCTGCATCTTGGTAGAAATGGGCATCCTGAAACAATGTTGTAATTGGCTGATGTTTATCGCAACAACTTAATCCTTAAAAGACCAGATACAGTGTGTAAGATATAATAATACATTGTCACTGGAGGTGAGCATACCTTTCTGCTGTACCTCATTATGAAGAATATTTTTCATTTTGAGTCTTGAAAAGTCCATTTTTCTTGCAGTTCCACAGTTGAAAGGGTCTGTCACACATTCAGTGGTAATATTTTTTTTGTTAATATCCAAGGTGAATAATAGTGAATCATGATAATTCATCAAAAGAATGTTTTATAATTATAAGGAACACATTTTAAATATCCTGTGAGTATCCTAGTTGAAGCTGTTAATAAATGTTTTACATTTTCCCCCTTTGTTCCATGTTATGAGAGCTAGTGTTCCACATTTAAGAGATAAGAGGTTGAGAGCTATGGAGACAAGGTTGTCATATCCAGCTGCTACAGTCACCATACAGGTTGTCAGAAACAAACAACAGCATGTTCTACCTACTTTTGAGAACATTTTTTAAACATAACACAATCAAACAGCATATTTATATATATTACACACGCACACACACACACACACACACACACACACACACACACACACATGTGTATATATATATATATATATATATATATATATATATATATATATATATAAAATGGGTATAAAATGTGTACACACCTCTGTTAAAATGCCAGTTTTTTGTGATATAAAAAAATGAGCACACAATCCAAAAACTTCTCACCAGTACGGCAAGTGCTGTAGCCCAAAAATCCAAAGCAAATCCAAAATATAGGGCCAGCACCAAAGTGAAGTTGCCAAACATATATTTATTAAATAAACATATTCAAGATACTAAGGGTGTAAACCACCCCTAATAGTGCACAAAATTGCTCAAAAAATAGCAAACCAGTTTCAGCTATACTAGTCTTCTTCAGTGCACAAACAAAATTAATGAGAAAAGAGTAACAACGGGGCAGCAGTATTTAAAGCATCTTAATTTGAAACCAATCCAATCACGATTTACTTAATAGATTCATATTAAGGACATTTTAAAGATGTTCATTCAAACCAGGGCTAAAAAGCCCACCCAATTTAATTATCCATTTTACTTACAGTTTAATATTGAGTGCCAACCACTTTTCAGGGACCTATCCCCCTTGATTTTATCAATGACCGTAAAATAAAAAGAGGCAGAAGGGTGCTTTAGTGTATGTTTATATAATGCACTTGTAAGTTTCCAGTTCCTTATATCACTCATGTGTTCCGAAATCCTAATCCGTAATGGTCTGGATGTCTGACCCACATAAAAAGCTGAGCATGGACAGGAGGCAAGGTAAATAACCCAATCTGAGCCACAATTGGCCAGAAACCTTATATCAAATACTCTATTTGTATTGGGGCTAGTAAATTGCTTGATTTTGAAAACTCTAGCCCCAGGATTCATAAAGCTTGCGCCAGGTGCAGGCATAGCATCGGCATTCTAACACCAAATATGGCTACTGAGCGATTCAGGTATGAGCTGTTTCCATGTGCACTACCTGCGTACGCTTCACCTGCACAACTCTGGAGCCTTTATGCTAATTACTCTATGTGCAGCAGTGTAGCATGCAAATGAAGGTATGTAGCAATTCAGGAAGTGGTGCAGGCATAGTGTAAGCATACAGAAATGTAAACTGTAGGAAATGGTTTACATTTCTGCAAACATAAAATCGGAGCCATGACAGCTGACCAAACACATGTATTATATTGTTAATATATGCCAATGGCTAAATATATAGCCACTGGCATAAAAAAACATGTACAAAATATAAAATTAAAATTTAATATATATATAGTCGCACTATCGTGACGTGGAAGTGCAGGGCAGTGGTGTGCAAAGGGGATTGCAAGGAATATATAAAAATATAGACTAAAACCCCACTGAAACACATATCATGATTTCCCCATAATAGTCAATGACAGGCATGCTGCACCATACTTATGTCACAAGGGTTGCTACGGGGCAGTGACAGCGTTATGCGCAGTAGCTAGGAATTAGTAGGCAACGCCATGCAAATGAGAGGAGTAATAGTGAATCACGGATTCCCCACTGGTGTAAGGATGCATCTCACAGCATAGCGTTGTAACACCGAGGTGTGCCCTTGACATAAAGATGACATCAAGAGAGGGCTGTGTCGCCATTGCTGTAAGCACATTGGAGCATTGCTAAACCGGTTTTCCCCTAGCTAGGCAAAGCTGCAGGATAGGGGTGTGATGAACTGGCCATAGCTATGCTTAGCTGAGAGTACACAAGGTAACCAAGTATGCATGTGAACAGAGATGAAAACATGCATAAACCCAGTAAGCGGGTATGCATGACTCGCACTACAGCTGAAACAGGAAGGATATAGGAAAGAAATAAGGAAATGCTGCAGCAGTGAAATTGGAGCACAAATGACTAATTAACACCGAGGAGCCTACAGTGGGCCATTGACAACAGCTAACAAGGCTGCAAGCAGCTACCTGCAGAACAGGAAAGGGGAGGGGCTGTTCTGCAAAGAAAACAGTAAAGTGTCAAAGCAGAACAAAGCCAATTTGCAGTATATCAGCTACAAGGCACATTTTGCCATGACTGGGTAGGGAAAGTACAAAACAAGAAAGACGGAAGGTGGATGCATGCCTGATAATGGGAGGGGATCCAGGTCTAAAAGTGAATTAAAGGGCAACAGATTAATCAAGGCAGGCAAGTAGATCTCCACAGTAAAGGCCCCGCACTTGCAGTACCCATTGCAAAACCCATAATTAAGACACGCTGTAGCCGGAATAGCTCATTCACACCCACTGACATCAGCAGTATCCATAGCACAATACTATAAAGTGTGAAAGCACCTCACACACATTTGTGTATTCCCATACACTCTGCACCAGTGGTGTATACACACGGGGAACTTTTATGTACATGTTAGGGGCTGCCATAGCTTTGATCCACCAGCATGTCTTGGAGACTGAAGGTGGTGTGGAGGATGATGCACACGACCACCTCAGGCATCAGAGGAGGAGGAGGGGCTACATGATCCGGAGATAGTAAAGTGTTACAGGGTGGACAGGGACATCCTACAGCAACTTGTGGAGCTGTGCTGGCCATGCCTCAGAGCCAGAACAAACAGAGGGGAACCCATCCCAGTGGATACGAAGGTATGTACGCAGGAGGAGTTGGCCAGCAATATGCGTCACTTCCACTGTGTGGCAGAATACCTGGAGGTACTGGGTGCAATAGACTGCACGCACATACACATCAAGTCACCACCCGGTGAGCAGGGTAGGCACTACATAAACCACAAGGGATACCCCTCTGTCAACTGCCAGGTCATGTGCAATGCCCAGGGTATTATCATTGATGTGTGTGCTGGCAGCCCTGGAAGCTATCATGACTCCCACATCTGGCATGCCTCACAGCTGTATCGGTTATTTGCCAGGGGGGACATCCCAAATGGCCACCTGGTGGGGGATGCTGGCTATGCACTGGAACCATGGATGATGACTCCCATCAGAAATGCACACACAACCATGCAGGAATGCCATAATGAAGCACACGCACAAACCAGAATCATCATAGAGCGTGTGTTTGGGATGCTGAAATCACGGTTCTGTTGCTTGGACATTTCTGGTGGAGCCTTGCAGTACTCTCCAGACACATGTGCCCACATCTTCATAGTGTGTGCCATGCTACACAATATGGTCCTGTGAAAACAACTGCAGCAGGGACAGAATGGTGAAGGCCCTCACAGCCCACCACTATTGCCAAGGGCCCCATAGGCACAGAGGTACTCAGACCACAAACACCCTGAGCCAGCCCCAGTAGGCAGATGGAGGCATGCCCAGTATGCCCATGCCTTGGCAAGGAGGGAACGTATAGCACACACACTGACAGTGTAGGCACCTAGGGACTGACACCTTTCTCCACCTGCATACACAGTAAAAATGGATGGCACACACACAAGACTAACTGTAAATTGTCATGTATAGGCAGTCTACTGTTTGCATTCAACATA
This sequence comes from Protopterus annectens, assembly GCF_019279795.1. Taxonomy (NCBI): domain Eukaryota; kingdom Metazoa; phylum Chordata; order Ceratodontiformes; family Protopteridae; genus Protopterus; species Protopterus annectens. Next base: position 1,005,659,631 of record NC_056727.1, on the reverse strand, counting down.
GGCAGCCCTCAGCTATTGCACACACAACTGCTATTGGCACAAGGTAAGTCAACACCTGAACAGTAAATTAAGCTATTAGCATATGCAGATACTGTATGTATAGATTCATAGGTAGGTACTTAGCCAACTGTCAGAGGCCATTCATAAGCCCAGCCAAAATGTGTCAGCTTTTGCCACCCCATTGAGTCATTAACTGTCCCTCTGTGGAGCAGAGCCAATGGCGGGATCCCTGGGGTGCATGTACTGTTCCCCATCCACTCTTCAAGATTTCTTTTGTTGAGTGTTAGTGAGGGGCTCTGTATAATGTAGTTAGGGATGTTGTTTCAAAGTATGGGGAGTGTCTGTGACAGGAAGCTGTCCCTCCAGCATCTTCCAGTTATTGTTGTGGCAAGGTTCAGCTCACTACAGTGTGTGGCTCACTGTGACATGGATTCCCATAGGTGGAGCATATCCATCAAGCTTGAGTTCAACATGGCTGTGTTGGCCAGCAGAGATCATTTCAGGGTAAACGAGATGCCACTGTGTAAAGCAGGAGTTTATTCAGTCTGGCTATATACGCCATATGTTGGAGGCCAGTATTCCCCTTGGCGTGGTACATTCGTGGACCTCACAGCTGTTGGAAGTGTCTTCTGAGGTACATCCCACATGGGTTATTATACCCTATGATGGGACTGATGAGTGATGAGTAAAGGGGCACTATAACCCCAGTATGTCTAGATGGGAATCCTTTAGTAATCAGATGGCCTACATAGAAGGATGTCCTAACTACTGTGGAGATATGATTGTCAAAGTGGAGATCACTATTTACCTTAGTCCTCAGATACCCCATTACCTCATACATATTAAAGTGGCTGCCACTTATGTTTTAATATGTGGGTGCCAATTCCACAATGGAATGACCATGCAGTTAGTGGCACTTGGCTGGAGGCCGTGACATTGACACCATGTGACATTCACTGTGAGGACCCTTGAGGGATGTCTGTGTCAGCTGGACTGTCAATCATGGCTTCCAGTTCGCAGTCATTGCCAAACATGGTCTGCCGTAGTCCAACTGTGTTTGCTTGTACCTCTGAGATGTATATGTCAAACAGTAGGGCTCCCAGGACATAGTCCTGTGGGACACCAGTCATGACTGGTCAAGAGTTGGACTTGGAGACCACTAGTTGTACCATGTGGGTTCTGTGTGCAAACCTGTTGGCAACCCAACCTATGATGTATGGCTGTATGTACAGGCTGGTGTGTTTATCAATAATACCTGAGTGGGGCATGGTGTCAAATGCCTTGGCTAAGTCCAGGTAGTATGTGTGAACCACCTCCCCCATCATCTAACGTCTTGGTGACTGTATGTAAGACGTCAAACAGGTTCAGTAGGCATGAACTGCACTCAACCAAGCTGACCTGGGTTGGGTCATGTGTTTGGAGGTTGCCAATGTCTTTGTTAATGAGTGCCATAAGGATGCAAACCATACCATTACAGACCAGGCTAGTCAGGCTTATGGGATGGTAATTACCATGGTCAGTTGTGATTAAACCTTGATGGAGTGGAATAACTGTTGCCACACAACATTGTATGGGCATGCAGCCTGTGGAGAGGCTGAGGTAGGAAAGCTTAATTAGGTGGGGGGCAAGTTGTCTTGTACAGTTTGCAAAATGCAGTCCGGGACAACATCTGCCTCCATTGACACTGTGTTCTGCTGTTAGAGAGGGCCATTTCCACCTGTGTGTCTCTGATGTGTGGGATACTGTACCTCTTGGGTAGTGTTGTGGGCTCTTTAGGGGGTGAAGTATGCACTGAATGTATCTGCAAGGATGTTGGCGATATCAGTAGGGGCAGCTTATTTTGTGCTATATTTCACCGGCACAGTGCAAATTTGTGTGTCACCACGTAGATCCTTGACATAGCCAAAGAAGGCTTTGTGCTTTTGAATCCTTGAGTATTCTCCTGCTGATGTTAGCCTTGGATTATGTCATGAGGGATCTATGTATGATACTAATAGTGGTCACGGATGTCTGCCCTTCGTGGGATTTGCTGTTTGTCTGGAACACTGTCCTACTTCTGTAGTATAGCCTGTTCATTGTAGAAGTCCACCAGACCAGTGTCCTTGTCTAGGAGGAGTGAGTCTTGGTTTACCAGTGATGGCACGATCCATACATCCATGTAGGTGCTTATAGACTGCATTTATAAATCTGTCTGCATCTTGAGCAGTGTTTCCCTTTAGTGTGGGGGCTGTAAAACCCCCAACCCCTGTCACTAGTAGTGTAAATTTAGCTGTAGGAAAGGTATACACTGTGGTATCTGTGGGTGGGGGAGATGCTTGGGTGTGGAAACAGTGAATAGTTCATGGTCAGATCTAACCAGTGACCGGTTAACCTCTGCTGTAGTGCACCTGTTGCCCATGTTGTTGATGACCACTTCTAGTAGTTTCCACCCCACGTTAGGGAGGTTTACCACCTGATACAGGGCATATGAGGTGATAAATTCCAGGAAGCGCTGGGCCTGCAAGTGAGTACCGGAGTAAGTTTCCCAGTTAATGGTATGGTAGTTGACATCGACCAATGCCAGGGTGTGCATTAGGACTGTCATGTTCTCCACTGTCTCCAGGTAGGTGGAGTGGTGGTCCTGGGTCATGGAGGGTGATCCGTAGCAGGTCACAGTTTACGTTGCAGTTGTGGCTGATGTTAGCTGCACATGGATGATCTCAGAGGTATCATGCTGCCTCACTAACCTGGAGGTGTAGGTATTCGTGATGAATATGGATACAGCCTCTCCATGTCTGTCAGTCCATGTTCTGTGGCTGAAATATGTGGTATTGGTTGTAGTCTGGTAGTGCTGGTGTGCTCTCAGGAGCCTTAAGACAGATCTCAGTTACTGCACAGATGTTGATGTTGTCCATCCTGAGGAGTGCTGTGAGTGCAAGTGTGTTGTGATCACAACCTCTGGTGTTGAGTACCATAACCCTCATTGAATCTGCTATTGTGCTGTTTATGGAGCTGGAATTCACCTTCGAGACTCTCCTAAATAAGGCACCATGGGGGTGCCAATAGCCTTGGCCAGTATTCCAAAGCCTAAGGCTGACAAATAAGCTGATATGGTATCGTTGCATGCATGTTCCCCATTTGTGCTTGTTTTTCATCTCTCCTGTAGATAACCTACTGGTAAGCAATAGAAAGCCTTAAACTTATGCAAGTCCTCTAGCTTCCAAGATAGGCTTTTGGAGTGACTAAGTATCAGTGTTCTGTATGTTTTTGCTGTACTTAACTGTTTCCTGACTACATGGTGATTTCTCACTGTATATTGCGATCTGA
>NC_056727.1:1005648825-1005651325 GCF_019279795.1 Protopterus annectens | reverse complement strand
TCTGCATGTGGGGTATGATGCTCCCAACCACGGTCACTCCCAGTATAACTCCCATTGGCATACCGACAGATGTCAAACACGTTCATATGCCCTAGCCCATAGAACCTCCGGATATCCCCTGTGGTGCATGTAGTACCTGTGCATTACTGCAGTGTGGCAAACTAAGTAGTTAGGAAGTGTATTTGTGGACCTGGCAAAGAGTGTCAATGTGAGTCCATTAGAGAGTGTGGTTGTGTTGACAATGACATCCGTTCATGTGGACAGCCATGTGTGCTACACCTAATGTATGTCTACTATATCTCTGTTGCAGATGTCGCTCACCAGCACACATATATGTTCTTACAGCACACCAAAATGTCTGCTTTGTGGCACATGGAGTAACTGCATGCACTTGTAATAGAAATGACTAGTCAGTCAGGGGTTTGAACCCCTGTACTGGTAGGTGTATGACAGATGATGCTTAGGTTTTAGTCTCCAAGCCCTTCTCTGATGTACTTTGCCTCTGTCTGTCCCTCCCATACACTCTCTGGTGGATGTGGAGGTGTACACCTGCTCAGCAGCAGCTTGTGTTTTGTAAGTGATGGTCATGATCAGATGATGGCCACTGCACCTATTGCAGTCCATCTGTAGCTGATTGCATGTAGAATAGCTGTGATGATGTTCCTATAGCCAATCACATGGAAACACAGTACAATATCTAGGAACATCATGTTGGTGTTTGCCCATGACAGTCGCTGTGAGTGGTACCTGGATATGATGTTTTGTAAATGGCATCACAGATGATATCTGGATGTCCCTCAAACAACATACACAGTGGGAAATAGCCTAAAGACAGGAGGGTGATGTGCCAGCCATGACTACAGCATGTAAGTGTAGCTATGCTTCATTGAGACTACTGCCTGTTTAACAAGTTGTGTGTGGTAATGGCTATTCTGCATGTTTTAAAACTGACAAGACAGTGCTCTGTTTGTGAGGGACCCCCATCTGAAGGGCCATCTGTGGACTGGTCAGTGTGTGGAACCATTTGTTTCCTGTGTTACTCACTGAAAACACATCTGTGAACTGCAGGAGCATAGTGTGAGGAATGCAGTCAGTACATGGTAATAGTGATGAATTACTGCCATTGCATCCCTGATTGGACATATGTCACATGAAACAGTGGTATGACAGACACTGTCTGGGGTTCTCAGCAACATGCTAATAATGTGCCACTGTTCACAGCTGCAGTCACAAGTCTTCTACACTTTGTACAGATGTCATGCAGTATATATGCATCTGTTGTGCTCACTCTGCAAATGTATACCATCTGTTGTGTTGGGTTGATGGTCATATCTATGCATGCTGTTATAAGTAATCCTGAATGCTGTTGACTATTACTAAGCCATATCTGTGCTGAAACTGCAACACCATAGGTTGTATGGGTTTGGAGGTCCTGGCAGAACCTCCTGTCCCACTTCAGCTGGCCATGGCACCGGGCACCAGCACATCTGGGGCCCAGCCTTGGACCTCCACCTCTGGGAGAAGGTCCAGATAGGAACATGTCCACTGTTGTACAGTCCCAGACGTGGTGTGTAGGGGGCTCAATAAGGGGTTTCAAGGCCAGATACGCCAGCTCGAGGGCAGAGTGTCACATTAGCAGGGTGAGCCTGCCCCTCCTAGACAACCCTCAGCACTGCCACCTTTGCGTCTGTTTTGGTGCAGTGGTGCCTGCCCATGGCTGGGGACCTCCGTCCCACTGTTTCCATCTGGGGGCGCATGGGCTTGTGACTGCCGAACAACCCTCCCTGTCCGAGGTGTATCCCCCCACATGTGTCATATACCGACCCTGTATGCTGTCTTGTCTGTCATCCTACCCAACCTATCCTCCACGAGCATACCTACTCTCCTTCCCCCACATCCCACTCTTACCCTACGGAAACAAAAGGCCAATTGGTTCCTAGAACAACATTTGCCCCATACATAGCTGTCCATTTCACACACGTGTCCACTGGATACATGTAACCCTTTTAATATGCATCACAACATACTCCAGTTGTCCTCATCCCTGTCTCTCAGGCACATGATCCTGGTACGTACATGACTCTTAAAGGTTCTAGGTACACGTGATGCAGATGACCCCATTGTACACGCAACACTACCGGTCCCTCTATGGTTACCCCATTTAACTTTTTCATGATGATGTTGCACACAGCACCTTGCAAGAGTACTATTCTCACATAATGATTGGACAGGAACTGTTGTGTTAATGCAAATAAAATGCAGAGTGATGTATTTGGCCAATGTACAAATGTTTGTGTGTATTAATGATACATGTCTGTCTGAGGGAGTCTTGATATTACAAAGGACAACACCACTACATAATACAGGCATTGCTGGTGTTTCCCTTTTCATTCCTTTGTAATGCTTTGTTGTCACATGGGATGTTCTTGATATATCTATATATATATATATATGTATCTATATCTGGACATAAACACACACACATATATCTACATGATGG
>NC_056727.1:1005528825-1005643825 GCF_019279795.1 Protopterus annectens | reverse complement strand
ATTGCAGCAATTCAAATGTATAATAGGGATACAGGGAATCTAATTGTGAAATTTCTAGGGATGGGCTCAACATTCCACTACGTGTTTGTGTGTTTACTACTTCAGTTTTATTTCACTGTTCGTGGACATTCTTCTATGCTTAGCATACATTTCAGTATCCACGGACACTGAATTACTGACTTACTATTAGAGGCGGGCTCTACTAGTAGGCATAGTAGGTTTTGCAACTGTCGGGGCATGTTTACACCTCCATAGAGCACTTGTACATGCCCCCTGCACTTGCACACATTTCCTGTGCACATCGAGGGCGCAGCGGCACACCCTCACACATATTCATATGGCACTGCTGCACCATCTGTAGTGAGGACACTCGGCGTAAGGCTAAAACAGTCCTTGTGCCGAGCTTCTTGAATCCCGGGGTAGAACAATATGTGCAATGGCCACATGGATATGTACCAGATAATTTTTCCCCTAGATAGGGTTTGTTGTATTAATCCTGCTGAGGTATGGGAATAATGTTTATAATGGCTCAAAAGTGAGCTCAAAGTTCTACCATGGTGGAAAGAGAAAAAGCATCTTTGCCCAACCTTTGAGGCTTATTTATGATCCGACAACAAAACATTCCAATGTTTCTGAATGATGTTAATGAAATCTCTAGTGTTACATCTATATGTAGTGACCATCCTCAAAATATCCTGACCCCATTATGTTTTGTCCTTATTTTTATACTGTAAAAGATCCTCTCTAATGTGTGATGATGCCCAGCTGCTGGCCATAGCAATATTGCCCAGATTATACACCCTATTATGAAATCGGTTAGCCAGGTCGATCTTAAATTTATGGAAGGAATTATTATCCGAACAAATACGTCTAACTCTAAGAAATTGAGACTTGGGAATGTTATGTATCACATGTTGTGGGTGGAGGCAGCTGGCATGGAGTAAGGAATTATACTGGGGATATTTCATATATATTTGTGCACTTAGAGTGTTATCTTTATTTCTTGTAATAGTCACATCCAAATATGTGATTTCATCCAAATCGAAATTCACCTTAAACTCAATTCCCCATTTATTGCGGTTAAGATATTCAACAAACTCCAAAAGATAGGCCACATTCGCCCTCCATACCAACCAACAATCATCTAGGTATCACCTCCAAATATCCATTTCCCCCAAATAGATGTTGTGATTGGGATTATAAATCAGTTCAGTATCCAGATAGGCCATGAATAGATGTGCATAAATGGGGGCAAAGGATGCCCCCATTGCTGTACCTTGTGAGTGCCAATAACATTGTCCATGGAAATAAAACACATTTTTAGTGAGGACATGTTCAGTCATACATACCAAAAGAGTATTGAAACCTGGTGGATACAGGGCACTTTTATCCAACCAAAATTGTAGGGCAACTAGCACTGCCCAATGTGGAATATTGGTATATAAGGCAGTCATATCTAATGTACAAAGTAGCCAATCTTGTTCCAACTGAGTACTGGAGATGATACCTAGAAATTGGGTGGTATCCTGGATACGTAATCTAACACATCCCAAGAGAGGTTTTAAATAAAGTGTAAGAAATTCAGATATAGGTTCGGTTAAACTACCACTCCTCAAGACTATTGGTCTCCCTGGCGGACACCGAGGATACTTATGTATCTTTGGTAAAAAGTAGATATATTGTGGTCTGGGATCCTTGACCATAAGATAATAAACATCCGATTGTGTAATGATGCCCTCCTGTTGTGCTTGAGATAAAAAAACTGTCAGTCTCAACCTTGAATTTACTGGTCAGGTCTAGGGGCATGGGCATATAATGCCTTGCATCCCCAAGCTGTCTCTGTGCCTCTTGATAATAACCGTCCCAGTTCATTACCACTACAGCCCTACCTTTGTCAGCTGATAATATTACCATATTTTTATTATTTTTTAACTCTTCCAAAGCTGCTTGTTCAGTCTTCGAGAGATTACGATGGAAAATATCATGTTCATTAAAATTATAATGTAGATCTTTGAGGACGGAAGATTGGAATAGAGGCACTTGATTGGACATCGGAAGCATATATCTAGAGTGTTGAAATTTGAAAGAGCTAACCACATTACATCCGGATTCAGAATCAAAATATATCTTAAGGTTAATTAATCTACAAAAAGCTATAACATCAGATGCAAATGAGTCTTCAGTCACAAAAAAAGCTGGGAACATAACTTAAACCTTTATTGAGTACAGAAATCTGAGCTTGAGAAAGCACCACAGAAAAGATATTATGTATGTTGTTAAATTCACTCAACATTTGGTCATCACCTTGAGAACCTCTTCCAAAGTGTTTGGAGTGCCTGTGCTCCTCCCCCCCTCTTCTAGACCTGACCCTAAAGGGTAACCAGTGCTACGTCTTTTGGGTATTGGTGACTGTAGGAGAGGGTTGCCATCTACATTAGTAGCAGAAGAAGAATCTTCCCCAGAAGTGAAACTGACAGTGTTTCGTGTTTTCTTAAGGATAGCTTTAAGTCTCTTGTGCTTAGAAGGCAATGATTTATTCTGGTTCCTCCCTACCAGGGGACTCTTGAATGGCATAAAAGGCTTGCCCTTCTGAAAATCACCTAATTCTCGTTGGAATTTTTTTAATTTTTTTATCCTTAAGTTGTTGTTCATGAGATAATAAATCAGACCTCATTTCATCCAAACCTTCCCTATAACTAGGTAAGGATTCAAAATTTCTAATTGCCAGGCAAAGATCTTCCACTACCTTAATCCCATTATCCACTGTCTATTCATAATACCCTGTTAGGGCATCCACAAACCCCACAGATGGATTCTGTTGAATTTTGCCCCATTCTTCCAATAATATGTCATTGGCCTGATAAACCAAAGGTTTTAACCTTACTCTTAAACTCCTAGGGGCAATACTTTTGGTCTGGTAGGCTTTGAACAATTTTAGATGCCATACATTGCTTCTGAGCCCTTTCATCTGTTTAGTTAGTCTTTGAAAAGCTAACTTACATTGAGTTAAAGGATCATGTATATTTGGTTCCGAGGGTCCTGAAATGGTGTCACCTAAACCAAATCCTTGCAGGTCATCCTTATCGGACGATAAACCTCTAATAATGCTTGTCAAATCCATATTGAGCTGGTAATGTCAATCCCAAAATGATTATTGATGATAAGCTGAAAGATTATAGCACATGAATGGACATCGGTTTAGACTAGCTGAAAATATATTATTGTAAACCAAAACTATCAATCCTAAATAAAGTGTGAAAAAAATATATAAAAATATATATAGTTTAATACTAAAGGGAAGCAACCAACAAAAAACATGAACCAGGGCAAAAGAAAAGAAAAAGGGAAAAAAAATATATCACACATTTAAAGCACCAATGATCCCATCCAAGTCAAACATAGAAAAGATTTGTTATTAACTCGTAATAGAAACATAATCAACCAATATGATATAGTACCTGAGCATGTTAGATCCTCCCAAACAAATGGTAATAATCATGAATATATTCCAATATTCATGAAATCCTATATTCAGACTAGAGGAAAGGGAACAAGAATAGTCTTTGTGGGAAATCAAATACACGAGTAAATCAAACCATATATTGACACAAAACTATGTTCCCTAGCTAGTTATATAATACCAGGGAGCAATAATAGTCTTTGTGTATAAAATATTAACAGTAGTAATTATAAGTGCTCGTTTAGAACCACCAATCCACACAACACTATGTTCCCCTGTTTTTCTGCCTGCTCAAATTTTTACAACATATTTTTAATAAACCATAAACATCATATTGGAAGGAACATAGATGCCCTATGGGTTGACTGAAATAGAAGCAGGTACGATATGACAATGCAATACTTAATAGTAAATGGCCTAACTAGCCCTGTAAAATCATGTTGTTGCTCCCACAAAGTATAATAACCACAACCAGAATAAATACGATGCCGGTCATGTGCATAAATCAAATAAACCCTTACAAGATTCCAAAAAGCACATCCCAATTTGATGGCAATTTGTTTAAGAAAAACAAAAAACATCCTTAATAATAACCATAGGACATGACATGACATCCACATAATAATTATTCAAGAGCAACCCAAAAAATAATCATGTGCATCCTATATAAACATATAGTTATACTTCAACTTGTTAACCAAATATATCACAAACCAATAACTGAAAATGTCCACAAATTGTCCATATAATTAGAAAACAGTGCACTTCAAAATAAGGTTATATATCCATGTTAGAAGTGCCTTAAAAGCTTCAATGTATGTATGTATGTATCTTGATAGTTCACAACACCTCGACTGTAGAGCTGTGAAAATATGTCCCACAGTCAACCGAATAAATCAGATAAAGCCCAAATAGTTCTAAATTGAAAGAAATGACAACATCAATGTCAGATAACAGTTGGAAGTTACCACACCTAAATAAAAGTCTGGGCAAAAAAATGTTACCCAACTAAATAAATGCAAGTCCAATGTCACCTTAACTATTTAGGTTGTATCCAAACATCCATTTCAATCAAAAAACGATGAGTGAAGCATCCATCCTGTAGCAATCCCAATGAACAAAGATATGAAATGAAGACATCAACCAGATACAGGAACTCGAATGAAATTATGCTAGATGGTTCCCGTTGTATAGTTCAAAAGGTGGTTGAAGGCAACTAATATTAAAAGTTCAGCAAATCTGGCTAAACATATGACCGGACAGTGGAGATCACATAAATCTGATGATCCCAAACCACTGAAGGTGAATAAACATCCAGGTCTGCCCTGATTTACTTCAACCCCAAAAATGAGACCACAAAAAATTATTTAAAAACTTGCCATGTTTAATGTGACATATAACCTGTGCAATTCAATTGAAAAACGAACAAATTTGTTAGGAGAAAAAATATAAAAAATAAAAAACGTACAATAAGCTGGTTACATAAGTCTGCACACCCTCAAACTAATACTTTATTGAAGCACCTTTTGATTTAATTACAGCATTCAGTCTTCTTGGGTACACACCTGCCATCAATTAAATAAACTTAGATTAACCCAAATAAAGTTCAGCTGTCCTAGTAGGATTTTCCTGACATTTACTCAGTTGCCTGCTACAGCAAAAGCCATGGTTCGCAGAGAGCTTACAAAGCATCAGAGGGATCTCACTGTTGAAAGGTATCAGTCAGGAGAAGGGTACAAAAAATGTCCACAGCATTGGATATACCATGGAACATAATGAAGATAAGTCATCAAAAAGTGGAGAAAATATGGGACAACAGTGATGTTGCAAAGAACTGGACATCCCTCCAAAATTGATGAAAAGACAAGACAAAAACTGGTCAGGGAGGCTGCCAAGAGACCTACAGGAACACTGAAGGAGCTGCAGGAATTTCTGGCAAGTACTGGTTGTGTACTACATGTGACAACAATCTCCCGTATTCTCTATATGTCTGGGCTATGGGGTAGGTTGGCAAGAATGAAGCCTTTTCTTACACAGAAAAACATCCAAGCTTGGATAAAATTTGCAAACCAATGCAAGTCTCCCAAAAGTATGTGGGAAAATGTGTTATGGTCTGATGAGACCAAGGTTGAACTTTTTTGCCACAATTCCAAAAGGTACATTTGGCACAAAAACAACATTTTGCATCACCAAAAGAACACCATCCCCACGGTGAAGCATGGTGGTGGCAGTATCATGCTTTGGGGTTGCTTTTCTTCAGCTGGAACTGGGGCTTTAGTAAAGGTGAAGGGAATTATGAACAGTTCCAAATACCAGTCACTTTTGGCCCAAAACCTTCAGGCATCTGCTAGAAAGTTGAAGATGAAGAGGAATTTCACCTTTCAACATGACAATGACGCCACGCTTACATCCAAATCAACAAAAGAATGGCTTCACCAGAAGAAAAATAAAGTTTTGGAATGGCCCAGCCAGAGCCCAAACCTAAATACAATACAAAATCTGTGTGGTGACCTGAAGAGGGCTGTGCACAAGAGATGCCCTCACAATCTAACAGATTTGGAGCACTTTTGCAAGGAAGAGTGGGCAAATATTGCCAAGTCAAGATGTGCCATGCTGATAGACTCCTACCCAAGAAGACTGAATGCTGTAATTAAATCAAAAGGTACTTCAACAAAGTATTAGTTTAAGGGTGTGCACACTTATGCAACCAGATTATTGTACATTTTTTATTTTTTATATTTTTTCCCTAACAGATTTGTCTTTCAATTGAATTGTACAGGTTATAGGTCACATTAAAGATGGGAAAAGTTTTGAAATGATTTATTGTGGTCTCATTTTTATATATCACAAAAACCTGGCATTCTAACCGGGGTGTATACACTTTTTATATCCACTGAATATATAGGTCTACTTCACATCACCTAAAACTCATTTGACAGAATTTCATTTGAGTGAGACCAAATCACCTAATTTTCAAAATACTGAAAACTCATTTGACTGAATCTCATTATATTGAAAGATTACAATGCTGAATTTCAAAATACTAAATTTTAAACCATAGACATGCACACATAACACCAATGACTAACTCTTTCCAGAACTTAAAAACGACTTACTTACCCTCTTAACAGAAACCGGATAATACAAAACCAAACTAGGTGGAGGGGCTACCCCCTACACTCCCCAGTCTGGGGGGCCGTGCCCCCCACACCCCTAACTATATATACTAACTCCAGAATCGCACTACAGTGGGGTAAACGGCATATACATTTTACTTGCCTTACAGTACTCTACATGCTGTGACTACTGCTGGGAATGCACAAAACATCCACTTTTCCCTGCAGAATGGCGCACTGCTACAGTCATCCCTCTCCATAAAGGAGGAGCGACTACAGACCCTGGGGGCTATCGCCTCATTAGCCTGGTGAGTCTGAGATGCAAAGCTGTGGAATGCATCATCATGGATCTAATAAACAAGGATAAAAAGAATCTCCAAACTCTTGTTCCCACACAGTTTGGTTTTGTGAAGGGTAGATCATGCATGCACAACTTGGTCAACTTCTTTGAGTCAGTCTCCAGAGTTGTGGATGAAGGCAGGGTGGTTCATACAGCCTACCTTGATCTGGCCAAGGCTTTTGATACCATTCCTCACTCAGAAATCATAGAAAAACTCACTAAGCTTGGCATCAACCCCTATATCACTAGGTGGGTTGTAAACTGGCTCACAGATAGAACCCACAGTGTGAAAGTAGCTGACTCCAAGTCAGACTGCCGATCAGTCACGAGTGAAGTCCCACAGGGTTCAGTCCTGGGTCCTCTCCTGTTTGGTATCTATTTCTCTGAAGTCCAGGTCAACACGAAGGGACTCTGGCTGACAAAGTTCACAGACAATTGGAAGTTGGGAGCTATTGTTAACTCCCCAAGTGATGTTGACATTCTACAGAATGGCCTCACTGTGACCAACGACTGGTGTCAGAACCATGGCCTTAAGCTCAATGCCAAAAAATGTGTTGTCATCCCCTTTGGGAAAAACTCAGTTCCCATAAATTACCACACTGATGGTAGTCCACTGAACAAAGAAGGTGTTATAAGAGATCTGGGAACACAGATTGACAGCAACCTCTCTTTTGATCTCCACATTGCCACTGTGGTCAGAAAGTCCTTCTATATGGCACTTCTCATTACTAAGGGTTTTGCATCCAGGAAGAAAGAGGTCATTGTCTCCCTCTACTCTTCCCTCATTAGGCCAATCATCAAGTACAATGCCCCATTTGGCATGTACATCATTAGACACCTGGAACAACTGGAGAGGCCACAAAAGTACCTCACAAAGAGGATCATAGGTCTTAAACACTTGTCTTATATGGACAGACTCAAAAAACTCCAACTAGTCTGTCTCATATTGCCTACTTACAGGGGATCTCTACCTGACTTACAAAGCCATGTCTGACCCATCTCTGTTAGAAATGCTACATCTAAAGAAATCCCAATCCCTCCACACCACATGCTCTAGAGACCTTAACCTCATTAACACAATTAACAGAACATGCTGGAGGGACAGGTTCATAACCCTGAGACTGTCCATGCTATGGAAAAGACTTCCCATACATGTCAAGCAGAGCACCTCGCTGACCCTCTTCAAGAGAAATCTTGATGAGTGGATGGGGAACAGAAAATTCACCCCGGAGATAACACCAGTGGCTCTACTCGATAGAGGCACTGGGAACTAAGGTCAGGTGGCACTATGCCAGAGTAATCCTATGGCTAGGCTTGTAAAGGCCCCAGGGCTATTAGCCTAGTACACACCTATGAACCTATATTACTTTAGATACTTCCCATAAAAATGTAAAGAGACATACCCACATTTAGAAACACTACAACACTACTTTATACATGACTATCGGTATTCTGACAGTCAGCACTGTAAGTTACAGAAATTCTTTTTATCACAAGTAAGTCACAGGTAAAGGGAAACCCACATCATGTCTATGGCTTAAACTTCAGTGAAATGAGATTCAGTGAAATGAGTTTTCAGTATTTTGAAAATTAGTTGATTTGGTCTAGGTCAAATAAAATTCTGTCAAATGAGTTTTAGTTGATGAGAAGTAGACCCATATATATATATATATATATATATATATATATATATATATATATATATATATATACATATATATATATATATATATATATATATATAGAGAGAGAGAGAGAGAGAGAGATAAAATAGCATTGTAACACCACATTCTACCTATCAGTCACAATAAAGACCAATTACATAGATTCACTTCTGCTGAGGCTCTAAAACGTAATCTACCAAAACCATAATGGGGTGATAGAGGCAGCTATAACAATAACGTTCCTCAGCAACCCCACAAAAATTTTACCAAAGCAATATCCATCATGACACATACAGTTTCAAAGCATGATGTCTCAACTTATAAGTCCGTCGGGTTAACATCCACACAAGCTAATGTTCTATTCACCAGTGATTCTCCTGTGAGACCCACAGATTTTCCACTCAATAAACTGAGAAAGGAGAGTGTCATGGTCAGCTGTCTAACAAGAAGCAGGATCCACTAGATCATGCAGGCTCTCAGATCATTAAAACCTAAGTGCCATTATGACTGTTTTTGTTTGTGTATTTGAGAGTGTAAATGACCTGAGACATATCTCTGGACTACATAAAGAGAGACATGATATAGCTCTTGGATTATGTGTCCCAGGCTTTACAGGGCATAAACAGCATGTCCTACACAGATTGCCTCAAATCCCTATCTCTGTACTCTGTGTTCTACACACTTCTGAGGGGTGATCTATGCCCGGCATACAAGGCATCCTTGGATTCCACTCTGATGGACCTTTTGCATATCTGCAAAATGAATAGCATCAGATTTACTTGCTCTAGTGATTTAAACTTTGCTTGCAACAAAATAGGACACATTGAAGGGATGGGTATGTGTCTCAGAGAATTCCCCTTCATTGTGAAACAGAGCTCTTCCCTAGCTCTATTCAAGAGAAACCTGGATTTGTAGCTGGGAAATCGGAAATATATCATGGGTTTATAATGTGAACAGAGACAGTCTGTAAATCTTGCCATAACTTATCACATGCACCTTAAAATAACCTGTTAGGCACATAAATTTGCAGGATACCATTGGGATGCTTGGCTAAGCTTATAAAGGCCCTACTGGTCATTAGCCTAATATACACTTATGAACCTATGAACCTATAGCCTAGCATTGAACAGCATTCTACTTTCTCCAAAGATGATTGCGCAATATGAGTAGAAGATAATAGACTTTAACAATTTGCTTAGTTGTTGATGTCACTCAAATTAAACTGAATCCTATGATCCCATCTAACTTTCAAACAATTATGAATTATTCCAAAGCAAACTACCTACTACTGAGTGACACAATGGCAACATTTTAAGCTTCTGCCCAACCACTTGAACTCCACTGTGTATGCAGATTGTTCATAGAAACCCTATACCATTATGTAAACAAATGAATTGCAACAGCAGGACCCACCTGGAATAAGCACAGGATTAACTCAAAGAACAAGCAACCTCGGTGGAATCTCAATATCAACATGCTATATAATAAAAAGAAGAAAACCATGGCCAAAACTAGGAAGTGCAATGCCAAGCAATGCAAGAACCCCCTCATCAAACTAAATCAGAAGTCGTATCAAGTCCACCAAAGCCAAATTTGAGATAAGGATAGCCTCACAGGCAGTAGACAATCATAAGGCCTTCCATAACCTCAAAGGTAATATACAACATTTTGCTGAACTAATTGTAAACAGAACCACTTATATGGAGCTGGAGGATATATCAGACCTACGGATTGATAAATTTAGTTCCAATTTCATCCTGCTTTCCCACATGACACTTCCCAAGAGACATCCATTAAATGATTCCCTGGCTATCACTGAAAAGGTCCTCATTGCACTATACAAGGCAAAACGTACTGCATCTACAGTCCATGATACAGTCCCAGGATGCCGCCTGAGTAGCATGAAACATGACCTACCAAGCTGTCTACGATCACTATTCAGCCTTAGCCTCCAAACTGGTTTCATGCCTAGTGAATGGAGGACTGTAACAGTTAGCCCTCTGCACAAGAGCAGGCCATCTACTGACTCAGGTTATTACAGATCCGTAAGTCTGACTAGTCTCATATGTAAGGCCATGGAAAGAATTATCATGGATATTATAGATAAAGACATAGGAAATCTTCAGGTACTGGATCCAACACAGTTTGGATTCATCAAGGGCTGATTGTGCCTACTCAACTTAGTGGACATATTTGAGAAAGTCACTAAAGCTTTGTATGATGGAAAAGTGGTACACACTGCCAAACTTGACCTAATCAAAGCATTTGACAATGTTATCCCTTACAAAAGAGTTAATGTTTTTAGTACTGTTAAAACTTAAATATTTTACTAGAAAATTGAATTTTCAGTATATATTACAATATGTTAATGCGAATGCTGCTAGTTGTTATTATAAGCCATCCTCTGTTAAAACTAAGCTTAATAATCCACTTAAAGTGTTTAAGAATGTCTGTGAGAATGACATCAGGGCATTTCTACAAAAGAAAATTGATAGCACATGCAATAACTTTTTTTTTAATTAAAATAGTGAGGAGTGGTTGGCCTTAAAGCAGCTTAAAGAAATGACACATTTGTGTGCCATGAAAGCAGATAAATGGGGGTGGGGTTAGTAATCATGAATCAGCTAGATTACTTTATGGCTATTGAATCTATGTTGACAAATGTTAAAGAGTTTAGAATTGTCATCTTGGACTGTATTCTTTTCAGTTATAAATACATTAAAGCCTTCTTATATGACTTATTGACAAACTGCCAGATAGATGTTTCCTTGTACAATTTTTTTACCATCGAGAATCTCAGAATTGGTGTTCTATTTGGTATTCCTAAAATTCACAAGGATGAAAAGAACCCGCCTTTCAGACCTATTGTTTCTGCTCCTTGCTGTATGACAGAGGGAATATCTTTGCACATAGACTACATTCTTAAACCCTGTTGTTAGTTTAAATTCTTATCTATGTGATTCCTGGGATTTCCAAGAACACATTAGGAAATTTAACAATAATTTTATGTATGGAGGCAAAAATTTAGTTATGTTCACTGTAGATATTGTTTCTCTTTTTGGTAGCATACCATGGGGCATAGGAGTTGAATATATTAGACTGTATTTGTCTTCTAAATATTATTTTTCCACTGATAAAGTGAATCTTATTTGTTCAGTCTTAGAAATACTACTTGAAAACAATTATTTTTTGTTTCATGATAAATATTACCAGCAGGTAAATGGCACTGCAATGAGTTCTGCAGCTGGACCTTTCTTTGCTAATCTAGTTTTAGGCCAGTGAGAGTGAAATACACCCCACTATTGCCAGTTACAAAAAAATAAGGTCTTTTGGAAGCAGCATATTTAGAAGAAATATGTTTTCCATCTGTTACCTGCACTAGAACAGCAATCATCCTAACTTTATATAGGACAGTATTTCATGTAGACCGTTTGCTGGAGCCTCCAGGCTCACGACTGATGAAGATACATTTGACAAAGAAATTAAATGTATTATTTCCATGTTCTTGACTAAAGGTTATACTGATTCTGTATTAGCTGCTAGTGCAGCTGAGGTTAAAAGCAAAAGAGCTTCTTGGTTTTATTCCTAGTTTACATTAACCTCTTATGGTTCAAAAAAAGTTGTCCACCACTAATAGAAATATAAATGTTAACAGTTTAGCTTCTGGATATGTCTGTAGACAATTTTGCTATCAGGAAGATAATACAGGACAATTGGCGGATTATAAAAGGCAATGTAGATTTTTGGAAGGCTGTGGAGGAAAAACCTTTGTTTGTTTACAAAAAGAATTTTAGTTTAAAGACTTTATTACAGCATGATAGACTCTGGGTAAACCTACCCTTAATGGTAGACCGAATAGTACGTACAAGTGTGTGTTCTGCACTGCCCACAGATATATATATATATATATATATATATATATATATATATATATATATATATATAAGGGTAGTTATATTATGTTACTACATGGTAACATTGTACTGACAGCCAGTGGGAGGTTTATGTACCTATATTGGAATTGTTTATATCAGTCTATGCATGGGATGTGAAGACTTTTACATAGGTATGACACCAAGAGACTTCAATAAAAGGATAAAGGAGCATATCTGTGCTTTAAAAATGAAGAATCCTGGTAATTCTTTGTATAAGCATAGTATTGCATGTAAGAATTTCTCTTTTTTGTGTTGGAACAAGTACCAGTATAAAAAAGATTGGGGAGGGAACATAAGAATTTTGTAGAGAAAAAAGAAACTATGTGGCAGATCAAGTTACAAGCTGACCAAGAACCTGGTTTAAACAAGGTGATGAATATTAAGTGCTTTCTTAAGGATAGAAGGATGAAAGTTAGAAAACATATAATGTTATGGTGGGGGCAATGATTTTTTTCCTGTATTTTTCTGTGTTTTTGACAGTGTGTGCCTTTAAAATTTTTTGAATTGTGATTCAATTATTCTATTATCCTATTATGTTTTTATATAAAAAGATTTGCATTTGAATGGAATTTTTTTCCTGATGAAGTCTTTTGGATGAAAAGTGGATAAATACATTTGTGCTACATTTAAAATTGCTCACATTCATTCCTAGCAGTCTGAGTACAGCAAGTGTTTTTTTGGTTTTCCCCACTGTAGTGTGATATTGGCATTGGTATATATAGTTGGGGGATGGGAGACACATACTGCTACATTGGGAAGTGTGGGGGGTGCAGTTTGACATTCTGTGGTATGTGTTCTGGTGTAGTGTTAGACAAGTGCTTCCTTTCCCTGGGCAAATATTTTTTCAATGTGAATGCTCATGGAATTGAATGTTCTGTGGTTGGTGAAGAAAGGTTCACCAAAGTGAACCTTCAACAAATTGATACAGACCCATTAAAGCTGCAGGTACCTTCACTGTATGTAAGATTGTAGCTAATATAGTAACATAGGAATACATCCTGGGCCTATCCCATTTGGCATTTATTTTGCAGACACCCAAACCAATATCTCTGAATTATTTTTGACCAAGTTGGCTGATGACTTTAAGCTGAGCACTATTATCTGCTCATCCATTGATAAATAAACTGCTCCAAAAAAGCCTGGAATATACAAATACCATACTGAAAATGGTCTCACGCTAAATATAAAAAGTGCAGCATAGCAGAGTTCAGCAAAAAAGGTGTTCCATACTTATATGAGTGGTACTCCTCTTCAAACATATAGTAATAAGAGATCATCATGTTTTCACCATAGAAAGAAAGTATTCTATTTGGCCAAGTTAATTTCCAAAGGAAAATCTTCAAAATCCAAAGTCATCTTTCCACTGTAGTATTCCCTTAAGGGACCTATCATTGAATATAGTGCCCCTTTTTGTATGTAGAAACCCAAGGATATTGCTCATTTGGAAAGGTCCCAATAATTTTTAATCAATAAAATAAAATAAAATAAAGACCTTAAATCCTTCAACTGTCCAGATAATTAACACAACTCTTTTTATACTCAGTAGAGTACCTGTTGCTCTGATGTGACCTTTGTATCAGTTTTTAAGTCATATATGACCCATTCCCATTTGATGTCCTATTTCTTCATAAAACCAATGACCCTATAAACATGGATACTAGGGAGCTAAATTTGCATCAACAAATAAAGACTTGCTGTAGGAATAGGTTCCTCATTTAATGTATTTCCACTAAAGGTTACCACTGAAGGTCAAGGAAAATACTAGTTTGTTCCAAGATGGCTGCACACTGATCAACAACTTAATTTCAGCTCTTCCAGTGTGAAAAAAGAAACTGATAGTTGAGGGCCAGTAACTCTGCCAGTTTTAATAAATTCAGTAACTGGCTAAGCACACTGCCTGAATGCTAGCAAAGGAAAAAAAAAAACACAGAGAGAGCCTGCAAGAAATTCAACTAAAAATGTTACTTTCAGTGTTCTCTTATTTACTTGCTTATACAAAAAAAGTGTTGTTATGTTATTAGATTAAGCAGAGTGACTGACTGACTGGGAAGAATACTGCAGCTGTTCAGCAAAAAGAATTTCAAGCTCCAGCTTTGGTACAAGGCATGGCATCCAGTAGTCTAGCAGAAAAAAATCAAATATGCTCAGAGCTGAATAAAATAAATGAAACGTTGAAGGAGTATATCAACTCATATAAAAAGCCTGGAAATAATGTAAGTAGCTTTGAACAGCTATCCAGATGAACTGATAAAACTGCAAAAATCAGAGATCAAAATGAAGAAAAGGCTAGCTTAGTATAAGAC
Organism: Protopterus annectens; assembly: GCF_019279795.1. NCBI lineage: Eukaryota > Metazoa > Chordata > Ceratodontiformes > Protopteridae > Protopterus > Protopterus annectens. Next base: position 1,005,629,007 of record NC_056727.1, on the reverse strand, counting down.
TGCTCAAGAAGAGCTTTTTTCAAAAAAATGGTAGGGATAGAGGACAGAAAATGCAGGGAAAACCAGAGATTTTCTGCTGTACCTGAGAAACTATAAGGAACAGACTGTATTAATTTTATGAAAGCACACATAAACATCTGTATTGCACAGTAAGATTTGTTAATTGAAAGGGCACATTGTATGTATGCTTCAAATCTGGCCATAATAAAGCAGCCACCACCTGTATTAGTGAAGATGCAATCATACCAGCAGAAAGAGTTGATCCTGACAAAACTGCAGCAGAAGGTAAGAGTATTACAAATCAGAGTTAGTAGATTGTTTGCGGAAAATGAATATCCACTATTCACCAGGCAGAAGAGAAGCAAATTTATCCTAGCAATCAGGGAATGTTGAGAGACAAGTGTGAGATTCAATCTGTGCTAAAGTACAAGGGTAAAAACCACACCAGAACAACGGAGATGCGACCCAGCAATCGCAATGGAAATAAAACAAAAGCAAATAAAAGTCACCACCATGCGCTGGGTCAAATGGCTTCGTAGATACAGGTTAAAAGTTCCACAATAACAGCAATCCAAAAATTCAGTTATAAAAACCACCAGTAACTGCAAACATGGAGGTCAAGCAGTTTAATAGCAAGAACTGTTAGCGCTTTCACCCATAGGCTTCTTCAGACAGTATCAAACATAAATTGCATTCTCAGTTTAAATATATGAACAATGCTAGCAATAGGTCAAAAAACAATCACATGTTAAAAACCACTACAGCATATTTAAAGAGCCAAGTTGTATACATTGTATCTAATATGGCATTCAAGCGCTAATCATAAATCAATCAAAACACCAAAAAATGCATTAAATGCAGACACTACATAATTAAAAACACAATAAATATAACATCATATTAAAAACTCATACTATATAAATATAATCATAAATAAATAAAAAATAAGAATTATAATAGGGTTAAAATACAAAAGCAGCTGTGTGATTCATGCCCATAATACACTATGGTCTATAACATCTCCTCTTCCTGAGCGCAGGGGTTATGTTCACCATTTCATTCAGCCCAGGGCACGAATGAGGGAACATACTTACCAAATTAGGGTAGCCAATACTACCAATGCACTAGCCAGGCACGTTTTAGCAACTGGTCCACAACACACCTTTTTGTTTAGTGTTATGGAAGTGATATGTATGAATATAAGGGGAGGAGATCTTATTAATTGCACTTTGGAGAAAGAAATGAATTGGATTATCAGGTGCAGGGCAGATAAGTGCCCTGGGCTGAATGAAAAGGTGAACATAACCCCTGCGCTCAGGAAGAGGAGATGTTATAGACCATAGTGTATTATGGGTATGAATCACACAGCTGCTTTTGTATTTTAACCCTATTATAATTCTTATTTTTTATTTATTTATGATTATATTTATATAGTATGAGTTTTTAATATGATGTTATATTTATTGTGTTTTTAATTATGTAGTGTCTGCATTTAATGCATTTTTTGGTGTTTTGATTGATTTATGATTAGCGCTTGAATGCCATATTAGATACAATGTATACAACTTGGCTCTTTAAATATGCTGTAGTGGTTTTTAACATGTGATTGTTTTTTGACTTATTGCTAGCATTGTTCATATATTTAAACTGAGAATGCAATTTATGTTTGATACTGTCTGAAGAAGCCTACGGGTGAAAGCGCTAACAGTTCTTGCTATTAAACTGCTTGACCTCCATGTTTGCAGTTACTGGTGGTTTTTATAACTGAATTTTTGGATTGCTGTTATTGTGGAACTTTTAACCTGTATCTACGAAGCCATTTGACCCAGCACATGGTGGTGACTTTTATTCAATCTGTTGTATCCAATTGTCTTCAGAATATTTTTTCCTGGAGGATCAAGTTTGTTTTATGATGCAGAACAGGATAAGTAGGAAATACAAAAGTTTGTCGAACAAAAAGTGAGCCATCAAACAGAAGGAGACTCTGCTTCTCATTCTTCTAATAATAAAGCTCATAAAGAGATTTTGCTAGTGAATGAAACCCTTTCCAATGTTACAAAGGAAAATGCTTGAGAGACAGAAAAAAATAATAGGAGTTAACTAGAAACACTGCGGTACCTTAGACTTGAACAGTTGTCTGGGGTTGGGAGATATAGATGAACAGAAAGAAAGGCCAGCAACACTGAAATTAGTGAATAAATGTGAGATTATAAAGTATCAATCACATTTGTGAAATGTGGTTTTACCACAAAAATGGAAAGATTGGACTTTTGTTAACTTTTTTAAACTTGTGGGGGACAGAAATACGTATACCTCACTTGATGTCATTAATGTTTGGAAGGACACTAAAAGAATGAAAAAAACAGAAACTATAAGGAAAACACTTTTTGTTCGTAACCATATTTGTCTTAAACCTTTCATGATATAAATTTCATGTCATATAGTAAAACATTTTTGTTCTGTGTGATAAAGGTACCAAAATAAACAAGTACTTTTTTCTTCATTTTTAGTTTTAAGAAATGCAGGCATTACAATGGAAATGAGAAGAAAGGCTGGACAAAGGCATGCTTCAGTTAATATGCTGTAATTTTAGGTTGCTGAGGTAGGGGTGGGGTATAAAAGTGCACAGATTATAATATATGTGGAGTTGATATGTTTTCTCTTAATTTTGCATAAATGAATGTGTGGATTAAGACTCTTGGTTTAATCTAATAATATGTTTTATTCTGTAAACAAGTAAATACAAGAATGCTGAATACAATGAAAAATGTTCCTTTAGCATGTAAATGCTCAATGTGAATTGAAAGGTCTGCAGCTGAGGGTAGCTATATATTTTATACATATGTTTCCATGGAGACAAAGTGACTACAGGGGCAGGCAATAAAAGCCAGAGCTCTTTTTTTTAAGGCTAAACGTTTATGTTTTCTGTATACGAGGTAATAAAGATAAGACAAGAACAAACAGCAACTAGTATAAGTAGGAACACAGGCTTTAACATGTGCCTTAGCATGGCTAACCTTAATTTTAGGTTAGGTAATGGCTGTGGGTGCAGCTGTCAGTTTGGGACAATTGTTCCTATCAGGAGGGTTAAACTTCAGTATTTGAAAATGTGCATGGTTTTGTGTATTTGTTTTAAGTTAATAGGTTGTAAAATATGACATAGGTTCAAATGGAAATGACAAGAAGTAGCTATATAAAAGATCAACCTGCCAAGCATTAGTGAGTGCATGTAACTCAAATGCTGGAAATAGAAATCTACAAAAGCTGACATATATAATAGGTGGGAATAATAACATCTTATCATAATGGCATTTTCCATATTATCTGGGAACATGAATGATATCACAGGTGTAGAGAAAAAGGTAAAAACTTTGAATCATATTAAAAAATGCAGAGTGCAAACTGCAGTGTGACAGGAGACACATTTTAAAAGCACTGAACAGGTGAACTTTTGAAAGAAAGGATTTTAGTACAGATATTTAAAAGCATATTAGGGACAAAGGAAAATGGAGTATTTGTACTAATTACTAGAGGAGCTCCAAAAGTGATAGAAGACGAAACAATGATAATAATGGAAGATTTGTGGTAGGAAGGGGCTACTGTCAAGGGAGGAGGATTATGCTGCCATGTATTTATATTCCACCTAAAAGTGATATTATGGAGCTTAAGATTTTTTTTGAGAAATAATTGACTTTCAGTAGGGAATATTACTTATATGTGTGGACTGGAACTTGATTTGCAACAGAGGGGGCTGTATCTGGTAGACCTAGAAAGGAAAACATAACAAAAAGAATAGATTTCCGTAAAAAAATTATGAACATATTTGGTATGGAAGACATGAATTCAGTAACAGGAACTTGGAGAAAACATATATATTATTTCCCAAGGCACAATAACTGAAATAATTATATTTCACAGGAACATGTGCATGTAATTGAAATCTTCAATACACATCCAGTAACTTTTTTAGATCATGTGCCAATATCAACTAAGATAACAATTTAGGATAATGAAGCAAAAAATGAGACACTGGCACTTTCCTACCTACCTGTTAAAAAGAGAAGAATTTAATGAATAGGTAGTGGAAATGTTTTGAGAGTTATTAGAGAAGATCGAAATTACTTCAGAAGTTAGTGAATGGGATAAAATGAAAGTGAAGTTTAAAAATAGGCAGAAATAAAAGTAAAATGGATATGATTAAGAAGTAACAAGAATTGTTTAGATGGGTTGACAAAGAATAAATTATTGCAGAATATGGGGAATCTTACAGAACAAAAAGCGGAGCAGCTAAAGAGTGCTAAAGAGAAAATATGGGAGTATCTGGATCATGTGCATGAGATTATAAAGATTGCTGTTAAGAAACTGTTTTTGACAGTAACCCCAGAGAGCAAAAACTTTTTACACAATGACTTGGGCAACAGAAAGTAGAAAGGGTTGTTGCTAAACTTAGGGAGCCTAAAACAAGAAAATTAACCAGAGATCCTATAGAGGTACTAGAGATATATTTAGGATTTTTTTTTATGAAAATTTGTATAAAGCAGAGAAATGTAGAAGTCAAGAAAGAGCAGAAATGTAAATATTTATGGAAAACTTAAGTTTATCGAGGTAAGAGGTAGATGGGTCTCAACAATCAGCAGTTAAGCTAAGAGGAGATGAGACAAAAATGCTGACGTACAATCAATCTTCAAGCAATTCTCCAGGAATAGATGGTATTCCTGTGGAAGTTTGAAAGCTAGGAGGGAAGAAAGTGATAAAGATCTAGGAAGTTTTGCTTAACAGTGTTTTAAAAGGAGGGTTAACACCAACATTCTGGAAGAAAGCTGTGGTGGCTGTGATACCTAAAGGTGGAAAAGAACCATCAGACCCAGCGTCAGATAGGCCTATTTCAGTTTATGTCTACAACAGTCAAAGAATAGCAACGGTGTTGCCACAATTGATAGATATGGACTAATGTGTTTTTTGTGGGGCGAAGACAAACATTTGACAGCATTACTAGAACAATGATGATCCAATGGAAGCAACATGCAAGAAAATACTACTATTGTTGGTAGGTCTTGGTGCAGAGAAAGCATTCAGCACAATAAGCTGGGATTTTATGAGTAGGGCAGTAGAATCATTTGCATTACTTGATACAATAAAAAGGTTAATTACGAGGATATATGATGATCAGAGGCAAAAATAAAATGGGAGGGTTCCTCTTTGATAATTTTTTTCTAAACAGAAGAATGGAGCTGGGATGTCCTCTTTCCCCTTTGTTATTTGTTTTATATTTAAAGCCATTGTCAAAGAAAATAAGGGACTCAGGAATTCAACGATATAACTGCTGTGTTTATCATGAAAAATTAGCTTTATTTGCAGACGATAATATTTTGCACTGACACATGAATTAGTCCAGCAATATCTATATTTATGGGGGCATGATAAAATTTTGCATTTAGGAATATGTATTAAAAATCATTCCATTATGGCAGCTAAGGATATGTAGTAAGAGACTAAACAAAAGACAATATAAAAAACTGAGAAAATGGAAGCGTTTGTTTATGGATATGGATAGCAAGATGCAAGCAGTGAAAATGCTTTTAGTCCATCTAGTTTTATGAATAGGTCAGGCATATTTTTCTTAATCAGAGGAGAAGTTGGGGACAATAATTAATAAAGAGTTGGACTATATCAGGGAGGGGAAGTAGGCAAGGGTCAAGTGGGATAAGCTGAACCTTTCAGTAGAACAAGGTGGTTAAGAATTACTTGATTTGAAAGTATATTTTATAGCCACGCAGTTAAGGCTCATACAAAGAACACAAGCAGAAAGCTATAATTCAAACTGGAAAGGGATGATGATGAAATGGGGGAAAATTCAAGAAAGAAGGAGAGAGTGGGATTTTAGATGCAGATCATTAAGGAAAATAAAAACAGCCATATAGGACATTATATTCACAAAGTATCAGAAAGCATTCTAAGAACTAAGCCAACCCAAGAATGGAGAAAGGAGATTTTGCTAGTAGGGATGATTGCAATTAGGGGTACAGAGACTGGACAGAAGGGAGCTGGAATTTACTAGAGTAAACTGTCAAAGGAACCAAGGTACTGGGAGCAAATAACTAGAGAAGGGAAAGTAATAGAAAGGGAAGAGGCCAAGAAGAAATTTGGACTGCAGAATAGAGACTGCCTGCCTTCCTTATCAGGAATTGATGTCAGAGTATAGGAAAACAGAAAGGTATATGGGAGTCCTAAGTGAAAGACCTGCTCTGGTTGAGTTTTTACTGGAATCTAGAACAGAAGCTGCTGTTAAAAGGGATAATTAGTGGGACATATAAAATATTGCATGATGACTATAGGAATCAATCTGAGGAGGCTAGAAAAGATTGGGAAGAGAGACTGGATAATCATTTCACAAGGATTCAATGGGAGGACATATGTATGGCTTCCAAGAATGCAATAAAATCAAAAAGATTTAGACTTTTTGCTTGGACGCATTTACATAGGCATTATTATACTCCAAGCAGTCTCCAAAGAAATTTACCTCAGATAGATGGCAAATGTTGGAGGTATGATGGGGAATAAAGAGATAACTTGAAATACATGTTTTGGGTGTGTTGTGCAATGAGCTGGCAGACTTCATAAATTCCCTAAAGAGCGCTATGCCAGAAATATTGGGTGAGCAAATGGGTGTAACTTAAGAAATTATTTTCTGAGCTGGGAAATAGGATCTGAATGGCCCAGACATAGTAAGGCCTTGTTAAGCTTAATTCTGGATGCTGTCAAAAATCAATATTTAAAAAATGGAAATCAAAGTCTAAACCAACTGTAATTAAAGCACTGAATATTGTAACAGAGATAAAAGAACTGGAAGCGGATCTTTCAAAAAGGGTAGGAGAAATTACATCAGAAAAAAATGAAAATTGTGGGATCAATATATGCAGAATAATGTTGTGGAGAAGGAGGTATGAGATTTAAGGGAAGGTAGGAACTGAGCAATTTATATAATGTTGGATTTATAGTTATATAAAAACATATGTTTTTGTAATGGTTCTAACTAGGAACATGTTAATATGGTTTGTTTTCTTTTATATAAATTTATGTCTGCCTATGTCCTAAGTGATAATTCAATAAATGTGTTAAAACAAAAAGACTACTTTGTCTCCCTTTAAGGCTAGTCATAATCATCGGATGGATGGACATACATTTACAAGAGTGTTACCATGTATGGCTCTGTTTGATATGGGTGAAGGGCATTAAGTACTCGTAAGGGGTGGTATGAACATTTTAGTGTGTGTACTTAAAAGTGCGTATTGCTTGGCATCATATGATCCCTGTTATTAGATGCCTAGCATTGTTCCCATGTTTCCACATGCCTTTGTGTCAAGGATTAAATATAAATTGAGACGTCATCTTTCCTACTATATGTTAAATAAAATGCTATGCCTTTATTCTATGAATGCTACTCTTTTTTTTTGTTTCTTTTGAATTCTTTTATTTTTCAACAATAAAATATAATTCAGCATGAATGTACATATTTTGTCTTAACAGAGTTGATTAAAACAGCTGAAAAAGAGATTTATAGTTTGTTGCATGTGATACTGTCAATTACATTATCAACTGGAACTGAATGAAATTTAGCACAAAATGAGGATAATACAGTGATTAACTGCAAATATGTGGAATAGCTAACACAAATACGCTTGCCACAATTATTACTGTATTTTAGGTATAGCTGTAATATCAGATGAAACTTACAGTGGATAACAAGCATTCAAAAGGAGTGTTGTTTATATATTGCTAATGCTATACTGCTCAGACAAGCTCCATGTGGGTTTACAGAGTGGTCCTAGCAGCAAGGAACTCGAAAAAGCGACTACCTTCTGGATTTAAGTATCTTTGCTTTTTTTTCACTGGAAATAGCTTCTGTTGCTTACTTTGAACTAGCCTGAACTGTTTTTTTACTGATTACTGCATTTATTTTAAAATCTGCACTTAAAGTTACATTTAGTCGAATTTGATCGAAAGTTTGCTTGTTTGTTTGTTTAATTTAACTGTGGAGGCTGCCCACTAAAGTGTGCTAGCCTGTGTAACTAATTTATCACTGTCTCTGCATTTTCTCTGTGTTTCTACCAAAAAAACAAAAAAATAATCCTTGTTTTCTCGCCTTCTTCGACTAGTTTAGACCAGTATACAGGCATTGCTGTATTCTGGGCTGTGGTGTAGTTCCTGTGTTGTCCATTACCTTACTTGGATAGAAGGAAGTTTCTTTGCTCACCAGTGGGAGTGGGGAGCCTTGAGCAGCCTACCTGTCCTTGGGGGAAGTGACCTCAGCACAAGAAGCTGTAGTAATTGGTTGTTTGGGACCATTCCTAGCTCTTTTGTAGTTCACTGCTTAAAATCCGCCTGTGGGCATTTTTTTCTGGCTATACTGCTCAGACAAGCTCCACGTGGGTTTACAGAGTAGTCCTAGCAGCAAGGAACTCGAAAAAGCGACTACCTTCTGGATTTAAGTATCTTTGCTTTTTTTCACTGGAAATAACTTCTGTTGCTTACTTTAAACTAGCCTGAACTGTCTTTTTACTGATTACTGCATTTATTTTAAAATCTGCACTTAAAGTTACATTTAGTCAAATTTGATCAAAAGTTTGCTTGTTTGTTTGTTTAATTTAACTGTGGAGGCTGCCCACTAAAGTGTGCTAGCCTGTGTAACTAATTTATCACTGTCTCTGCATTTTCTGTGTGTTTCTACCAAAAAAACAAAAAAAAACCAAAAAAATAATCCTTGTTTTCCCGCCTTCCTCGACTAGTTTAGACCAGTATTCAGGCATTGCTGTATTCTGGGCTGTGGTGTAGTTCCTGTGTTGTCCATTACCTTACTTGGATAGAAGGAAGTTTCTTTGCTCACCAGTGGGAGTGGGGAGCCTTGAGCAGCCTACCTGTCCTTGGGGGAAGTGACCTCAGCACAAGAAGCTGTAGTAATTGGTTGTTTGGGACCATTCCTAGCTCTTTTGTAGTTCACTGCTTAAAATCCGCCTGTGGGCACTTTTTTCTGGCTATACTGCTCAGACAAGCTCCCCGTGGGTTTACAGAGTGGTCCTAGCAGCAAGGAACTCGAAAAAGCGACTACCTTCTGGATTTAAGTATCTTTGCTTTTTTTTCACTGGAAATAGCTTCTGTTGCTTACTTTGAACTAGCCTGAACTGTTTTTTTACTGATTACTGCATTTATTTTAAAATCTGCACTTAAAGTTACATTTAGTCGAATTTGATCGAAAGTTTGCTTGCTTGTTTGTTTAATTTAACTGTGGAGGTTGCCCACTAAAGTGTGCTAGCCTGTGTAACTAATTTATCACTGTCTCTGCATTTTCTCTGTGTTTCTACCAAAAAAACAAAAAAATAATCCTTGTTTTCCCGCCTTCCTCAACTAGTTTAGACCAGTATACAGGCATTGCTGTATTCTGGGCTGTGGTGTAGTTCCTGTGTTGTCCATTACCTTACTTGGATAGAAGGAAGTTTCTTTGCTCACCAGTGGGAGTGGGGAACCTTGAGCAGCCTACCTGTCCTTGGGGGAAGTGACCTCAGCACAAGAAGCTGTAGTAATTGGTTGTTTGGGACCATTCCTAACTCTTTTGTTGTTCACTGCTTAAAATCCGTGTTTGCACGGCTTTGCGTGGTCGTGAGCATAGCGCAGCGCCAGTTAAACAAGGTTAAACTTGGTTAAACAAGGTTAAACTTTTTCTGGCTTCGCCAAGTCTGCTCTTCAATTTTTACCTTAGAACTGTTCTACTTGCAATCTAAACAGCCTATACTCTATCTGAAAAGCTCAGCACTTGCTCCTAAAGCATTTTGTATACAGGTAAAGCACTCTTAAACAAAAGAAAGTACTTCATTCACCTAAATTCTGTTGAGTACCCATTTCCTTATAGGTCCTTTCTGACTCAGTTACACAGCAATCTTTTTCACTTTTTCTAGCATGTCGAAGGGTCAGCTGCTGGCGTCCTCTCCTGTTCAGCTGGTGAATCTGGGACTCTTGAGGCAATGTTACAATTGCCTCATGTACACAGACAACTCTCTCCTCCTCCCAACAAATACAAATATATGTGAGAGATGCAACTATATAGCCAAACTGGAGGCTGAGCTCTCTCAATTCAGTACTGGCAAGACCAGTCAGGAGGAGAAGGTAACCACGCACACCACAAACCCAGTTTCACATAGAACTATCCCAACTGCAAACCAAACACATAAACACACAAAAACATACTCGGAGGTGCTGATTAAAAATCTACCAAAACAACAGGGGCCTCCAAAGCAGACACCCAAGCAACCACCACCTCAAGACATAGCACATGCAACACATAGTTCACAAAGTCAGTGTGCTAAACAGTCACAGCCCTTAAGGCCAAACAACATGCCAGACACACTTGTAATAGGTGACTCCATAGTCAGACACACTGACGTCCCGCTCACCAGACTGAACAAGGAAAAGGTCACAGTAAGCTGCCTGTCGGGAGCTAGAATCTGCCACATAACACAAGCACTCAGGTCACTCCACAGCAAGTACAAATATGACTCAGTCATTGTACATGCCGGTGTGAACGACCTGAGATGTACCTCCCTGGACTTCATGAAAAGAGACATAGAGGAGCTCTCTGATTATGTAGCCCAGGCCGGTATGACCCTGACCCTGAGCAGCATCTTACCCTCACCAAGAATGATGCCACAGTACAAAGACAAAATGATCAGTTTTAACAATTGGCTTAATTACTGGTGTCATTCTAAGGGGATCCAATGTCTGTCTGCTTGGGATGACATGCTTGACAAGCCACACTGCTTTGCAAGGGATAGCTTGCACCTGTCACCCCTGGGCTTCCGGATATTGGCCAAGGCTCTTGCCACCCCCATAGTGCCTTTTTTAGGCAAGGCTCAAATGACAAACCTACCTCCCTAGAAAACACAAGTGGAAAAAAACTAAGGGTAATGCTGCTCAATGCCAAAAGTCTAAACCTCAAGATGCACACCCTCAAAGCCCTCCTCAGTATGGAGAACATCGATGTCTGTGCAGTGACTGAAACCTGGTTCAAGGCTCCTGAGAGCACCCCAGCACTATCAGGTTTTACCTCATATCATGCTTTCTGGCCCCAAAACTTGGACCGAACCACAAAAGGAGGGGGAGTATCCATTTTCATCAAAGATACCCACGCCTCCAGGTTAGTGGCAACGCACGAAGCATCGGAGACTATCCAGGTGCAACTAACCATAGGCAAAACTGCCTTACAGTTTGTAGCATGCTACAGACCACCCTCTCAAACTCAGGAACCCCACACAGCCTTCCTGAAGACACTGGAGAGTATGAATGTCTCTCCAAATACCATCATTTTGTGAGACTTCAACTACCCAAACATAGACTGGGAACATTACTCAAGCCCCAACACCCTAGACCAAAGGTTCCTAGAATTCATAAACTCAAATGCAATGGAACAACTAGTCACCATTCCCAAAAGAGGACACAATATACTAGACTTGATCATCACAAACATGGGGACAAAATGCTCCACACCGGAAGTATATCCCTCTTTGGTAAGATCAGACCATAAATTAATCTCACTGGATATCCACATCCCGCCCCCACCCCCTGCACAAAAGACCACAGTGAAGAACTTCTCAAAAGCCAACTTCACACTTCTTAAGACTGAAGTGGTATCCTTTAAGGCCCCTGGGCCAGTGGAAACCACAACCCACACTGCTGAATCCTTTGCAAATGCCTTCTATGGGCACCTTCAAGAATGCATGGATCATGCAATCCCAAATAAAACCAAGACCCATTCCCCCAAAGGCAGGCGCCCGGTCTGGTGGATCCCAGCCATAAACAAACTTTACAACAGGAGGATGAAGCTACTACATGACAGAGCAAAATCCCTAAAAGTGAAGGCATCTCTGATCAGTACTAGCAAAAAACTACGATCACTCATAAAATCATCCAAGGCCAACTTTGAGAGAAAAATCACAAAAGACACAAAAGACAATCACAAGGCCTTCTTTAGCTATTTTAGAAACCTGGGTGGAAACTCCCAGATATGCTCAGAGTTAGTCCAAAATGACACAAAATACACTGAACCCACTGACATTGCCAACATTCTGGCAGACAGGTTCGGTGCAAATTTCTCCTCCCCTCCCCCCCAAAAGGAGAAATAACTATCCCAGCAGAGTGTAGCCTCCCTAACATCTCAGATGCCCAGGTGAGAGCTGCCCTTTCTAAAGCTAAAAACACAGCATCAATGGGACCGGATGGTGTCCCGGGCTGTGTGCTACATGAACTCCAAGAGGAACTAAACCCACACATAAGGCTGCTGTTTAATCATAGCCTTACTACAGGATACGTACCCAAAGAGTGGCGTACGGCAACAGTGGTCCCACTTCACAAAGGCGGTGCTTCTATGGACCCTGGAAATTACCGCCCCATAAGCTTGATGAGCCTGGTCTGCAAAGCTATGGAGAGGATCATTATGGAACTCATAAACAAAGACATTGGGGACCTACAGACATTGGATCCTACCCAATTTGGCTTTGTCAAGGGCAGATCCTGCCTTTTGAACTTGGTCGACTTTTTGAAACAGTCACTAAGGCCATTGATGAGGGTAAGGCAGTTCACACAGCCTACCTTGACCTTGCAAAAGCCTTTGACACAATACCCCACTCGGGCATCATAGACAAACTCACCAGCTTAAATGTAAACCCATATGTCACAAGATGGGTTGCAAACTGGCTCAAGGACAGAACCCACAGGGTCAGAGTTGCTGGAGCTATGTCAGACTCTAAGCCAGTCACAAGCGGTGTCCCACAGGGCTCAGTCCTGGGACCCCTCTTGTTCGGCATTTATTTTTCCGAGGTACAGGCAAACATAGGAGGATTGTGGCTGACAAAGTTCGCAGATGACTGCAAACTGGGCGCCATAATTGATACTCCAGCGGACACAAACATCCTTCAGAGAGGCCTCATAGAAACAGATAATTGGTGCCAGAGCCATGGCCTTAAGCTGAACACCAAAAAATGTATAGTCATACCCTTTGGTAAAAACAAGGTACCCACAAATTACCACATAGGTGGTAATCCATTAAGTACGGAAGAGGTAATCAGGGACCTAGGGACCCAGGTTGACAGTAACCTCTCATTTGACACTCACATTGCCAAAGTGGTTAGGAAGACCTTCTATATTGCCCACCTTATCATGAAGGGTTTCGCATCTAGATCAAGAGAGGTCATTGTGCCCCTGTACTCTTCTCTTATCAGGCCAATGATTGAGTACAATGCCCCATTTGGGATGTATCTCACCCGACACCTACAGCAGTTGGAAAGACCCCAAAAGTTCCTCACCAAGAGGATAAAGGATCTTAAACATATGTCATATGCTGCCCGACTGAAAAAACTCCAGCTCTATTCAGTCGCATACCGCCTACTCAGAGGTAATCTGTGCCTGACGTACAAGGCCATGTCCAATCCGGAATTAATGGACATGCTCCACCTCAGAAAATCCAAATCCATCAGAGCCACGAGAACAAGAGACTTAAACCTCAACACAGAAATAAATAGGATGTGCTGGAGGGACAGATTCATAACCCAGAGGCTCCCTACCCTCTGGAACAGAATCCCGGTCCATGTTAGGCAGAGCCCCTCACTGACTCTATTCAAGAGAAATCTCGACGAGTGGATGGGAGATCGTAGGTTTACCCCGGGGGTCATCTCTGTGTCACTACTAGACAGAGGCACAGTAAACTAAACCCTAAAAGGGCCTAGTATTCTCATCCTAAGGGGTGGTGAAAGCCACACACACTCTGGCTAGGCTTATAAATGCCCTAGGGCAGATAGCCTAGTACGAACCTATGAACCTATGAACCTATATCTAGTTAGGTTAAAAAAAGAAAGGACTGGTATGAAAACCTTGAGACTATCTGATTCTAATTTTATGTTTTTCATGTTATAATATTTCTTATTTTCCCAAAGAAAGAGAAGTAGATTTCTATAGATCAGCTGTTGGAATAACTAAACTATTTACAAAGTTCACTCAGGTCATCTTGCTTAAATTAGACTGAGAGAAAGCAAAGTTATGGCCATGACAGTTGAGAAAGAAAATGTATACAGCTGCACCAAGTGCAGTAATCTGATGTGATTACTATGCATTTGTTTGTGGTCACTCATTCAACTAACTTAATAAAATGGATAGTCAAAGGTACATTTATTAAAAGAAATATAACCTTGAGGCTTCCATATATTTTCCCCAACAATCTAGGAATTTTAAATTCTGATGCATCCTCTTGGCCAGGTTAAACTCTGCTATATAGATTTCCTGCATTACGTCAGCATTCAGTGATAATGGGGGGTTACATCTTTCCAAAGACAAGTGATGGTCTTTTTAGTAGCTAGGATTAGGATTTGCTGAAATTTAAGGTCTCTTGTATCAGGTCAAAATCCTAAGACTGTCATATATTTTTTCTTCTCTGGGAAAAAGGAATATATCTTACTCACTCTAGACCAGAAAGCCTCCCAAAACAGATTAATCTTGTGACATTCTCATATTATGTGTAACCAGGATGCTTCTGTTTATTCTTGATGACATCTACAGCACTTTGGGTATAATGTAAGAACCCATTTATGGAGCAAGTCTAGAGTAATTAAAGTAGGTTTAAGCATTTCCACACAAATTATCTCTCCCTAGGGGATGGTGTAAGTGTCTATGGGGCATTGGGAATATCATAAGATTGTTATCATCTATAATTTCACATCTATTTTCACAGTGTTTTTTTTTAAGTCTTCTATTGGATGATAATAATTGTAAGTAACACTGAACAAAGATTTGAAGTGCCTGTGGTTCTAATTACAGCTGTATCTCTTTTGAGATTTAGGATTGGAGAGCTCATCACCTCCATTAAATGCTGGGCACTGGGCACATGGCTAAGCAGAGAATATAGCTGATTGTATATAATGATCTGGTTGTTTGGCAAAGAGTATTCACTGACTGCGATGGATAACTGTTTTTGGTCCCCTGAAGAATATAGTTGAAAGGTGTAGAGAAGTTCTTTTTGAAGCCACATTGAGACTGGGCAAACAAGGTATATCTAAAAGAAAAAGGTAAGACTATTAAGAGCTCCTCTCAAGGCATATCTTTTAATATGGTGGAAATGCCTCAAGATATTGTGCTCAGATATTGCAAAGTCCCTACAGAGGGGTAACTGCTATGTATGCCCCTAGCTATTGTGTATAATAAAGAATACTGCTTTTCATTTGGGATAGTGACAGTAAGAGTGGAGGAGAGTTTTAGGGTGGGAGAGATGGCACCTTGTAAATATTGCATATGTGGAAGAGTGGATCCTGGCTTATACAAGTGTCTATGATAGTGTAGTATGTTAGCACATTGAGCTGTTAATAAAGTGGGAAGTCTAATCTCTCTGATCACTGGAACTGTAATGAACAGATAAAATACTTCTTAGTATACAAGGTGATCACAGAAATTTCAGTACAAGCTAATCCCATTTCTTTAAAGTTGCTGCTAGGATGTACGTTGGAAGTCCCTGTAAAATATAAGAAAGTTTAGGGTAAAGTATCATTTTGATTAATTGCAGTTTAATTTCAGAGGGGATTGACCACTCAGATCATTCATTCAAAGCACCGTCCATTGTCGATTGGATCTTTTGTGTGTTTAAATTTTGCATATATAGAGGGATGGGAACCAACTGAAAACCTAGATAGGCAAAGCTGGAAAGATTAACAGTGAAATTGTAGTTATTCAGTTGTAATTGGGTCAATGGGGTATTAAATACAAATAAAATGGATTTTGTAGGATTAACTTTGTAACATGAAAAATGATACCAGTCTATTAGTATGTGCCAGACCACTGGGAGGGAATGCTGTGGGTACTTTAGCAACACTAACAGATTGTTTTCAAACAACATGACCCTGCTGTGCTGAGGGTCATGTTTTAATATTTGAAGTTATTTTCTAAGATGGATTGCTAAAGGTTCTATTGCTAATATAAAAAGAAGTGGAGCTAATGGACAGTCTTGTTTTACTCCCCTTATCTAATGGAAAAGGTTGGTACACAGTTTCCTATTTTACTGCCACAAAAAAGCCTTCATAGGCTGCTTGAATTAAGTTGACAAATGAAAGAGGGAAAGCAATTGCCTTCAGCATTTGATAAAGATAGTGCTGGCTAATTGTGTCAGCTCTTTTGTGGCATCTACCAGCAACAGTTCCAAAGTGACGTTCTGGATTTTTTCTCATTCTGTCCAATGAATCACACACTCACTATGTTTTTCAGGAGGATCTACCTTTTGGCAAATACAATCTGATCTAAAGGGATTAATTGAGGAAGTAAAGAGGCTACTCTTAGTGACCATACGCTTGTAAAAATATTACTGTCCACATTTAAAAGAGAGATTGGCCTATAGTATTCTGGTTTGAATGAGTCTTTTTCTGGCTTTAGTATGGGAAGTATCACAGAATATTTCTATGATAGGGGAATTAGTGCGTCATCTGATACTGAAACACATAGGTTCATAGGTTCATAGGTTTATACTAGGCTATCTGCCCTAAGGCATTTATAAGCCTAGCCCAAATTATTGTGGCTTACGCCACCCCTTATATGAAAAAATACTGTGCCCATTAGTTTGTTGTGCCTCTGTCCAGCAGTGACCCAGAGATGATTCCCGGGGTAAACCTACGATCTCCCATCCACAGGTCTAGATTTCTCTTGAACAGAGTCAGCGAGGTGCTCTGCCTCACATGGACCGATTTTATTCCACAGCATAGGAGTCTCTGAGTGATAAATCTATCCCTCCAGCACGCCCTATTTATATCCGTGCTAAGGTTTAAGTCGCTTGCTCTAGTGGTTTTGGTGGATTTGGATTTTTGAGGTGGAGCATGTCCATTAATTCCGGGTTGGACATGGCCTTGTATGTCAGGCACATGTCACCTCTGAGCAGACGGTATGCGACTGAATAGAGCTGGAGTTTCTTCAATCTGGCAGCATATGACAGATTTTGGAGTCCCTTTATCCTTTTGGTGAGGAACTTTTGGGGTCTCTCCAATTGCTGCAGATGTTGGGTGAGATACATCCCGAATGGGGCATTGTACTCGATCATTGGTCTGATAAGTGAAGAGTACAGGGGAACAATGACCTCACTAGATCTGGATGTGAATCCCTTCATGATCAGGTGGGCAATGTAGAAGGTCTTTCTAACCACTTTAGCAATGTGAGTGTCAAAAGAAAGGCCACTGTCAACCTGGGTCCCCAGGTCCCTGATAACCTCTTCTGTGCTTAGTGGATTGCCACCTATATGGTAGCTTGGGGTTACCTTGTTTTTCCCGAAGGGTATGATTATACATTTTTGGCGTTTAACTTCAGGCCATGGCTCTGGCACCAGCTATCTGTTTCAGTGAGTCCCTTCTGAAGGATATCCGTGTCCGATGCACTTTCCACTATGGCCCAGTTTGCAGTCATCTGCAAACTTTGCCAGCCAACGTCCCCCCACGTTGGCCTGAACTTCTGAGGAGTAGATGCCAAACAATAGGGGCCAAGGACCGAGCCCTGTGGGACACCACTTGTGACTGGCTTGGAGTCTGACACAGCGCCAGCAACTCTAACCCTGTGGGTTCTGTCCTTAAGCCAGTTTGCAACCCATCTTGTGACATATGGGTTTACATTTAAGCTGGTAAGTTTTTCTACAATACCCGAGTGGGGTATTGTGTCGAAAGCCTTTGCAAGGTCAAGGTAGGCTGTATGGACTGCCTTTCCTCATCAATGGCCTTGGTGACTATTTCAAGAAGTCACCAAGTTCAAAAGGCATGATCTTCCCTTGACAAAGCCAAACTGGGTCGGGTCCAATGTCTGCAAGTCCCCTATATCTTTGTTTATGAGCTCCATTATGATCCTCTCCATAGCTTTGCAGACTAGACTTGTTAAGCTTATGGGGCGGTAATTACCAGGGTGCGTGAGAGGCCACCTTTGTGGAGTGGGACCACAGTTGCCGTGACGCCACTCCTTGGGCACGTATCCTGTGGTAAGGCTGAGATTAAACAGCTGCCTTATGTGCGGGTTTAATTCCTCATTTAGCTCGTGTAGCACACAGCCGGGGACACCATCCGGTCCCATTGATGCTGTGTTTTTAGCTTTAGAGAGAGCAGCTTTCACCTGCGCATTTGAGATGTCCGGGAGGCTACACTCGGCTGGGATAGTTATCTCTCCTTTAGGGGAGGGGGGTGAAGTTTGCACTGAACCTGTCTGCCAGTATGTTGGCAATGTCTGTGGGGTCAGTGAGTTTTGTATCATTTTGGACTAATTCTGAGCATATCTGTGAGTTTCCACCCAGGTTCCTAACATAGCTGAAAAAGGCCTTATGATTGTCCTTTGAATCCATGGCAATTTTTCTCTCAAAATTGGCCTTAGTTGATTTTATGAGTGCTCGTATTTTTTACTAATAATGATCAGGGGTGACTTCCCTTTTATGGATTTTGTTCTATCATGTAATAGCTTTCTCCTCTTATTGTAAAGTTTGTTAATGGCTGGGGTCCACCAGACTGGACGTTTGCCCTTTGTGGAAAGAGTCTTGGTTTTATTTGGGATTGCCTGATCCATGCAGTCCTGGAGGTGTTCATAGAAGGCATTTGTAAGGGCTTCCGCAGCTTGGGTTGTGGTTTCCTCTGACTCAGGGGCCTTGAAGGATACCACACCAGTCTTGAGTAGTGTGAAGTTTGCTTTAGAGAAGTTCTTCACTATGGTCTTTTTTGTTTCGGGTGCGGGCGGGATGTGGACTTCCAGTGGGGTTAGTTTATGATCAGGTCTCACCAATGGGGGATATACTTCGGTGTGGAGCATTTTGTCCCCATGTTTGTGACAATGAGATCTAGTATATTTTCTCCTCTCGTGGGAACAGTGACTAGCTGTTCCATGGCATTTGAATTTATGAACTCCAGGAACCGTTGGGCTAGAAAGTTAGGGCTTGAGTAATGTTCCCAGTCTATATTCGGTAGTTGAAGTCACCCAATATGATGGTGTTTGGAGATACATTTATACCCTCCAGTGTCTTCAGGAAGGCTGTGTGGGGTTCCTGAGTTTGAGAGGGTGGCCTGTAGCATGCTACAATTTGTAGAGCAGTTTTGCCTATGGTTAGTTGCACCTGGATGGTTTCGAAGCTTCATGCGTTGCCACCAACCTGGAGGTGTGAGTATCCTTTATGAATATGGATACACCCCCTCCTTTTGTGGAGTGGTCCGGGTTTTGGGGTCGGAACGCATGATATGAGGTAAAACCTAATAGTGCCGGGGTGCTCTCAGGAGCCTTGAACCAGGTTTCAGTTACAGCACAGACATCGATGTTCTCCATACTGAGAAGGGCCTCGAGTGCGTGCATTTTGAGATTTAGACTTCTGGCATTGAGCAGTATTACCCTCAATTTCTTCCCATTTTTGTTTTCTAGGGTGGTAGGTTTAGAATTTGAGCCTTGCCTAAAATAGACACTATTGGGGTGGCAAGAGCCTTAGCCAATATCCGGGGTGACAGGTGCAAGCCGTCCCTCAGCAGCGTGGCTTGTCAAGCATGTCATCCCAGGCAGACAGACACTGGATCCCTTTGAATGACACCAGACATTAAGCCAATTGTTAAAGCTGATCATCTTGTCTCTATATTGTGGCATCATTCTTGGTGAAGGAAGGATACTGCTCAGGGTTAGGGTCATACCTGCCTGGGCTACATAATCAGAGAGCTCCTCTATGTCTCTTTTCATGCAGTCCAGGGAGGTATGCGTCTCAGGTCGCTCACACCAGCATGGACAATGACTGTGTCATATTTGTACTTGCTGTGGAGTGACCCAGTGCTTGTGTTATGTGGCGGATTCTAGCGCCCGATAGGCAGCTTACTGTGACCCTCTCCTTGTTCAGCCTGGTGAGTGGGACGTCAGTGTGTCTGACTATGGAGTCACCTATGACAAGTATGTTTGGTGTTGTATTTGGCCTTAAGGGCTGTGACTGCTTTGCACACTGCTTTTGTGGTTTATGTGTTGCTTGTGGGGTGTCTTGAGGTAGCAGTTGTTTGGGTGTCTGCTTTGGAGGCCTCTGCTGTTTAGGTAAATTTTACTCAGAGCCTCCGAGTATGTCTTTGTGTGTTTATGTGTTTGATTCAGTGGAGTGGTAGCATTATGTGAGGCTGGTTTTGTGGTGTGTGTAGTTGCCTTCTCCTCCTGTCTGGTCTTGCCAGTCCTGAGTTGAGAGAGCTCAGCCTCCAGTTTGGCTAAATAGCTGCATCTCTCGCAAGTATTTGTGTTATGTGGGAGGAGGAGAGGGTTGTCTGTGTACATGAGGCAGTTATAACATTGCCTCAAGATTCCCAGATTCACCAGCTGGACCGGAGAGGAGATTGACAACTGACCTTTGGACATGCTAGAATAATATTGGGAAATCCTTAATTGAAAACAAGGGCCAGTGGGGAGTGAGGGTGTAGTGCTTTTAATTTTTAGTGCTGACTTATATAATTGCTTTAGTGAGCAAGTGCCAGGTAACTTGAGTGCAATGTGTTACAAGTAACTGAATGCAATAACGACAAACAGTAACTTTCTTTCAAGTGAAACAAGGAAATAAGTACAGTAAGCAATGCAGATATCACTAGTGATCCACAGAAGCTGAGAAGTTGCGATTAGGTGAATTAGCTTCCAGGGAAATAACAAGCAAACAAACAACAAGCATATAAACAAAGCTAGATTCAGTAGGCCTGGATCTAGTCTATGCTAGAGCAAACAAGGTGAACCAATTTCAGTAAGATACAGTTCAAATATTCAGGCACTATAAACCTTTAACCAGAAAATTCCCAGCTCAGAAGGGCAGAGTCCAGCCTCTTCTCCCACAAGAGTGCAGACCACGAACCTTCTTAATGTAAAATAACTGGCCTGAAGCCCAAGTGCCTAAACCAGAACTAATACACTTGGACACTGGGCTCTCAATCAGGAGTTCCCAACTTAGAAGGATGAAAGCTACCTGTCCTGCCACCACAGTGCTTGCCACAAACCTTCCTAATGTAAAACAACTGGTCTGAAGCCCAAGTGCTTAATCCAAAAGACTTGAATGATAGCTACACTTTAATCAAGTTACAACCAAGCAGTAATAAATACCATTGAATACTTTAGAGAATGTCTGGATTAGTGCTCAAGTTACACAAACAAAGCTAGATCCAGCAGGCCCGAATCCAGTCTATGCCACAGCAAACAAGGCGCACCAACTTCAGTAAGAAACAGTTCAGATATGCATGCACTATAAGCCTTTAACCAGAAATTCCCAGCTCAGAAGGGCAGAGTCCAGCCTCTCCTCCCACAAGAGTGCAGACCACGAACCCTCTTAATGTAAAATAACTGGTTTGAAAGCCCAAGTGCTTAAACCAGAATTAATACACTTTTAGAATAACAGACACTGAGCCCTCAATCAGCAGTTCTCAACCTAGAAGGATGTAAGCTACCTGTTCTGCCACAACAGTGCAGACCACAAACCCTCTCAGTGCAAAACAACTAACTGGTCCGAAGCCCAAGTGTTTAAACCAAAAGGCTTAGAATGAGTTACACCAAGCAGTAATAAATACAATTGAGTATTTTAAGATGATGCAAAAGTAAAAGAAGTAGGTAAAAACACAAGGACAGTAAAAGCAGATGAAATTTTTTTTTTTTTTTCTGAACAAGTGCTGAGATCAAAGAAACAGATTTGAGTGCTGAAACTAGAAAACTGGCTAGTTACAAGAAAAAAAAAAGCTAGAAGGCTTCCCTCAAACACAGAAGGGCTTGGGGGCTCAGAAGCCTACAAATAGTCTGCACCACTTAACAAGAAAGGCAGGAAATAAGCTTAATTTTTTTTTTTCTATTTCCCAGATGCTCTCTTTGTACACAGTAGGAGTGCCTGAAATCAGAATATGATCTCACTGCACTCAGTTGAGTGAGCAAATGAGATGGGCCCAGAGGCAGGCTGAGGGGCGGGCAGTTTCAATGCCACTAAGATTAACACCAAAACAAAAACAGGGCGGGTGGGTGGGAATAACTGAAGAGCAGAATAACCAGTTAAAAATTCCTTCAACACTCCTTCATACACAGTTTAAATCAATTTAAATACTGTATTTTTAAAAAAAAGTGCATAAAAGGTACTTAAATTCTCTTATACGTCCAGTTGAATATAACCAAGTTCTTAGCTTGCCAAGCTGAAGTTTTAAAGCAGGAATTATTTCACATGCACCAGTTTAAATATGCAAGGACAGGAAATCAATGAATGTGGCTACCCCACACCTGTAATTACTAGCAAATAACAAAATTCAGCCAACACTAGCTTTTAGTTCAAGTTACTGAAGAGCAGAATAACCAGTTAAAAATTCCTTCAACACTCCTTCATACACAGTTTAAATCAATTTAAATACTGTATTTTTTTAAAAAAAAAGTGCATAAAAAGGTACTTAAATTCTCTTATACGTCCAGTTGAATATAACCAAGTTCTTAGCTTGCCAAGCTGAAGTTTTAAAGCAGGAATTATTTCACACGCACCAGTTTAAATATGCAAGGACAGGAAATCAATGAATGTGGCTACCCCCACACCTGTAATTACTAGCAAATAACAAAATTCAGCCAACACTAGCTTTTAGTTCAAGTTACTGAAGAGCAGAATAACCAGTTAAAAATTCCTTCAACACTCCTTCATACACAGTTTAAATCAATTTAAATACTGTATTTTTTAAAAAAAAAAAAGTGCATAAAAAGGTACTTAAATTCTCTTATACGTCCAGTTGAATATAACCAAGTTCTTAGCTTGCCAAGCTGAAGTTTTAAAGCAGGAATTATTTCACATGCACCAGTTTAAATATGCAAGGACAGGAAATCAATGAATGTGGCTACCCCCACACCTGTAATTACTAGCAAATAACAAAATTCAGCCAACACTAGCTTTTAGTTCAAGTTACTGAAGAGCAGAATAACCAGTTAAAAATTCCTTCAACACTCCTTCATACACAGTTTAAATCAATTTAAATACTGTATTTTTTAAAAAAAAAGTGCATAAAAGGTACTTAAATTCTCTTATACGTCCAGTTGAATATAACCAAGTTCTTAGCTTGCCAAGCTGAAGTTTTAAAGCAGGAATTATTTCACATGCACCAGTTTAAATATGCAAGGACAGGAAATCAATGAATGTGGCTACCCCCACACCTGTAATTACTAGCAAATAACAAAATTCAGCCAACACTAGCTTTTAGTTCAAGTTACTGAAGAGCAGAATAACCAGTTAAAAATTCCTTCAACACTCCTTCATACACAGTTTAAATCAATTTAAATACTGTATTTTTAAAAAAAAGTGCATAAAAGGTACTTAAATTCTCTTATACGTCCAGTTGAATATAACCAAGTTCTTAGCTTGCCAAGCTGAAGTTTTAAAGCAGGAATTATTTCACATGCACCAGTTTAAATATGCAAGGACAGGAAATCAATGAATGTGGCTACCCCCACACCTGTAATTACTAGCAAATAACAAAATTCAGCCAACACTAGCTTTTAGTTCAAGTTACTGAAGAGCAGAATAACCAGTTAAAAATTCCTTCAACACTCCTTCATACACAGTTTAAATCAATTTAAATACTGTATTTTTAAAAAAAAAGTGCATAAAAGGTACTTAAATTCTCTTATACGTCCAGTTGAATATAACCAAGTTCTTAGCTTGCCAAGCTGAAGTTTTAAAGCAGGAATTATTTCACATGCACCAGTTTAAATATGCAAGGACAGGAAATCAATGAATGTGGCTACCCCCACACCTGTAATTACTAGCAAATAACAAAATTCAGCCAACACTAGCTTTTAGTTCAAGTTACTGAAGAGCAGAATAACCAGTTAAAAATTCCTTCAACACTCCTTCATACACAGTTTAAATCAATTTAAATACTGTATTTTTAAAAAAAAGTGCATAAAAAGGTACTTAAATTCTCTTATACGTCCAGTTGAATATAACCAAGTTCTTAGCTTGCCAAGCTGAAGTTTTAAAGCAGGAATTATTTCACATGCACCAGTTTAAATATGCAAGGACAGGAAATCAATGAATGTGGCTACCCCCACACCTGTAATTACTAGCAAATAACAAAATTCAGCCAACACTAGCTTTTAGTTCAAGTTACTGAAGAGCAGAATAACCAGTTAAAAATTCCTTCAACACTCCTTCATACACAGTTTAAATCAATTTAAATACTGTATTTTTTAAAAAAGTGCATAAAAAAAAAAAAAAAGAAAAAAAAAAAAAGAAAGAAAAAAAAAAAAAAAAAAAAAAAAAAAAAAAAAAAAAAAAAAAAAGAAGAAAAAAAAAAAAAAAAAAAAAAAAAAAAAAAAAAAAAAAAAAAAAAAAAAAAAGAAAAAAAAAAAAAAAAAAAAGAAAAAAAAAAAAAAAAAAAAAAAAAAAAAAAAAAAAAAAAAAAAAAAAAAAAATAAGAAAAGAAAAAAAAAAAAAAAAAAAAAAAAAAAAAAAAAAAAAGAAAAAAAAAAAAAAAAAAAAAAAAAAAAAAAAAAAAAAAAAAAAAAAAAAAAAAAAAAAAAAAAAAAAAAAAAAAAAAAAAAAAAAAAAAAAAAAAAAAAAAAAAAAAAAAAAAAAAAAAAAAAAAAAAAAAAAAAAAAAAAAAAAAAAAAAAAAAAAAAAAAAAAAAAAAAAAAAAAAAAAAAAAAAAAAAAAAAAAAAAAAAAAAAAAAAAAAAAAAAAAAAAAAAAAAAAAAAAAAAAAAAAAAAAAAAAAAAAAAAAAAAAAAAAAAAAAAAAAAAAAAAAAAAAAAAAAAAAAAAAAAAAAAAAAAAAAAAAAAAAAAAAAAAAAAAAAAAAAAAAAAAAAAAAAAAAAAAAAAAAAAAAAAAAAAAAAAAAAAAAAAAAAAAAAAAAAAAAAAAAAAAAAAAAAAAAAAAAAAAAAAAAAAAAAAAAAAAAAAAAAAGAAAAAGAAAAAAAAAAAAAAAAAAAAAAAAAAAAAAAAAAAAAAAAAAAAAAAAAAAAGAAAAAAAAAAAAAAAAAAAAAAAAAAAAAAAAAAAAAAAAAAAAAAAAAAAAAAAAAAAAAAAAAAAAAAAAAAAAAAAAAAAAAAAAAAAAAAAAAAAAAAAAAAAAAAAAAAAAAAAAAAAAAAAAAAAAAAAAAAAAAAAAAAAAAAAAAAAAAAAAAAAAAAAAAAAAAAAAAAAAAAAAAAAAAAAAAAAAAAAAAAAAAAAAAAAAAAAAAAAAAAAAAAAAAAAAAAAAAAAAAAAAAAAAAAAAAAAAAAAAAAAAAAAAAAAAAAAAAAAAAAAAAAAAAAAAAAAAAAAAAAAATTTTTTTTTTTTTTTTTTTTTTTTTTTTTTTTTTTTTTTTTTTTTTTTTTTTTTTTTTTTTTTTTTTTTTTTTTTTTTTTTTTTTTTTTTTTTTTTTTTTTTTTTTTTTTTTTTTTTTTTTTTTTTTTTTTTTTTTTTTTTTTTTTTTTTTTTTTTTTTTTTTTTTTTTTTTTTTTTTTTTTTTTTTTTTTTTTTTTTTTTTTTTTTTTTTTTTTTTTTTTTTTTTTTTTTTTTTTTTTTTTTTTTTTTTTTTTTTTTTTTTTTTTTTTTTTTTTTTTTTTTTTTTTTTTTTTTTTTTTTTTTTTTTTTTTTTTTTTTTTTTTTTTTTTTTTTTTTTTTTTTTTTTTTTTTTTTTTTTTTTTTTTTTTTTTTTTTTTTTTTTTTTTTTTTTTTTTTTTTTTTTTTTTTTTTTTTTTTTTTTTTTTTTTTTTTTTTTTTTTTTTTTTTTTTTTTTTTTTTTTTTTTTTTTTTTTTTTTTTTTTTTTTTTTTTTTTTTTTTTTTTTTTTTTTTTTTTTTTTTTTTTTTTTTTTTTTTTTTTTTTTTTTTTTTTTTTTTTTTTTTTTTTTTTTTTTTTTTTTTTTTTTTTTTTTTTTTTTTTTTTTTTTTTTTTTTTTTTTTTTTTTTTTTTTTTTTTTTTTTTTTTTTTTTTTTTTTTTTTTTTTTTTTTTTTTTTTTTCTTTTTTTTTTTTTTTTTTTTTTTTTTTTTTTTTTTTTTTTTTTTTTTTTTTTTGTTTTTTTTTTTTTATTTTTTTGTTTTTTATTTTTTTTTTTTTTTTATTTTTTTTTTTTTTTCTTTTTTTTTTGTTTTGTTTTTTTTTTTTTTTTTTTTTTTACAAAAATAAAAAATTACCAATTTTTAGTTCAAGTTAAAGAAAATAACCATTAAAAATTCCTTCAACTTCATTTAAATAATTTAAAATTTTTTTAAAAAAAAGTAAAAAGGGTATTAATCCCTTTTTAATACCCTTTGAATAAACAAGTTTTACCCCAAATTAATTTTAAAAAAATTTCAAAAAACCAGTTTAATGCAAGCGAACAATAATTTCCCAAAACCTAAATTCCCCAAAAAAAAATTAAAAATATTTTTTAAATGAAAAATACCTTAAAATTCCTTCAACTCCTTTACACAGTTTAAATAAATTTTAAAAATTTTTTAAAAAAAAATTTCTAAGGATTAAATTAAGCCAGAATAACGATTTTACCCAAAATTTTAAAGCAAATTTTTTCAAGCAATTAAATAAGGAGGAAAAAATTAATTCCCCCCACACCAATTCACACATAAAAAATTTAAAACTAGTTTTAGAAAAAAGGGAAAAAAATTAAAAATTTCCCTTTAAAACCCCCTTTATCATTAAAAAATTTTAAAACTGTATTTTAAAAAAAAAAAGTCATAATTAATTATAAGTCCAGTTAAATTTAAAATTTTACCCAAAAATTTAAAAAAATTTATACACCAGTTAAATATGAAGACAGAAACAATAAATTTCCACCCAACCCCTATACAACTAAATAAAAAATTAAAAAAAAAGTTAAAAAGGCAAACCTTAACCTTAACATTTATCCCAAGTTTAAAATAATTTAAAAGTTTTAAAATTTAAAAAGGGAAAATTTTAATGTCCATAACCTTTTATTTGAAAATAAAAAAAGGGAAAATTTTATTCAATTTAAAAAAAACGGGAAAAATCTTAATTTTCAAAAAAAATTCAAAAATTTGTTTTTTAAAGGAAAAATAACCAGTTAAAATTCCTTCAACACTCCTTCATACACAGTTTAAATCAATTTAAATACTGTATTTTTAAAAAAAAGTGCATAAAAGGTACTTAAATTCTCTTATCGTCCAGTTGAATATAACCAAGTTCTTAGCTTGCCAAGCTGAAGTTTTAAAGCAGGAATTATTTCACATGCACCAGTTTAAATATGCAAGGACAGGAAATCAATGAATGTGGCTACCCCCACACCTGTAATTACTAGCAAATAACAAAATTCAGCCAACACTAGCTTTTAGTTCAAGTTACTGAAGAGCAGAATAACCAGTTAAAATTCCTTCAACACTCCTTCATACACAGTTTAAATCAATTTAAATACTGTATTTTTAAAAAAAAGTGCATAAAAGGTACTTAAATTCTCTTATACGTCCAGTTGAATATAACCAAGTTCTTAGCTTGCCAAGCTGAAGTTTTAAAGCAGGAATTATTTCACATGCACCAGTTTAAATATGCAAGGACAGGAAATCAATGAATGTGGCTACCCCACACCTGTAATTACTAGCAAATAACAAAATTCAGCCAACACTAGCTTTTAGTTCAAGTTACTGAAGAGCAGAATAACCAGTTAAAAATTCCTTCAACACTCCTTCATACACAGTTTAAATCAATTTAAATACTGTATTTTTAAAAAAAAAGTTCATAAAAGGTACTTAAATTCTCTTATACGTCCAGTTGAATATAACCAAGTTCTTAGCTTGCCAAGCTGAAGTTTTAAAGCAGGAATTATTTCACATGCACCAGTTTAAATATGCAAGGACAGGAAATCAATGAATGTGGCTACCCCACACCTGTAATTACTAGCAAATAACAAAATTCAGCCAACACTAGCTTTTAGTTCAAGTTACTGAAGAGCAGAATAACCAGTTAAAATTCCTTCAACACTCCTTCATACACAGTTTAAATCAATTTAAATACTGTATTTTTTAAAAAAAAAGTGCATAAAAAGGTACTTAAATTCTCTTATACGTCCAGTTGAATATAACCAAGTTCTTAGCTTGCCAAGCTGAAGTTTTAAAGCAGGAATTATTTCACATGCACCAGTTTAAATATGCAAGGACAGGAAATCAATGAATGTGGCTACCCCACACCTGTAATTACTAGCAAATAACAAAATTCAGCCAACACTAGCTTTTAGTTCAAGTTACTGAAGAGCAGAATAACCAGTTAAAAATTCCTTCAACACTCCTTCATACACAGTTTAAATCAATTTAAATACTGTATTTTTTAAAAAGTGCATAAAAAGGTACTTAAATTCTCTTATACGTCCAGTTGAATATAACCAAGTTCTTAGCTTGCCAAGCTGAAGTTTTAAAGCAGGAATTATTTCACATGCACCAGTTTAAATATGCAAGGACAGGAAATCAATGAATGTGGCTACCCCCACACCTGTAATTACTAGCAAATAACAAAATTCAGCCAACACTAGCTTTTAGTTCAAGTTACTGAAGAGCAGAATAACCAGTTAAAATTCCTTCAACACTCCTTCATACACAGTTTAAATCAATTTAAATACTGTATTTTTTAAAAAAAGTGCATAAAAGGTACTTAAATTCTCTTATACGTCCAGTTGAATATAACCAAGTTCTTAGCTTGCCAAGCTGAAGTTTTAAAGCAGGAATTATTTCACATGCACCAGTTTAAATATGCAAGGACAGGAAATCAATGAATGTGGCTACCCACACCTGTAATTACTAGCAAATAACAAAATTCAGCCAACACTAGCTTTTAGTTCAAGTTACTGAAGAGCAGAATAACCAGTTAAAAATTCCTTCAACTTCATACTCAGTTTAAAATCAATTTAAATACTGTACACAGTTTAAATCAATTTAAAAAAAAGTGCATAAAAGGTTAAATTCTCGTCCAGTTGAATATAACCAAGTTCTTAGCTTGCCAAGCTGAAGTTTTAAAGCAGGAATTATTTCACATGCACCAGTTTAAATATGCAAGGACAGGAAATCAATGAATGTGGCTACCCCACACCTGTAATTACTAGCAAATAACAAAATTCAGCCAACACTAGCTTTTAGTTCAAGTTACTGAAGAGCAGAATAACCAGTTAAAATTCCTTCAACACTCCTTCATACACAGTTTAAATCAATTTAAATACTGTATTTTTAAAAAAAAGTGCATAAAAGGTACTTAAATTCTCTTATACGTCCAGTTGAATATAACCAAGTTCTTAGCTTGCCAAGTTTTAAAGCAGGAATTATTTCAGATGCACCAGTTTAAATATGCAAGGACAGGAAATCAAATGAATGTGGCTACCCCCACCTGTAATTACTAAAATAACAAAATTCAGCCAACACTAGCTTTTTAGTTCAAGTTACTGAAGAGCAGAATAACCAGTTAAAAATTCCTTCAACACTCCTTCATACACAGTTTAAATCAATTTAAATACTGTATTTTAAAAAAAGTGCATAAAAGGTACTTAAATTCTCTTATACGTCCAGTTGAATATAACCAAGTTCTTAGCTTGCCAAGCTGAAGTTTTAAAGCAGGAATTATTTCACATGCACCAGTTTAAATATGCAAGGACAGGAAATCAATGAATGTGGCTACCCCCACACCTGTAATTACTAGCAAATAACAAAATTCAGCCAACACTAGCTTTTAGTTCAAGTTACTGAAGAGCAGAATAACCAGTTAAAAATTCCTTCAACACTCCTTCATACACAGTTTAAATCAATTTAAATACTGTATTTTTAAAAAAAAAGTGCATAAAAGGTACTTAAATTCTCTTATACGTCCAGTTGAATATAACCAAGTTCTTAGCTTGCCAAGCTGAAGTTTTAAAGCAGGAATTATTTCACATGCACCAGTTTAAATATGCAAGGACAGGAAATCAATGAATGTGGCTACCCCCACACCTGTAATTACTAGCAAATAACAAAATTCAGCCAACACTAGCTTTTAGTTCAAGTTACTGAAGAGCAGAATAACCAGTTAAAAATTCCTTCAACACTCCTTCATACACAGTTTAAATCAATTTAAATACTGTATTTTTAAAAAAAAGTGCATAAAAGGTACTTAAATTCTCTTATACGTCCAGTTGAATATAACCAAGTTCTTAGCTTGCCAAGCTGAAGTTTTAAAGCAGGAATTATTTCACATGCACCAGTTTAAATATGCAAGGACAGGAAATCAATGAATGTGGCTACCCCCACACCTGTAATTACTAGCAAATAACAAAATTCAGCCAACACTAGCTTTTAGTTCAAGTTACTGAAGAGCAGAATAACCAGTTAAAAATTCCTTCAACACTCCTTCATACACAGTTTAAATCAATTTAAATACTGTATTTTTAAAAGAAAACAGTGCATAAAAAGGTACTTAAATTCTCTTATACGTCCAGTTGAATATAAACAAGTTCTTAGCTTGCCAAGCTGAAGTTTTAAAGCAGGAATTATTTCACATGCACCAGTTTAAATATGCAAGGACAGGAAATCAATGAATGTGGCTACCCCCACACCTGTAATTACTAGCAAATAACAAAATTCAGCCAACACTAGCTTTTAGTTCAAGTTACTGAAGAGCAGAATAACCAGTTAAAAATTCCTTCAACACTCCTTCATACACAGTTTAAATCAATTTAAATACTGTATTTTTAAAAAAAAAGTGCATAAAAAGGTACTTAAATTCTCTTATACGTCCAGTTGAATATAACCAAGTTCTTAGCTTGCCAAGCTGAAGTTTTAAAGCAGGAATTATTTCACATGCACCAGTTTAAATATGCAAGGACAGGAAATCAATGAATGTGGCTACCCCACACCTGTAATTACTAGCAAATAACAAAATTCAGCCAACACTAGCTTTTAGTTCAAGTTACTGAAGAGCAGAATAACCAGTTAAAAATTCCTTCAACACTCCTTCATACACAGTTTAAATCAATTTAAATACTGTATTTTTTTAAAAAAAAGTGCATAAAAGGTACTTAAATTCTCTTATACGTCCAGTTGAATATAACCAAGTTCTTAGCTTGCCAAGCTGAAGTTTTAAAGCAGGAATTATTTCACATGCACCAGTTTAAATATGCAAGGACAGGAAATCAATGAATGTGGCTACCCCCACACCTGTAATTACTAGCAAATAACAAAATTCAGCCAACACTAGCTTTTAGTTCAAGTTACTGAAGAGAAGAATAACCAGTTAAAAATTCCTTCAACACTCCTTCATACACAGTTTAAATCAATTTAAATACTGTATTTTTTAAAAAAAAAAGTGCATAAAAGGTACTTAAATTCTCTTATACGTCCAGTTGAATATAACCAAGTTCTTAGCTTGCCAAGCTGAAGTTTTAAAGCAGGAATTATTTCACATGCACCAGTTTAAATATGCAAGGACAGGAAATCAATGAATGTGGCTACCCCCACACCTGTAATTACTAGCAAATAACAAAATTCAGCCAACACTAGCTTTTAGTTCAAGTTACTGAAGAGCAGAATAACCAGTTAAAAATTCCTTCAACACTCCTTCATACACAGTTTAAATCAATTTAAATACTGTATTTTTTAAAAAAAAGTGCATAAAAAGGTACTTAAATTCTCTTATATGTCCAGTTGAATATAACCAAGTTCTTAGCTTGCCAAGCTGAAGTTTTAAAGCAGGAATTATTTCACATGCACCAGTTTAAATATGCAAGGACAGGAAATCAATGAATGTGGCTACCCCACACCTGTAATTACTAGCAAATAACAAAATTCAGCCAACACTAGCTTTTAGTTCAAGTTACTGAAGAGCAGAATAACCAGTTAAAAATTCCTTCAACACTCCTTCATACACAGTTTAAATCAATTTAAATACTGTATTTTTCGGCAAAAAAAGTGCATAAAAAGGTACTTAAATTCTCTTATACGTCCAGTTGAATATAACCAAGTTCTTAGCTTGCCAAGCTGAAGTTTTAAAGCAGGAATTATTTCACATGCACCAGTTTAAATATGCAAGGACAGGAAATCAATGAATGTGGCTACCCCCACACCTGTAATTACTAGCAAATAACAAAATTCAGCCAACACTAGCTTTTAGTTCAAGTTACTGAAGAGCAGAATAACCAGTTAAAAATTCCTTCAACACTCCTTCATACACAGTTTAAATCAATTTAAATACTGTATTTTTAAAAAAAAAGTGCATAAAAAGGTACTTAAATTCTCTTATACGTCCAGTTGAATATAACCAAGTTCTTAGCTTGCCAAGCTGATGCTCCACAAAGCATTCCCTGTGCTCATGGAGGCAAGTCTTTAAAGACCTCTGTTGGGAGACCATCTGAGCCCGGTGTTTTGTTTACTTTTAAGTGTTTGACAGCCATCAAATTTTCTAATTTGCTCACTGAATGCTGAAAGCAGTCCTGCTGTTCCTCCATCAATCTGGTAAGAGAAAGACTAGGACAGAAATTTCTTTGTTCCTTAGAAATCTCTCCAAAAATATCTTAGTAAAACTGCCTAAAAACTTCCACCATGTCAGCTCGGGACATTCATAATTCTGGATTTGTAGTGTCCTGTGAGAGAACAGGAATTGACATCTAGGACCCAAATTTGCTTTTACTGACTAGCCTAGAAGAGAGCTGAGGGGAAATATCATAGCATTGTAATTTGAGATTGCCAAGAGCTACTCCAGTTTTTCTATTTTAAATTTTTTTCTTTATCTGTAAAAGCTGAGTATGCAATATCTGTGTGCTTTGTTTTAAATTAGTGGATGTTAGTCCCCTATATCTTGCCTGTGAGGCATTAAGCTCACTGTTCCGCTGCTTCCAGAGACCATTTGCCCATACTCTTAGTTTGGCATGCAAAAAGCTATCATATGCATCTCTTAAAATCTGTGGTATTCTCCACTCGTGTGTGCCTGAATGAATTCTTGGGTGGCTTCAGATATCTGGCATGAGAAATCAGGGTGTTTAGTAGAGTGTGAGCACAGCCTCCAGATTTTAGGAAGAAAGGGAGTTAGGCTAGGAAAATGAAGCAGAATAGCATCATGGTTCAGATATGAGCAAAGGGTTACATCATTTATTGGAAGCAAATCTAGGGGCTGTTCATCTATGTAGAATCTATTAATACAGCTGAATGTCTTTTGTCTTGAGAAATGACATATGAAATGAGGAATCCTTGGCTGGATATAAAGTCCCTTAAACATAAGCATCATATCAGTTGCCCAAGATTTTAAAAATTTTGCCAGGGGGTATCCTAGGTACCTTTGGTGCTGATGTATCCATTTCCGCTATAAGGCAGTTA
Source organism: Protopterus annectens (assembly GCF_019279795.1). Taxonomy (NCBI): domain Eukaryota; kingdom Metazoa; phylum Chordata; order Ceratodontiformes; family Protopteridae; genus Protopterus; species Protopterus annectens. The sequence goes on along the minus strand of NC_056727.1, from coordinate 1,005,595,718 downwards.
AAATCCTCCATTAAAACCAGCTGCCCTTTTATTTTATCTTGAATGTGAGATTGAATCTGCCTTCCGTCTCTTAAGCTTATGGTGGGTCGATATATATATATATATATATATATATATATATATATATATATATATATATATATATATATATATATATATATATATATATATACACATACAGATATATATGGGTCTAGGACTTTTAATCGAATGATCAAAAGTCCAAAATCCAAATGGCCGTGCATAATTACGTGAAAGTGCTTTTCTCTGAAGAAGCACTTTCGCATAAGTATGCCTGTTGCCGAGGCCGTACTACAGTGTGGATAAGAGAAAATTCCCTTTTCCCCACTGTAGTGCGGTCTTGGTGGGAGAATATTAAAGTAGGGGGGTTTGGGGGGTGCAAGGGGTGAAGCCCCCCTGCAAAAACATTAATGTAGTGGTTTTTTTTTTTTTTAGTAACACGGTTTAACGAAAGTGCTTTTTTGATAAAAGCGCTGTCGTTAAAGTGTGTTCGGTGGTTATGGATTCAGACGTTTGATCATTCGATCAAATGTCCTAGATCCATATATTTATATATATCGCTACACAATCGGAACCAGCACAACAAATAATGTAGAAACCGAAAAAAGCACACAAAAGTCCAGAAATAGATGCTTAGCCAACTTTAATGGCTAACAGGTCAAGTCACCTCACCAGCAAACCAAGTTTTGCCTTAGCGTCATCAGTGCATGTGTTAGGGAGTGCCCTCCCCTCTTTTTATACATATTCATTTAAAGCAACAGTGTACTATATACCTTATTAGCATCAACCCCACATGGAAGAAAATAACTGAACAAAATTATTTGCATTATTTTGATACATATCAAATAATTATGTTGTACCATAATAGTAACAAACCAAATATTTTGCATATATCATAAATACAGTTCATATGGACTTCAAAGGACAATTTAAACATCAAAGTAGTTTGTCTTTGGTGATATAGATTAAAATCTGATATTTAGAAGTGTTTTTGCTATTCCTGTTTTAGTATTAACAAGGGTAAGGCATGAAACAATGAAATAGGCTGATATTAAAGGCCATGTTATATTGCATTTTCACAAATCAGTGTCTTACAAGATGTGAGTTCTTATAAATACAACATTCAAGTTTCAGCAAGCGATGTGATATGTATTTTAACACACCAATCCTTATTAGATATTTGTTAGTAAAATCAGAAAGACAGAAGAGCAGGGAAGCAAGTTTAACCCCAGATTTCTGGAACATACAAAAATAGGTACTTATGTATTATCACAACCACATTCTGAATATGTCATAATTCTTGGCATTATGGACAAACGAGTGTTTGTGTTTTGGCAGGGGTGGATAACGCACTGACCAGCTATCTGTGACACTGGGTATCACCAGGGAGCATTACTAAGACCCAAATTCCTCTTCCAGCAGGACATCCGTCTGTGACATTTTTTTTAAAATGAAACCCTCGACACAACCGTGCAAGCAGAACACAGAAAAACCACGTAAACGGAGTATTTACTCCAAATCACAATTACAGAACTACCTCTGCATATGTAAGCACAGTTGAAAATATGTACTTCGGGAATGACTACAACTGTGTTTCTGTCGGCCGTGTACCCAAAATTCCAGCCAGAAAATACATAGACGTACTCCTTTCAAGCGATAACATTTTCTGAACAGATGCAATGACCCACCTTTGCAGCACATTCCCTTCCCCAGAAATGTTGTAAAGGTTGAGGGTCCTGACACCAGCCAAAAAAAGGGGTAAAAGGTAACGTCTGCAAACATGAAACTTTTAGCAGTAAGCACACAGACCACGGGATGACACTCCTGGGGGCCATCATGGTATGTACAGGATGGAAAGGGAAAGCTGATGGAGTGAATTTCTTGGTTTCTCAGCCAAGTTCCAGAAGTAGCCAGTACATTTTCTTCACATACCACTGGGCTCGTCTCAACTCCGATTTCCAGAACAGTAAAATATCGCATCCAGGTTACTAATCTGTCAGAAATCATGACATTAAGGACAGTAGCTTGTTTGTCCATAATGGCAAGATTTATGACAGATTTCTAACCTGGCTGTGAGACAATCAGAATGTGGTTGCGATAATATGTAAGTACCCAAAAATATTGTAAATCTATTTATATTTGTGAGTAACAATATCAGATGACCAGAAATAGAAACTTAACCCAACTTTAATTGAGATAGAAATTAAGATGGAAGAAACTTAAAATTTAAGACAATTTTTGGACAGGCTGGCCACAGATATGGATGAATTATCATCATTTAGGATAGAAGGGAGTGCCCCCCCCTTCCATTGTAGGTAGCTTGGAAAATAGTAAAATGGAGCAACAGTTTGTAGAACTAGTTAATAGTACTAAAAAGGTAAGATCCAATGTCTGGCATTGTAAACTTCTGAAAGCATATCTAAAAGCTGACATAGCCCCTAGAGGTTTGAGAATATATGTGGAACCAGGGGTAGGGACTGACAATCAAGAATTCTTGAATAAATGGTGCCAGATACAACAGTTGGCCTCAAAAATGTTTATAAAGTTGTTAGTAGAGTATTATGAAAAACAACAGAAAGAGTTGGCCTTAAAACTTAATGAATGTTATGAAACAATTGTTGGTCATGCAATGGAGACTAGTTACTCTGATAGATATGCTAGTTATGTGAAAGAAATACATAGACATGAAAAATAGTTACAAGAAAGAAAGACTAAGAAAACCAGAGAGACCTTAATGACTATAAAAGTCAAACCACATATTCATGGAAGAAAATTAAGAGAACAGTTAACTTTACAGAAAATTTAAAAAGCAGCAACAGACCAAAAAGAAAGAGAGCTAGATCCATACTCAGGAAAAATGTAGATTTTTCCAGTAACTCTGAACAGTCATCAGGGTATTCAAACATGGACACAGAAACTGAAGGACTGGAATCACATGCAGTGATTTCCCCTATACCCAAGAGGTCCAGGGGCCCTTTAAAAGGGGAGGCAGAAAACACAGGCATAGAGGTGATGGAAAAAATATTCAACGAGATAATGACAATGTAGCTGAAGGCTTGAATGTTTCTACTTCAAGTAGGGAAGTTGAAAATCAGTTAGTAGTTAACCTAACTGATTATCACTTTACAGAGTTAGAAATTATGGTTTTGAACAAAGGGATGAGATTTGTACCTAGCACTTATGTGTCACATTTTGATGTAGTTCAAGATTTAAAAACGTTTTGCAGAAGTTTGAATTTAAAACATTTTTTGCACATAGACCCCAAGACATGTTACATAGGGAAGTTGAAAATTTGAGATTTAAGAAATCTAACTTCCAATCACCATATTATGGGGTGGTTAAAATATTTGAACAACAGATACTAAATTAGTTACAAATAAACCAAAATGAAGTATTTAAACAGGACACGCATAATTTGACTAAATGGGAAAAAAAGCTTTGAAAAATTTACAACAAAATACAGATTTGATTATCACAAGAGCAGATAAAGGGGGTGCCACAGTGGTGTGGAACAAAACCGATTATACCAAAGTAGTAGAAAAACATTTAAGTGATGGCACATCTTACTGCAGACTTCTTAGAGAACACACTAGGAGGTTCAAGGAAAAGATAGATGAAGTATTAAAACAGGCAGTTAGGGGTAGGGCCATTACGGAGGCTTTATCTACACAATTGAGGGTTGAGGACCCCAGCTCCCAATATTTCTAGCTGGTGCCAAAAATCCACAAACAGGTGAATCCACCACCAGCCACCCTATAGTAGCCAGATGGGGTTCTCTGATGGAACCACTGTCCGAATACTTGGAATACAAGTTGAAACCTTTGTTAGTGTATGTCACAGCTCGTTTAAAAGATACTGACCAATTTTTGATGCTCATGAATGATATACAGATCTTGAAAGATACTTATATGGGCAGACTAGATGTGCATGCTTTGTATACAAGTATTCCTCATGAAGCAGGTATCAAAGCAGTGGATGGAAATGTCAGGCACATACGATGAGTTGGAAATGGAATTCTTGTTAACTTTATTAAGATTGGTTTTGGAGCATAATTCCTTCACATACAACAAAGACTGGTATTTACAGATAAAGGGCACAGCAATGGGTGCAACGTTTGCACCCGTATTTGCTGACCTTTTCATGTTTTTCTTTTTTGGAATTGGAGATAATTTATAGTGAAAAAAATATGTTTAACAGCAATCTCACCATGTGGGGAGATATTTGAATGACTGTTGGGTCCACTGGATAGAGGATATGTTGAAATGGCATGAATTTGTGGAATGTTTAAATTCCAATGAATATGGCATATATTTTAATGGTAACATTGATTTAAATTCTGTTGAATTTTTGGATTTGAAAGTTATTAAAGCTAGCGATGGCACAATGGATACCACCTTGTACAGAAAACCTTTCTCCAAAAATTCAATATTGCATGCCAACAGCAGTCATCCACACCACATAATGAATTACATTCCTAAGGCCCAGTTTACCAGAATATGAAGAATTTGCTCTAATAATGATGAGTTCAGGAGACAAGCAGCACAGTTTAAAACAAGATTTTCAGCTAGGGGGTACGACTATAGGAAGATAGATAAAGTTTTTAAACAAGCACAGGTCCAGTCTAGAAGTCAGTTACTAAAGGAAAAGGAACCAACACATACTAAGGAAGATCAAATTAGGTTTATTACTAAGTATGGGTCTAATACATTTAAGATTAGGCAGATTATTGCAAAGCATTGGCTTATACTTAAATCAGACCCATTTTTCGATACAGCGTTAGGAAATCATTGTAATTTTGGCTTCAGAAGAGCAGAAACATAGATGAACATTTGTCAAGTTTCAAAAAGGGACATAGCAGGTATGAAAACCAAATGAACACTCTGGCTGTGGGGAGTACCTATCGTGGACATTACATTTATTACAACCGTATATCTACGACTAAATCATTCACTTCTGTTAATACATCAAAAGTGTATGACATTCGTCATTTGATTACATGCACAGCAGAATGTGTGGTTTATATGGAAGTATGCCAGTGTGGCTCTTTTTATATAGGGCAAGCATCTTTAAGTTTTAAAGAACATATTGCTTTGCATATGAGTGACATAAATTGTCATCGTCACAAAAGTGCATTATACAAACTCATGTTGGCACATCCAACAGCACATTTTGTATTTTTGGGTAAAGATAAGGTGATAGGTGAGAACCTTTCTATGATGCATAAACAAACAATTCTGGTGAAAAAAGAAAGACAATGGATAGTAAATTTGGGTGCTTTGTTTAAACCTGGACTGAATGATCATTGGTAAATGTACACCATGTTTTGTGCTAACTGTATGATGTATGTAAAATATTTGGTTTGTTGCAATTATGGTACAACATAACTATTTGATATGTATCAAAATAATGCAAATAATGTTGTTCAGTTATTTTCTTCCATGCGGGGTTGATGCTAATAAGGTATATAGTACACTGTTGCTTTAAATGAATATGTATAAAAGGAGGGGAAGGGCACTCCCTAACACATGCACTGATGACGCTAAGGCGAAACCTGGCTTGCTGGTGAGGTGACTTGATCTGTTAGCCATTAAAGTTGGCTAAGCATTTATTTCTGGACTTCTGTGTACTTTTTTTGGTTTCTACATTATTTGTTGTGCTGGTTCCGATTGTGTAGTGATATTGGATAGTAAACTGGGCACCATTTCACCGAGCACCGTTTTTGGAGTTATGGACTATATATATATATATATATATATATATATATATATATATATATATATGTGTGTGTATATACACACACAGACACACACACACACACACACACACACACACATATATATATATATATATATATATATATATATATGTATGTATGTATTAACTCTGCCCATCACCCACACAATGATGACCACCACGTCTCCTTTGTGCAGAGAGAATGCTTCTAAAACCTGAAATGGAGTGCAAGCTCTCCTTAATAATAATGTGACACCTTTGCATTTAACAGTTGGATGTGAGGATGAAATTAGTAAATCATAACCAAAACTGCAACTTCTTCAGCTCTTGGAGTGACAAATGGGTTTCTTATAGTGCTAAAATATGTGATGACACAGCCTAAACCATGTATGCAATCCAGAGCATTTGATAGGGGAGTTAATTCCATTTATGTCAATGCCTCATATATTTATCTGGTGCTGCACTCCAGCACCTATATATAGACTCCCCTATCCCTGTATGGAATAGTCATAACTAGTTACCATGTCTTGATGTGAATAATGTTAAAAACCCCAGACTCTCGGTGAACCATTTTTTCAAGATGAATAAAAGTTAATAAAAATGTATTAGTTTTTAAAAACAAATTAAAAAAAAAAACATGTCTAACCAACAATTGGTCTGAACTACAAAAGCAGTCAACATTATGTACAAAAAAACAAGACAACTCCAGGTTCATGGCGGAACTGATTATCCCCCAGCCTCCTTCCACTGCAACACAGTGTTAGAGGGTGACTATGGGATGACAGTGTTAGAGCCAGGTAGAGCTCATCGCCCCAGAATCAAAGTCGTTAGTCAAGAATTGTACATGCACCACTTCCATAAGCAAACTTATTTTAATATTGAAAGAAAAAGAATGATATTTTGACACTTTTACTGTTTTTATCTGTGTCTGCTGAAGATGGACAGGAACAAAAAAAATAGCTCTGCAGCGGACAGCTAATGGTGTAGCAAATCTGAAGAATATACTTATAGCCTGGCCCCAGTCAAATATTCTCTAAGTTTGGGTCCAAAGCTCTATCTTGCTCTCTTGTTTTTTTACAGCTTGGAGAGGCTGCTGTTGATTTCTTTGTTGAGTCGGTCCACTTGCTGATTGCGCTTGACCAATCCATGTTCCCAGGCAGACTTATGACTGTATTATCTCTCAGATGTTTTACTGCTTTGTCCAAATGATGAAAGTCAAGTGGACTGTGAATAATTTACTTTCAAATGAACTGGGTATAGAAGAGATATTTTTTAAGCCTTTCCCTTTTAGGACTTTGATGAAAGGAACCCACTGGTGATGTTTATGTAATACCTGATAGGAGTGATCACTGTCAAACCTCATCTTGTGTCCCAAATGTTGGATATCTCTTTTCTCCAATGCCGCTCGAAGAACATCTTCTTTCTGTTGATATGATAGTAACTTTATAATCACTGCCTTTGATGGAGTATCTAGTATGACTAATGGTGCTAGGGTGTGATGGGCGCTTTCAAGATATAGCTTGGTGGTATATTCCAGCCCTAAAATGATGGATATCCATTCCTGAAGGAATTGAAACATGTTATTCTTTCCACACACTCCTGTAATCCTAGATCATGGATATTATTTTTGCCTCCTCGTGTCTTCTGATCATGTACTCAGTTTTGGAGTTTTTGTGTGAACTCTAAAAGAAATGTTATTTGGTGTTCTGCCTCTTCTAGTTGCAGTTGCAGGTCATGGGTGATTTGTTCTAAGAGGGTTGTGCAGTTGAAAATGTCTGATATTGCCATTTTAATTTCCTGGACCTGCAACTCAAATTACTTTGAATGCATTCCATAGAAAGAGTTAATTTTCCTTAAAAAAGGCTAGACACTGTAGTTCCATTGGAGATGATAGCTCGTCACCAGTGAATAGTTGCAGCACACATTCGGCTGTCTTTTGACTCATAGTTAAAGCCAGTCATGTTTGATATGGGAGTCTCAGCATGCTTGGTCTGCCAGAATTTTTCCATGGTGGCATACAATCTTGACTGTGAAAGCAGACAAGAGTTTAAGATAATGTATTGACCTTTCTGTGTATCTGAAATGTCAGTGGTACCATTTATTTAATGGCTGACTCCAGAGATAGTGCAGGCAGCTGTCACACAGGGAAATACCGGAACCTGTAGACAAGTGCTACTCTTTCATACATATTATATAATATTGTATATAATTATTCTGTTTTCTATTTACACTTGTATCTCCCACTGTATTTCACAAAATATTCTTATTTTATTTTATATTACCTCTGGTTGTAAATATACCTATTCATGTAAATATGGAATTTCTTTGAAAAGATTTGTCTGTATACTGCTTACATTAGCCCTATAGATGACTAAAAAGGGTCAGCATAACCAGTTCTCTTATCTGGTTAACAAATGGAAATAAAAGTAATAATAATAATAATAATAATAATAATAATAATAATAACAATAATAATAATAATAATAATAATAATAATAATAATAATAATAATAATAACAATAATAAGAATAAGAATGTGCACTGGAGATAGAGTAAGTGTAGATGCAGACTTATTTCAGACATATTCCTAACCAAGAGCTTAGATATTCTCAGATTTCCAGTTCAGTGTTAACATTAGGGCTGAGATTAAAGTTATAACTGGGAGGAATGAGTTAGGGTTAGGGAGACAGTGTGCAAGAAAATGTAGATTTATTTATCACAGATATTTACCTAATCCTAAATTTCAGATTACATCTATAGTTAAGTCTATGCCATAGTTATCTGGACCTTGAATTAATCCTGGAGATGCATTGTAAGTAAAGATGAGGGCTTTTTTAATCTATTCCTAATGAATAGCCTAAGGATAGCTGTCAGAGTTACAGGCAAGGTTACACTTAGCAATCAGGTTGAGGTTAGATCTTTCTGGACTTTGGGAACCGAGGGCAAACTAAAAATATAAATAAATAAGTAAATAAATAAACCTCCATCTGCATGCACTTCAGTTTATACTTTACCTTTTTCTTAAGATTAATCTCCACAATGTTAAAGTAAAACAGGAACTAAAATTAAGCACATAAATTAAAAGTTATAACATGTCTCTGGATGTAGGTTGATGTATCGGGTTCCTATTATATGACTGAAGATGCAATCCTTCGAATGCATCTTGATCGAACTTGAAAGCACAAAACAGCAAAATAGAGAAACGGCATATAAGCGATTTCTTTCCCCGGGAAAGAAATTAATTGGCCGCCTCTGTTACTTTGCCATTTTCATCACTGTAATGCAATCTCATTGTTGATATATTTAAGTAGGCGGGGTGTGGGGGGCACAGCCTCCCACTTTGTTAATGTTTTGATGTTCCCACTTTGTTAATGTTTTGATGTTTTTATTTTTATTTTTTATTTTTTTTGTGGAACAACGATTTTTTTTCCCTGGGAAAAAAAATCTCTGTTCTGAGTGTTTGGGATTGTAAGCTTTCGTTTACATGGGGCCGATAAATCAGCGTTCTCTTTTTTAAGCATTCGCTGATTTAATATAGACTCAATGTATCTATCCCATGTATGCCTTATGATAACTGATACATATATAATTTAAACTGTTACATTCAAGAAGCTTGTTGAATGGTGGCTGCATGGTTGCTACAGTGACCATGGGTAAATGCTGTTCACACAGTGTGTTGATTGGTCACTCGACACTGACATCACTGCAACAATGCTGTGCACTCACTGAATGTGTTGTGCTGCTGATGGCAGAACAGAGACAGTACTATAGACTGTGTATATGTTATGGTGTACTGTGCATACTGACATGCACTTACAGCCAGTGCACAGCAATTACAACAGGAATGCAAAAGGGGGTTCACTTGTGTGGAGCGTGCACTGAAGGTTGTAAATGAATTAGTCTGCAGCATGTTTGGCACAACAGAGGATATGCTTGGGGATATTTGGTACCAATTGTAATATCAGTGGTTTGGAATGGGAAATCATCTTCAGGAATTTAAACCATTCCATACAATACATTGAGAAGTAAAACATTCAGTTAGTGTACAGCACATTAGTAGTGACTTAAGTAATGTGCAACCAGACAGTGCATCTTTTGAGATGCTTTCAGCAACTCTGGCTTCAGACACATGTAAAACTTCCCATCTTATAACAGGGGGTTGTATGGTCATTTTCACGGTTAAGGAAGAATTGCTGAACAGTGTACAGAATTTACTTTTGTTTGGAGTATAGAGCATTTACAGAGTATATTTCTTTACTTCAGACTGCAGTACACTGGCAAACAAATGAGTTTTTAAGTGTTGGATTCTTCCTCCACTACCACTAGTGCAGATCAGTAAAACCTACTATTTAAATTTACTTACAACACAATAAACATTCTCATGCACAAACTGCATCTATTTCATAAGCAAGAGGTATTGTGTCAGAAATGTAGAATAGCTTTAGATGTTTGATTGCAGCTTGCAGACCACAGCTATAGCCCTCATTAGAAGCAACTCCCTCTTCTTGTAATTGTACATGTGATGATATGAATATTGCCATCTATGCCAGGACAAGTAGGGCAGTGGATGTGTAACATATGCCAGCATAGCTAGCTTAAGTTTTTTAAACAATTATTTTTCATTTGTACTTTATGTCAAGCTGATTTGTGCAGATGTTTGTGTTGAAAAATGTATTTGTAAAGTTGCTTGTGTTAAAAATTTACCAACAGTGGGTCCTGCTGGACAGGAAAGAAACACACCTGTATGTCACACTGTATTGTAACTGTTGAAATTAATATATTGTAACAGTGGATACTGGAAGAAAATAGGTTAATCTCAGTCCAGCTAACTTTGAAAAATAGTCTGAAATTAAATTACCTGGTTTATGCCATATTTAGGCCATAAAGATTGTATCTTACAGTTCTGATTGCAGACAGAGACAAAATGTCTGTGAAAACCAGGACTAGGAATCCTACTGTATTATCCTTAGGGGTGAACTAATTGGTACCCTGTAAGGGTGGAAGTTTTATAAATGCTATTATAGCTTCCAGATGCTATAACACATCTTAGCAAAGCTTTATGTGTGTGTATGGTAACACATATGTGCAAGTTTCTGGCTCAGTTTCTAGTAAAGGAGATAGTATGGGAGCTAGAAGTCAGGTGACTAGATGGATGTGATGTCATTCTATAATCCAGTATGAAATGATGTTTTAATAGCAGTTGAGATAGAAGTCTCAGGGCAGTCTGTTTGTGAAACCTGACAAAGAAGGACCACTCACCTACTTCATCTTGCCTTGCTCAAGTAAGTGAACTAGGGGACAGTAATTCTTCAGATCAGTCAGAAAAATATAGTGAGATTAGTTAAGTATTGTTTTTCTGTATCTGTGTGAATCGTTCCATCTGTGTTATTTTTAATATTTCCTGTGATTAAAACTCTGGTGTTTATTGTAAATAGATATTTAGTGTTTTCATCTTTTTTATTATTTGTTATTAAATATATTTAAACTTTTCATTGTGGCTGATCCTTTAGAGAATATTTTAATCTTTGAGAATATTTATATTTATTTGGTGACACTGTGGCGACTCCTGAAGGCCTTGGTGCATTGGTCAAGCACTACCATTTGTATTTGTATTACTTTTACTCAGTATAATTGGATACCCTTTGCAAGAGCCTTAAAGTAGCTGGCTTTGGAGTGTTCAGGTGGTGTGTGTGAGAGAGTGTGTGTGTGTGTGTGTGTGTGTGTGTGTGTGTGTGTATGAAAATCAAATCTCAAAGAGTGTGTATCAGCTACTTGGAGCATGGACACAGAGCACTGCTTTCACAGAAAGGGTGGGGGAGAACTTGGCTTGGAGGACTTGACTGAGAACTCAACTCTACAGCTGTGTCAGTGGGAAGTCTTATTTGGGGCCTGGAGAGAGAGAGAGAGAGAGAGAGAGAGAGAGAGAGAGAGAGAGAGAGAGAGAGAGAGAGAGAGGGAAACCCAGCTCCAAGATTAAGTGTGTTCCCTGTGTGCTCTTAGGGGGAAACTGTGCTTGCAGAGAGCTGCATCTAGAAATACTGTGTATCTATTTTTATTCCAAGTGAATGTCCCTCACCAGTGTCAGTTGAGAAGATTGAGGCTCCTTGATTACTGATACAGATGAGAGACATCATAGTATACATAAAATTAAATTGCTTCAGTCAGTCTGAAATCCACTACTTCTGTTTTAGAGAACATTGGCTGACAGCCAGCAGCTTGCTTTATCTTGTAGGATGCTACAGTGCATTATTTATTGTATCTTATATTGATCAAAATGCACACATATTGGACATCAGATGCAGTTATCAAAACTGATTCTTAGAATGCCTTAGATATTTTTGTTAGTTACTTTAACTGGTTTGAGGAGTCAAAATGTTTTTTTTTGTATAATGCTGCAGTATATTTATTTTCAGTTGGAACCCTTGAAGGCATTTTATTGATGATATCAAGTTGGTCTGTAAAGATCTTCATTCTGTAGCCTCATTTGTATTTTTATCTAGTATACATTAGAATTAGTTTTATTGTTTGTCATCCCCTGCATCTTTCTATCTTTCCCACTAAAACAAACCTGTATGTCCATGACTAGGTAGTCATGGTGACTATTATCATATATATAGCAACAGCAGTAGTTATGATGCAGGACTGTTGAGAGTAAGAACAACATCAAAAGTGGCAGATTATTCAGCAGCCACAACAGTGAACCAGCGATGATTAATGAGAAGGACACCTGTGCTCATGGTACCTTGTCTCAGGTAGTAAAATGCCTGTTACATAAGACAGTTCATCTGCCTTACAGTTCATGGAGACACATTTTGAGTTAACACTTTCTTATATTAAGCTGTATTCTTCAGATTATTTGGTAAAAAATGTTTTTGTTATGCTGCCTTTAAAGTGCAAGTCTAACAAACAGGATGAAAGCGTGGTGCTCTGCTTTGTACATTTACACAATATGACTGTCATTCAGGAGAGTTTTCAACGGTGTGCCTACAAAATGCAGCAAGGCTGTCTTTAGCACAGAGGTATGACTGGAGGTGCTGAAACTTAACTTGGATCACAGAAATGAGTGGCAAGATTTTGTAAAACCAAGCAGTGGTATTACTTCAGGGCACAAACAGCATTCTCCAAAACTTTCAAGGTGGTGGTCAGATTCAATAGCAGATGCCAGTAATGGGAGGATAATGCTTATATCATTTCTCTCAATGCCATGTTACACTACATACAGAAGTGTTCTCTGCTATGCCAGTATCCATGACATAATACACTGTGCACAATTTTATCTGGTAAGAATTTACTGGGCCACATATGCATAGGAAGTCTTGTCTGTGTTCGTATAGTGCTGCTAACCAAAAGTAAGTTCTGCTCATGATGCTAAAGTATTTTATTTCCAAGTGCAGAGTGCATGTAAAGTGTGGTATTCTGTACATGTCCCCAGCTGTAAAAGTTTCACAAGATTTGAAGCTTTGTCATATCCCAAAGAAACTGTTAGTGATGATTAAGAAGTTAGCTGTTGTGTAAACTTCTCATTAATCTCATTAAAATTATCTTTAGCTACTTTGCCTTTTTCAAACTATATAATACAGGGAGCTGCTTTTTTCTAAGTGGAATTATTCTAGATGTGGATTTTGCTATTGGGATTCTAGAAGCATCATTGGGTTAAAATAATAAGGATGCAGATAGGTAAAATATGGAAAACTGGTTCAATAGCAAGGAATGGCCATGTTGTCTTCCAGGTGGTCTGCAAGTAGTGGCATGCACCTTTTCCCCAATCAGAGGCTTTCGTTTCTCAGATACACTACAACATAAAGCTTCATGAAAATATGTGAGGACAATAGTCATGAAATAATTCCTAGTATGAACTTACAATTTTGGCAGTAACATTGCCTATACAAGATGACATCTAATCTAGTTGTGCTTGAAAGTCTGGCTAGAATGTACCAGCGGTGGTGTTAGCATCAGATTATACTAAAAATAAATGTCAAGACATAAAACATGGCAGATGCATTTACAGAATCTCATCCTAGGTTATAGAATATGTTTCCCCTTACAGCTAGAAGTCAGTATTTCACTTCCTTTAAAATAATATTGATATTTATATGGGAAGAAGACAACATAATATATAATATAATAACTTAATGTAAGGATATAACAACCACACTTACTGAATGGCAGTAGGCTATACGTTTTATAATCCGACATATGAACCTATAAAACTGTTCTATTGAGTTGTTGAAGACATAGTTGGATAATGATGAAAATCTGAGCAGTCCAGTGTTAAATATTTCTTCCATTACCTTGGATGTGTACCGTGCCTCTGACCTATTACTATTTTAATTTCCTGCCTATTCAAATCACTGTATGACAGAGAGTTGCTGACTGTTCCTGCAGGCATATGATTTTTGAAGATTTCCTACAGCTTCTAAGATCAGTGCCACATGAAGTGGTCAGTGTCAGCATGGATTAAATTGTCTGTGATGCAGCAAGACAGGACTGTGCTTCTAGTGGGGTGCTGCTGACACTGAGATGTTAGATGAAAATAAAGTGAGTCATTTCTGCTCTAACATGCAAACTGCATACTGTCTGCAGCAAATTAGGGAAGTAACACATCATCCTCCAGTAACATTTCTAATACTCATCCCAACCAGCTCAGCTAGACAAATGTCTTGCTCTCTCTAATATAACACACTGTACAGAATCAGCCTTACTTTTGTCTTTACTCCTCACAGAACTGTAACAGCTATGTGTCACCTTATTGCAGAAGTTCCCAGATGAATACCCTGCTTTCTTCCCACTAATGTAATATTGCAGACAATTACTGACTTGTTATGTACAAAAACACCTGATCATGGTGATTCTAGTGTTTTGTTACAGTGGCTGAACAATAAAGTGAAATGCTGCTGGAGAGCAGAGACCTTACCTTAACCTGAGCCGTAGGTGTCATCACAAACCTTATTCTCCATACTGAAGTAACCATTGAATGTGACTGACTGCTCTTGTGGCAAGCTCTTTACTTTACTGCTTCTCTTGTCAAGAGTGTTGCAGTATATGTGCTTACCTTTTTCTAACAATGATTTTGTAATTTCTTTTCCTTCTTTTGCTGAGGAAGGGGATATAATAGTCTTCCTTTCCCTTATATGACACATCTTCATTTTCTTTACAGACAATTTTTAAATTACTTCTTAACTTTTTAAACTCACTACCCATACATGCTTCCTCTCAGGACCAGCCCAGAATCATTGTCCAGTTTAGAGATTAGCTCTGAATGACACCAAAGAGAACAATGGTTTTATATTAAACATTTCATGATGAAGCTTATTTGAATCTTACAGTCTTAGTCTTCAATGCCAAACTGCCACTTGAGTCATCAGAAATTCCGTTATTTAATGAGCTTGTTTCTGTGGACCTCCTATAGTGATCGTCATCTTCTTCTTCTTAAGAACTACTGGTATTTTGTCACACATTTTCAAGCAAAACTTCAAGATCTGTGTCAACAATGTTAGAAATACAACTCCCATGTTAACCTTTGTCACCATGAGGATGATGGTGATGATGGCTGAATATATATATATATATATATATATATATATATATATATATATATATATATAGTTATATATCTTTTTAATCCACTTTTTGTGGCTTTGCTTCATCCTACAATGCAGCTGGGGCCAAATGCCGACCATAAGGATGTCCTTGGGGACTTTGGTGCTACACGAATCTTCAACTCTACAGTCTTGAAACAGGCTACATTCCAAATAAATGGAGAACCACAACAATCATTCCCCTCCACAAGGGCAGGCCATCAACCAACCCAGAAAATAAAGACCCATCAGTCTAACAAGCCTAATATGCAAAGCCATGGAACACATTAGCATGGAAATAATAAACAAGGACATTGGCAATACATGGGCACTGGGTCCATCCCACTTTGTCTTTGTTAAGGGAAGGTCATGCCTTCTTAACCTGGTAGACGTCTTTGAGAGGGTCAAGAAAGCAATGGACTGGGGTAAAACAGTGCACACCTCATATCTCAACCTGGTCAAGGCATTTGATATAATACCCCACTCAGGCACATAACTCACTGGATTGCCAGCTGGCCCACAGATAACACCCAAGATGTTAAGATCATTGAGACCACCTACACCAAGAAACCTGACACCAGAGGAGTACCTCAGAGCTCCATGCTGGGCCTGTTCCTGTTTGGCATCTACTTTCAGTAGTCAAAACTAACATTCAATGTATTTGGCTCAACAAGTTTGTAGACGACTATAAACTAGGAGCTATTATATCCCCCCCTCCAAGACACCAACACCTTACAAGTGGGTTTAACACAGACAAATGACTGGTACCAAAGCCATGGCAATAAACTCAATGCCAAAAAATGCATTATAATGTCCCTTGTGAAACTGTCAACCCAAGCTAATTACTCAGTTGATAAGACACCCCTAAGAGTTAACCCAGTAGTAAGGGAGCTAGGAAAATATGTGGACAACAATTTTGCCTTTGAAATACATGTAGCTAAGATGGTAAGAAAATAATTCCATGCCACCCAACTTATAGTTAAAGGTGTAGCATCTAGGTCCAAGAAAGATATAATACCAGTCTACTCAGCCCTTATTAGACCTATCACTGAGTACAGTGCCCCCCATTGGCATGCATCTAACCAGACACTTGCAAAAGCTGAAATGCTCACAAAGGTTTCTTACCAGGAGAATTCAGGGCATGAGAACCCTGTCCTATACTGATTACCTAAAGCTTCTGACTCAGTATTCAGTCTTCTACATACTGCTGAGAGGGGATCTTGGTCTGGCTTACAGGGTTTCCTCAGACATCACCCTGATGAATCTGTTACACGTGTAAAACAAACAGCACCAGATTCAGGGATCTGCATGTCGCTTGTGACATAAACAGAACATGCTGAAGAGATAGATGTGTGTCCCAAAGAACCCCTATGCTATGGAACAGGCTCCACATCCATGCAAAACAGTTTATCCTTGACCCTATTCAAATGAAACCTTGACATTTGGGTGGGAAATTGTAAATTTAGCCCTAGTCTGGCCCCCTGTGTTATCTTGTTATGTTTTGCAGGAAAATGGCCTTATTGAAGAAACTCAAACAGAGGGGGAAGGGGGATAGAAGAAGAAGTTCAGGTATTTTCTTGAAGAATTTTCAGAGGAAAATAATGGCCAAGCATTGGAGAATGTCCAAGACAATCACAACCGAGGCAGCAATCAAGCTTTTGATTTAAAGGCAACAGAAGATGGTATTGCACCCAAGAGACAGAAAGTTAAGCTGAAAAGGATACTGTAATAACACTTATCATTAAATAATCAGTTCTGCCTAACCCAACGGTTGCATAGTTAACAGGGAAAATTAATTGATGAGTATTTAAATTCCTTTGTATAGTCCTTAAATGTGAAAGGGAGATTTCGACTGCATCATTTTATTGGCGGTGGAAACAGTGAACACAAGAAAATTCTTAACAAGTAACACAGAATGAAAATAAAATACATTGCAATATAGGCAACTGCAGTTTCCTTCTATTGTCATTAATGGATAAAACAACAAAGGCTGAGGTAACTGGTATGGTAGATACAAATGTCAAGTTTAAATGTCCTGTAAATCCAGCAATGATATTGGCTCCAGTGCCTTTACCATCACTATTCATTTTATACAGACAGTATGGGAAAAATCTGGAGAGGTGAATTTATTGAAATATCTGATTTGCTAGACTCAGATGGAATATAATAATAATGGACTCAGATACAATAGACTTAATGGACTTAGTTGAAGCCTCAGCTGTACTAGGCCAATGCCAACCAGAGAACCCTAAAGTTAAATCCTTGGATAACTGGATCCTGGGATTCATTTATTTCATGGCAGAAGTTTTAGAAAAAGAAACCAGATCATGCCATCCCAATTTTAAGTTATTTTACTATAATCAGAGAGGCACAGTTTTTACAAGGAGGAATGGCTTGGATGAGGTATGATCAAAAATGTAGAAAACCTACAGCCACAGATAAGAGCTGAAGATGGAATAAAAACACATAGAAAAGATAAATAGCATGCAAGAAGAAGACTCAGGTGGATACAAGTTAAAGCCATATTGGGCCTTCTATGCTGTTAGCCGCATATAGCCAGCGTGCAAGTTTTCATGCAACTGTAATTTTTGAGGGGACAAGTATTCCACAATTACGTACTAGTTCAAGGAGACCAATATTAATGATAATCACAATGAATTACCACTTTTAAGACAGTAATGCTGCTGATGTGAATACAGAGAGAGGAAACACTGTGTTTCAAGGCTTCAATAAAAAAAATTACTTTCATAGAATTAGATAAACCAGATTGGAATAATACATAAGTAAATATCAACGTTTTTCCTCAGTTACTTAAAGACTACCTAAAGCAGGAAGACATAATTGAGCAATTAAATGGTTTTAGTTCAGGGTTTTCCCTTAAGTCAGAAGCACAGCCCTATTAAGTTCATACTAAAAATCTGAAATCCACCAAAAGAAAAGAGCATGTAGTTAAAGAAGTGTTAAACAAAGATGTTGGGAAAGGTGGGATAACTGGACCTTACCAATTCCCCCTTGTGATTCTTTTATAATGTCTCCTCTTGGTTTAGTGCCCAAAAAAGAAGGAAGCTAAATTCAGACTAATTCACCATTTATCCTTTCCTTTGGGCCTTTCAGTTAATGATGGTATCAGTAAGGAAGCTTCAAAAGTCCAATATTCTTCACTTGATGAGGCCATTTCAATTTTCAGAAAAATGGAAGCTTTTTTTAAAGACTGATAATGAATCAGCATTTCTGAATGCCCCCATCATCCCACAAGACTGACATTTATTAGATATGAAGCTTGAGGATAAGTTTTATTCTGACCTTGCTGTGTCTATGGATTGCTCAGTGGCATGCACTAGTTTTGAAAGTTTCGATTTTGCCTTGCTATGGATATGGAAATAAATGTCATTAAGCCATGTTGGGGTATATTACTTGGATGATTTTTCATAATTATTGAGGGTCAAGCCTTCATGCACATTTAGGCTTCTGCAAACAATTTGCAGTTTCTGTTGCCCTCAGAAAGATTGAAGGATTAAATGTATGTCACGTACAGCTCCCATAACAGATTGTTCTAATTAAGCGACTATAGTATAACCATGCTGCTCTAACCATTTCTGTGCTAGCAAGGTGATAGACTTCAGTGTATCTTGTTATTTAGAGTCAGTATTGTGATTTTTACCAAGCCTTCCTGCACTCCAAGCACAGTTGCAAATTAAGCCCAGAGTTTTTCTGCTTAACAGCATGCACATATAAACAGGTACCCTATCAGTGTTCTACACTGGTCATCGTATTAGCTAATTTATAACTGATAGAGTATATTATTGTAGCATTTCACATTTTAACTCTGTGTTTCTGCTATTATTTTTGATGTCCAAGTGCATTTTACCCCAAGAATATTCTGTCACAGATGTAAGGGACCTAGAATAGAGGTCTGCAACTGTGAATACATTTATAGAGTATAAGTTGCCCTTATATTCTACTCTGACATTGCTCCTTGCAAAGAAATATTTTAAATGTGCTATGTTACTGTAGCATTTTACATTTTACACTGTTTCTGCTGCTATTTGATATGTAAGTACATGTTATCACAAGAGTATTTGCCTTAAGTGTAAGAGATTTAGAATATTGGTTTGAAACTGCAAATACGTTCACAGAGTTGTAGCTGAGCTTGTATTGTACACTACCATTGCTCCTTATAAAATAATATTTTAGATGTATTGTGTTAGCTTCTCATATCTAACTCTCTCTATCAACAATGTATTACTCCTTGAAACATCCTGAGGTAGTTCCTGTTAATAATCCCCCTGTCTATCTCCCTTTTCTCTTCTCTTTTCCATAGGTTTTAAAAACAACCTCAGCAGGAGAACGGAACCAGAACTATACATACAAGCATAGCCATGACTCACACTCCTCTACCCTACCAAGAGCCAGTGGTCCCTACTTACTAAACAAAGAGCAAACAGACTAGTGTCTATGCATGTTTACCATCCCCCCCACTATACTGCATGAAATATTTTGTATTTGGCAACACACACACCACTGGGCCATACTTCTCCCCTTCCCTATCTCTTTACTGCTCATTCACCTTCATCTAACTGCTGAATCCCAATGGCCAGATAGGTTACTTAACATTTATCTGCCCTACTGTGTTTTTCTTACCTTCTGTCTTGGAATGCCACCCTTATAAACTGGTAACCTGCTTGTTCTCTGTACTAGTAAAGCTCCACTTACTTTTATCACAGATTGTCTCTTTTTGGAGGTTTGTCACAATCTTGGGTCCAACCCACTCAATTTGCCCTCACTACGCTCGAGCTCACTTGGCTCCCCTACCCTACCCCAATTTTCAGCCACCCCCTTATCATTATATTTA
Source organism: Protopterus annectens (assembly GCF_019279795.1). NCBI lineage: Eukaryota > Metazoa > Chordata > Ceratodontiformes > Protopteridae > Protopterus > Protopterus annectens. The sequence continues at coordinate 1,005,575,534 of NC_056727.1, read as the reverse complement.
TACCTTATACTCCTTTTTTAAAGCCCCTCCCAGATCTCCTAATTATCCAATCCAACCCCTCTTCATCCACTCTCACCAATCCTACCTCACATAACATCACTCCCCCTCTTACTCCAACCCACCTGTAGTATACCTACTGTCACAATCCTCTCTTTCAGATCTTCTTAACTGGCATCTCCCCCAACTTTTTTTCCTCTACCCCACCCTTCTCTCTGGGTCACCACTCCTACAAAAATCTCAACCCTCAGCACTACATACTCCTTAATGTCCAGTACTCATGTCCCAAACACAAACTACATCCTACCTCTACCTCATAGCCATTCTTTTACTGTACTTCTCATTCCTTACCTCCTATAATATAAACCTTAATCAGGTTCATGAGACCCCTTTACGAACTGTTCATTTTCACCTCAAGGAACCCTCCCTGCCCTTCCTAATCTCACCCTCTCTTTTCAATTCTACCTCTACTCAGCTATACAAACTCAAAATACTCCCCATCTCAACACACTCCCATAAGCCTAAACACAATCCTTATAGTTCCTATGTCTATACTATTAAATCAATTCCATCCCCTAAACCCTTCCTATTAGCTGGAGACATTCGCCCCAACGCTGGTCCCTCTCCACCATCCACAACTAATATCTATCCAACTAAACACCTCTCTATCTATTCCATTAACATTCAGAGCCTGCCTAAGAAAGTTACTGAGCTGCATTCCTGGATCACCCATTACTCCCCTTATTTCCTAACACTATCTGAAACCTGGTTAAAACCGCACATCTCTAATACTGAAACACCGCTTCCTCACTATAACATATATCGTCTCGACAGAGCTAACAAAAAAGTTGGTGGTGTTGCAGTTATGTACACCAAACATCTGACCCTCTCCTCCTTGCTTGTACCTCATCCTGACTTTCACCCAGCTGAACTACTCATTCCTAACTGTCACCTCAGTCCCTCAAAGAAATTGCCATTGCAGCTATAGACATACCACCTGGCAATAACATCCCCGTACTGGAATGTGTCCTATCTTGGATCTCTCACAACATCACCTATGAGGCCATTCTCCTTGGTGACATAAATATTGATTGGCAAAAACTATCCACTCTGTCCTCTTCCACACATATCAACCTTCATAGCTTCCATCAAATTATTATTACCCCTACTCGTTACAAGAACAATAATACTAACAGTTCCACCTTAGACTGGATTCTTACTTCTGATCCTATCCTGTACCATAACCCCAGCACCCTACCAAACTCTCTAAGTGACAACCTCCCTACACCAGAGTTCTAAGACACCCCCTCTAAATACCCAACTCACACCATTACAAAGAATGTCAAAATCTCTCTTCCTTTAATGTCAATACCTTTAATGATAGGCTAGCTTCTATCAACTGGACTCTCCTTAGGTACCTTCCCCTCAGTGATGCAGTTCTGCATTTCAATCACACCTCTCTGGATATCCTTGACTCCTTGTCCCCTTTAAGTAAAATTAGGGTTAAAACCAACTTACTCTCCTTGGCTCTCTAAAGATACTCTCTCTCTCTCATGAAAAAAGGGGCAAGTATTGGAAAGAATGGCTATAAACTAAATCCACAACACTTTTCCAAAAGTATAAAGAACTCTGAAACCTTTCTAAAACAAATTAATAAGGACAAGAAAAAATCTACTATAATGCCCATGTCACCCAGAACTCTAACCCTAAAAAGTTCTGGCACTCCATCAACAAAATACTGTACCAGGGTAATCCTACCACCCCAACCCCTATCCAAACAATACTTCCCAATAAATTGCCACACTACTCAATACCCATTTCATTGAATCTATTCAAAAACTTACCCAAACTTATCCATCTGAGAATCCTGCTCACACCACACACAAAACAAACACAAACACCCCTTTCTCTCTTAAACCTCTCCACTGTGTACATACAGTCCCTTCTACTAAAACTAAAACCTTGCTCTCCTTCTACTGACAACCTCCCTCCCCTCTTCCTTAAACTTGCAGCTCACTCCATAGCCTATCCTGTCTCTGTCTTAGTTAACTGATCCATACAGGAATTTACTGTCCCTGATACCTGGAAATCTTCCTACACCATACTACTACACAAAGGAGGTAACTCCACAGATCCTTCCAACTACAGACCCATTTCAATTTTCTGTCCATTCCAAAATCCTTGAAAAATGTATACGCATAAATACCTAACTGATGATGATATCCTAACCCCTACATGACATGGGTTTAGACCTAGTAATAATACCTCCACTGCCCTTCTTTCCTTCACTCATATTATTCCTAAAGCCATGGACAAAAAATGTCTAGTAGCCTGTCTGTTTCTAAACATTTCCAAAGCTTTCAATACTGTCTCTCATTCTAAGCTTATTGTCAAACTAACTGAACTCAACCTCTCCCCCCTACTATTCACTGGTTATCTAGCTATCTCTCAAACAGATTCCAGTTGTTAGATGACAATCCACCTGTTCCCCCTTTTTATCTATCCAAACTGGTGTCCCTCAGGGCTCAATCCTTGGCCCCCTCCTTTTCAACATCTTCACTAATGAGTTACACTCCTCCTGTACCTCTTCTTCCTTTATACAAGGCTAAGGTCCTACCTTTCCTTCCGAAATCCCACTCCCACCACAAATCCTCCTTTACCATTCTTTATCTCAATAAAAACCCCATCAAAGCAGATCTTCACACTAAATTACTAGGAACTATAATTGATGACCAGCTAAAATTTGACATTCATATACAACAATGTATCAAAAAAAAAAAACAAGGCCATTTCTATAGAAACAAAAAGTTCCTAGCTTCCAGTTCCAGACCCTGTCTTGCTCAAGCCTTTCTCCTTCCTTGCCTTCTCTATGCCTCTCCTATCCTTACCCATGTCCAGACATCACTACTATCCATACTCGAACAAGCCTATAACAGCATAGCCAGATTCGTCAGTAACGTACCATACAACTCATAACATCATTACCTTGCCCTAAACCAACTCAAATGGCTTGAATTCCCCCAGCTTCTGCTTCTTTCCCAGCTGCAGCTCACACACGTCCTACTAAATAAATCCATGGCCTGTCCCTCACTCTCTTCATTAGTATCCCATTATACTCCAACTCACCACTTCATAGTTCAGATGAGAACCTTCTAGATATCTATAAACCTCACAAAAATATTGGCAAACTTCTTTATAGACATTCTGTCTCCCAAGCCTGGAAGAGGCCACCTCTAACATACACAACATTACTAGTACCACCTACTTCAAAATTTAAGTCAAAAACTACCTTCTGAACTCAAGAACCTGCTCTTGCCATAATCCTCCACAACTTCCTGTCTTCAACCACTTCCTGTCTTCTTAATTTCTCTTTCTGTTTCAACCTTTCAAAAGTTTAACACAGGAATTTATTCTTCCATGTTAAGAATACCCTCTAATGACCTCTGCTTCATCAAATAGTATTTTTGTTGAGTTTTGAGCATGATAATTGAATTAAGATGTTAAACTTTATTTGGCATACTCATGGATTCATTTGTACCTCTGCTGTATACTCTATGTGGCTTTAATGTTTCTATGTATTTAATTTAATTTTTTTTTCTATATGTACATTGTCAATTTCTTACATGTTACTGTATTGTAATCCTTATGCTAAATATTTTGTATTCCTGGAGCTTTTCTCTTCTGGTCTCCATTGAAAATGGGCCAATGGCTCAGTTGGACTAAGCCAATTAACAAATGGCAAATAAATAAATAAATTAAATAAGGTCCAGTAAAAAATATCATATTTCTTGGTACTGAAATAGACACCACAGCAGGCTTAGCAAAGAATAAGTTGGACATTTTTTCTCTTTAAATCAGGACATTTGTGTCTTCCAAAAGTGTCATTTGGTCAGATAATGAATGGAGCAGGAGTTGTTGGAATGGAAACTTATCTCAATGGCCTTTGTTGTTTGGTTCCATGGCCACAATCTTCTTCAGACAAGAGAAAGAGAGACATTTGTAGATCATGCAGATACGGGTTTCTGTGTTGGTATCCCAGGAACAATTGAGAAACTGATTTTCACATCAGAAAAGAAGCAGTCATGAATGTTTTGAATGAAAAATCTTCCAAGTCAATAAGGGTTACTTCTGTTTTAAAGTTACTTGTCCTACTTAGTTTGTTTGTAAACCTTACTTTTACTGCTGAACATATTCCTGGAAAGTTTAATACATTAGCTGATACTTTTGTCTTGCGTGCTAGTTTCAAGATTCAAAGAAATTGCCCCAGAAGCAGACCTGCATTTCACGCACATCCCTGAATTGATTTCATTAATTGGATAAGCATATTGTTATGTAACTCTTGGTGTCACAACAATAGAAGAGCTTAACTCCAGCTATTAACCATTCTATTCAATTTAAAAATTCTTTGCAATTAGAACAAACATTTTTTGCCTTATATCTCATTATTTGTCTTACTACGGTTTTTTGAATGCTGTACATTCAACAGTCAGAATTAAGTTAACTACAGTTAGCTTATTTGTTAAGATTATCAACCTCCCAATATAACCAAACATTGGGTTTTACTCAGGGTGCTCAAATGATGGGACAAATAAGAGGCCAGTTGGTCACCTCCTGCCACCTTGTTTGTTAAGTAATGTTATTATCCTTATGGACAGGTTGGCATGCCACTTCAGATGTACTGGATAGATAGATTTGTCTCCCAGCAACTGCCACATCTTTGGAATAGGCTGCCAATTCATTTAAAGCAGAGCACCTCTATGACACTGTTCAAAAGGTTTAACATGGGAGTTTTTAATTCCAGCTTTGTCAGAATTTTTAAGGAATATACATTTTTGTAATTTGATCATAATTCATGATTGGGACAATGATTTAGTTTGCATTTTGAAACAAAAGTTATTGCTTCTCATTTTTGAGTGAATCTTTCAAAAATTTGGCATAATTTTCCATGTCCGAGTGTTGTGTGGTCTGCAACAATTCCACACATTTTTGGTATGGTTCCATCAATCAATTATTAACTACAGTGTACCTTTGCCACCTTTTCAGGTATTTCAGTCACAGAACATTGAGATCTATATGGCATGCATCCTTCTTGGTTTAGCAAGGATGAAGCTCATTTATCTATTGTTGGTTTAAACATGTTAAATCTGAATTACACCATTTTTCCCAAACTTGCTTTTTTTTTTTTAAGAAACATCTTTATTAAATTATCACTTATGACACAGATAATCATACATTTATATAAATGAAAATAAACCACATTGGCAAAATTTGAGTTACAAACATTGTACATCACTTATAATCGGTCTAGTCACTGTCAGTCAGACATTACATAGCTCATTCAAATCTTGCCCTCTTTTAAAGCTCATTCCTTGTCTGCATGTATTGTTCCCACAATTTCCATTTGTTATATGTACTTTGCTCCTACCCTTTTCTAAAGATCCCATTTCTAGTTGTTTTATTGCTGTTACTATATAGTACCACTGGTTTAGATTTTGATTTCCATTTCCTAGTAATTTCTTTTTTGGCAGCCACCATAATTATACTCATAAAGGCCTTACTATGTCTACCCAGTTCTGATTCTGTATCATAGCTCAAAAAAACATTTCCTTAGTTACACCAATTTGTTCACCAAGTATTTTGGATAGAGTAGTCTGCACGGATTTTTTTAAGTCTGCCAAATCATTACACTCCCAGAAAATATGTTCCCAATTACGTCTTTCTTCCCCATCACATCTCCAACATTTGCTGAGGAAAAATTATTTGGAGTCTACTTTAAGTATGAAAACACCTATGTAAACACTGATGCAAAGATCCTAAATCTTCTAGACTGTGTTGCATATTTCAGAGACATACATATATTCCCCCATTATTTCTTTGTGAATTGCTTATCTAATCCCTCTTCCCAATCCTTTCTAACCTCCTCTGATTGATTCTAATAGTTATCATGTACTATTTTATATACTGTAGTAATTATTCCTATTTAAACAGCTGTTTCCATTCTAGATTCTACTAAAAACTCTACCAGTGCTGGTCTTCAACTTAGGATCCCGCTATTTCTTTCTCTTTGCCTATACTCTGATATCAATCCTTGATAGGGAAGGCAATCTCTAGTCTGTAGTACAAATACATTCATGGCCTCTTCAGTTCTATTACCTTTCTCTCACTATTATTTACTTCCAATACCTTGATTCTTTTGCCAGTTTTCTCCAATATATTCCAGCCCCTTTTTGCCTATTGTCTGTATCCCTATACGCAGAACATCCTTTCTCCATTCCCATGTTGGCTTGGTACTTAGAATATTTTGTGCTAATCTCTGAATATAATATTCTCTATGGTTATTGTTAGAAAACTTGCTACTTCATAAATGATTAACTTGTTTATGCTTAAACAGTGGTATTTCATTTTAGTGTATTTATTAATCATCAATGATTTTGGTAAGAAGGTACTTATTTAATTCAAACTCATGGTTACAGCCTGAAAAGACAAGAAAACAGTCTTTCATCCTACAAGGTTATATCTTCATGCTCCCCCCAACACCTTTCCTTGGCTAGTTTAAGATCAAATGGCCATGACCAGGATTAATGGCACTGTACCTGCAATGACAAGTTTTGTCATGGATGCTTACTTTGCATCACTCAGTGGAAAAAAACAGACACATAACAGAGCTTTATTGTACAACAGTTGTATAATGTGCCATGGTTAAAGAGGTGATATGTTACACAGTTGTGCTATTTGGTTGAACACGTCCATATATATATATATATATATATATATATATATATATATATATATATATATATATATATATATATATATGTATGTATCAGCATGTCAACTGTGGTGTAACAAGATAACTCAAACTGTTATTGAAGTTGTCCAATAAAAGTCATGGTTGCATTGCAGTTGGGGGTGGAGTGGGTCCAAGACAAAATTGTTTTGCATCTCAGCAGCTTAAAAAAGCCTCTCTATGGTTCCCGGACATCATTTTATCAGCCAGTGATACCTTCCACCCCCCCTTACTACTAGTAGGGGTTACCATTTTGTGGCTTATGCTCCCTGTTTTCTCCATCTGCTTTTCTAGGCCAGTTTAAGATCAAATGACTATGAGATGGGTTAACTGTGCTGCATCTGCAGTGGCCAGTTTTGTCAAGAAGACTTACTTTTCTTCACTTAGTGGAGAGGACAGGCACACAATATGGCTTTATGGTATGCCACTCTAGTAATATGCCTTGGTTAAGGAGGTAATATATTATACAATTGTCGTATTTGGTTGAACAAGTTCATACCTACCTATCTATCTATCTATCTATCTATCTATCTATCTATCTATCTATCTATCTATCTGTCTAACTATCTATCTATCTATCTATCTATAGCCTAACTATCTAATATACATGCATACATCTACACACACACACACACACACACACACACACACACACACACACACACACACACACACACACACACACACACACACACACACACACATATATATATATATATATATATATATATATATATATATATATATATATATATATATATATATATATATGTATATATATATATATATATATATATATATATATATTTATAGGTTACCGTTACTATATCGACAGCCCATTCCATCGAAACCAACTTCACCGACATGGCAGATCATCGACAACTGAAAAGCTGATGATAAAATTTATGGTTACTTTTGCAATCATAACTTTGTGTCATTTTTGGGGGGGGGGGTCCAAGACAAACAGTATAGAAAGCACTAATTTACTGTACTGTTCTTGATGTTTAGGCATATATTGCATGACTACTCAAGCTACTACAAAACATTACTATTCCAGAGTAAAAGCAAAAATAGAAGACACTGATTCCTGCTGAGCTGTAAATGCATCTTCATTTCATAGCATTATGGCGTCATGGTAACACTGCACCTCGTGTCTTACAGCTGAATGTAACGCTGGCTTTCCATTAATAGCTCAGGTGATACCTAATGCACTGACTTGGCAGAAATCAGTAATTGTGATACTTATTGTATGTATTACAAAATGTGCCTGCACTTTTTTTTTTGTTTTTAGTTCAGAGCAAGAAAAAAATTAAAGCGTTGTTATTTAATTCTGTTCCTTTTGGAACATTAACATTATTATATATCCTTCTTGGTTCTATCCTTTCAAACAGGATAACATTTCTACTTAGTCTTGTATTTGTTTTATGGAATTTTTTAGGGGTGACTAGGCAAATTAAATGTCTACATGATTTTGATATTTATAGTACAGTCTCCATAATTAGTGTCACTAATAACACTATCAAAAACACAAAAGGCAAACATATCATCTGGCTTAAAATACGACATTTTCTACTTGTTGTAACCACTGTTTTACAAAGTATCACATTAGTCAGTCACTGGGCAGGTTAAGCTGTGATAAAATTCCTTGTCCGCTACTCTGAGTCAGTGACCACACAAATATGACATTGCGGCCATTTATTAATATGAACTATACAACATTAATGATGTTACAACTGATTAGCACATTAACCACATCATAACACAGCCATTAACCTTTATCTTTATGACGGCTGACATAAACAAGCCTTTTCCGGCTAAAGTTTAAGCTCTGGGTGCATAACCCAATTTGCCTCATACCTACTTATAAAGACCATTATGCCTTGTCTCTCAACTCAAGCACATCTTGCCATAACCAAGACTTAAAGCAACAATCAACCTGCCTAGCATGAAGAGGTCGCTGAAACATAACCGCAGAGAGGTTATTACCTCTGTACTCCTCCCTCATTAGACCAATAATTGAGCATAATGCACCGTTTGGTATGTGGGGCTCCAAACATCTGTACCAACTGGAAAGGCCACAGAAATACCTCACAAAGAGAATCCATGGACCCCAACATCTGTCCTATGTGGACAGGTTGAAACCACTATCACTCTATTCGGTATCGTACAGATTGCTCAGAGGTGAACTGTGTCTCACCTACAAGGCAATCTTGGACCCTGCCCTACTAGAGATGCTCCATATCCATAAGTCTAACTCCTCATGTATAACCCACTTGAAAGACCTGAATCTAATATGCAACATCAACAAAACCTGCTGGACAGACAGGTTTGTCTCCCAGAGGCTGCCGTGTCTCTGGAATAGACTTCTCATACATGTCAAACAGAGCACCTCACTGACCGTCTTCAAGTGCAATCTTGATGAGTGGATGGGAAACCACAAATTTGTCCCAGGGATTCCACCAATGTCCCTCATTGACAGGGGCAACAGGTGCTGACTGAGGTGTCTTTTTGGGGATAAACTCTTGGCTAGGCTTATAAGGGCCCCAAGGCCATTAGCCTAGTAACCTCCTGTGATCCTATGATCCTATGATGACAGCTGTTCACAAGGACATTAAAGAAAAGGTTAATAATCTTTTTTGTTAAAACCCATACATTTAGAACATAGCATTTTCACATCAAACTTTCAATGTATTAATTCAAACACCTACTCCACGAACATGGTAACTCTCATTTTGTACTTTTTTCTGAAAGTGCTAGTTTTCAGTAAGTGACATAGTGATATTTGTGAACAAAATTGCACAATGGTAGTGGCAAGGTTCATGATTATTGGACGGATAGATGGTATATTGATACTTTGATGTGAGCAGGTTAAGAAGTGGGTGTCTGTTTTTTTTTCAACTGGAGTGAACTACAAAACCAGTGAAAGTCCAGTTATTTTAAACTATTAAATACCTACAGCATTATAATTTCCTAACACATATCCTCTATGACACCCCTTCACATGAACAATATATTTTACAATTCTCTCCAAAACATTTTTTTATTTTTTATTTTGTTTGGGCAATGACATTGTTCAGGTAGTTATAATACCAATGCAATAATAGTTAACAGTTCATAAGGTGAGGACTCGTAAAAGGCATGCTGAGAATTTAATGAGCACATACTAAGAAATTGTGAAGTTATAAGTCTTTGTTCAATTTAAAAAGTACTAAAATGCTGAACTGTAATGTTTATAAGTATTAAAGTAAGCAACAATCAATGACTTTTAATTACTTAAAATGTTCACACCAGTTTCTTTCAGGATAGTATTTTTAATCCCCACCTCATTAACTATTCCACTGTGATTTTACAATCGTTTCACAAAATATAATTTCATTTTCATCTAGAAAGACATTCTCAGACTGATTTGTGAAACAAAATTGTAGTTCGTAAGAGAGGTGCGAAGATGTTAAAACAGACTGCTATAATCACTATTTGTTAAATAATTATTTTAATATAAAACTAAGAAGGAATTTAGGGGAAATTTTGTCTGAGAAGCACCAAAAGCATAAACAAACATCACACACACACAGACACACACACACACACACACACACATATATATATATATATATATATATATATATATATATATATATATATATATATATGGGTCTACTTCAAAGGATCAAAATTTCACAACATCGAACCTCTGATCATCAAAGACCAGATGATCGAAGTTGTGAATTATCGAACAGAAAAATCATCTAACAGGTGAAAATGTCTTCCTAAACATTTTTGCAGGGGGACAAGAACCCCCTTCCCCCCACACCTCATGCTACTTAAATATACCAACTCTGAGATCACACTACAGTGAAAAGAATGGTAAAGTTCCCATTCTGCACTGCATGGTGATCACCATTCTCAACGCTCCATATTTCACAACTTCGATCATCTGGTCTTCACAGATCAGAGGTTTGATGTTATGAAATTTTGATCCTTTGAAGTAGACCCTGGAGTTAGTATATATAGTCGGGGGGACACAGCCCCCCACAGTGATGTGTGTGAGGGGCATAACCCTCCACCTAGTTTGGTTTTATACCATCCGGTTTCTGTTAAGAGAATACGTAAGTAGTTTTTAAGTTATGGAAAGAGATTGTCATTGGTGTTGTAGGTGTGCATGTCTGTGGTTTACAAGTTAGAATTTTGAAATTTAGCATTGTAAGGTATCAGTATAATGAGTTTCAGTCACGTGAGTTTTCAGTATTTTGAAAATTAGGTATTTTGGTCTCAGTGAAATGAAAGTCAGTCAAATGAAATTTCAGTCATGTGACATAGACCCATATATATATATATATATATATATATATATATATATATATATATATATATATATATATATATATATATATATATATATATATATAGGTCTACCTGAAAACACCAAAAGTCCACAATGCCGACAACGAGAGCACCGACACCGGAAGATCGACAACGGAGATGATCAAAAGTTGAATCCCGACGCTGAGAACACAAAATGTTAAGGTAAGTGTGCGATAGGGATGGGCATTAGGGTCAGGGTGTGGGCAAGGTAAGTGTGTGATAGTAACGGACATTAGGGTATGGTCTGGGTCAGTTAAGTGTGCAATAGTGACGGACTTTAGGTTTAGGGGCGGGTTAAGTGAGTTAGGGTTAGGCTGCGGGTAAGGTAAGTGTGCGATAGTGACGGACTTAAGGGTTAGGGCGAATTAAGTGATTTAGGGTTAGGGTGCAGGTAAGGTAAGTGTGTGAAAGTGACGGACCTTAGGGTTAGGGTTTGGGTTAAGGTTAGTGCATAGATAATTGTGTATGTAAGGTTTAGTGTAGGTTTGTAGGGTTTTTGGTGTGCTTGTGTTGTGTGTGTGTTTTTCGGGAAAGGAATTTGTTTTGTTGATTGTTGGGATTGTGGTTTGTCGGGCATGTGAAGTTTCGTGTTTTTGAACTTTAGGTTTCTTTCAGTTTTGTCGTGTCGGTTATTTCGTTGTCGGTGTTTTGGCGTGTCGGTGTTATCAGATAGACCCATTTTATACATATATATATATATATATATATATATATATATATATATATATATATAAAATTAACCGCACTCAAAAAAAATTGAACGAAGAGAAGAAATTTTAACTAAGAAATTAACTTCATGACAATAAAAGCATTCAATAAAATAGTAAATAACACCAACAACTCTTGTAGAACTTTAGCGCTTTCATCTTATTTATTATCAAGACTTCTTCAGAAAGACATGTTTCATAAGTATGAGCAACCATTTTCACTTCCTTTATATACATTAGTTCTAGCAGGCCATTTAAATTAACAACAGTTCCTTTCCAATAGAAAAGTGTGAACAAGCAGGGTGCTGTGTGCATTTTCATTAACATTACAATTGCAGTTACATAAGGCAAATTGGTCAGACAGTAATAGCCTTGTGGTGCCGTGTGCATACTAAAAGGGATAGTGTGCAAAAGGTGATCGTGTGCAAAAAGGGATCGTGTGCAAATAAGGGATTGTGTGCAAAAAGGGATTGTGTGCAAAAAGGGACTGTGTGCAAAAAAAAAAAAAAAAAAAAAAAGGTTGGGGGGGTGGGGCAGGAAAGATGACAGTCATGCTGTGATGATTCTAATATAAACACGTAACTTATGAGTGTTTGCCTCCAAAGGTAAGTAAAGAAGGGAACGGAGGAAGGTGGAGGAGGGCATCGGTGTGTGTGTAGAGAAATGTGTGGGTATGCCACCTGATGGGGGAGTGGGAGGAATGCGGTGTGGACTTGAGGGGGGGCTGTTAGGGGGCCGCCCATGACAAGGAGCCTATGAATAACAGTGTCCCCCAGAAGACTGTCAGTGCAGATGGTACCACCCGTGGGCTGGTTTGGATGGTATCACCCCTTGAATGGCTGCGTGAAAATGTGAGACCGGGGGGTATCATGTGTGTAGGGGGTATGGGGGAGTCAAAAGTCAGAGAGAGAGTGGGAGCATGTGTGCAGGGGGTATGGGGGTGTCAAAAGTCAGAGAGAGAGAGAGAGAGAGAGAGAGAGAGAGAGAGGAAACACATTATATTCACTTGCACAGTTGTAAATCCATAAACACATTAAATCTACTTGCACAATTCTTCAAACCCTCTTGCACAGTTCTTCAAACCCTATCACATTTCAATCTCTATACCATTTAAGTGCACATTTAATGTTCAGTGTCTCATTGAGACCTGGATAGACATCAGCTCTCAGTTCTATCTGCCATTTTAATTCCCGGACTTGCAGGAATGTGTCCATGTCCCCTACAAATTCTGTTATTTTTCCAGCACTGTGAATTTGAATCCTGTGAAGTTTGGGCAAATAGTACTGTGTTTAGCCAAGGCATTCAAACTGTCCTGTTTGTGTATTGCTGCAGTGTGTTCTTTAATACGGCTACTCAGCTTCCTGTTCGTTTGCCGATATAGAAATTCCACAGTGTTGCAGAAAGCACAGTAGACTACATTTTTGTGTTGCAGTCATAGTGGTCATGTAGACCGACAGTTCTGTTGCAGTGCTTGGGAAGGTGACATTGTTGTTTTTCATATGTGTACACAGGCAACACACTTGCCGCAGTCAGACATTCAGGTTCTGTCGATACTTGCTCTGTGGGGATAGGCTTTTATTCCTCTCAACGCACCACCAAAAGAAGAGGTTCGTTTGAAACAGAAGTTTGGGGATGTCCCAAGTAACTTTGTCAGACCTTTTCTCCTCCCAAGATGTCCCAATTGTTGGTGAGGACCCTCTAATTCCAAACATATCGGTGGAAATTGGAAGGGAAACTTGACACCAGTCCTTTTTGTTCGGTCCGTTCTGTGCCCTTGCTGTGAATCCCTTTTCCAGGATTGGTGGGTACCTGGAGTGTCTGTGCTGTATGATCTCTTGGAACAGGTTGTCCACTAGATACTCTGGGTATTTTCTTTCTAGGAACAAGTTTCTGAGGTAAAACCTTCCTTGATGAAAACCTCGTCCCAAAAATGAGTCTGGATAACCGGATGAATTGTCCTTTTACAATATTCTTTTTCATGAAATGGGGATGCTGGCTGCTGAACTCTAGATAGTTATTCGGAAAGTGGGCTTGCGGTAGATGTTGGAGTCAAACTGTCCATTTTCCGGGTCTATAGTGAGGTGGATATCCAGGAATTGAGTGGTGGTTCCGATATGTCCTACCGTGAGGGTCAGGAAGTCCAGACTCTGGAAAAGGGTTTCCAGAAAATTGCTCAGAGAAAGTCTGTCCCTCTTCCAGACAAAAATGAAGTCATCAATATAACGCCTGTACATTATGGTGTTGTTGAACCCGGGTAGTGATTCAACCTTATCCATTTCCCAGGCACTGAGGACTAAGTTTGCATATGCTGGGGCCATTTTGGACCCCATGGCTACCCCTTTCTGTTGGTTGTAAATCTTCCCATTGAATTGAAAGAAGTTATTTCTTAATACTGCTTCTGTTAACCTGCATACAGTATTAATCTTAGTCCCACTTAGGTTGGAGTGCCTGTTCAGGTACTGTCTGGTGAGGGTCAGTCCTTTGGCGTGGGGGATGTTTGTGTAGAGTGCTTCTACATCTAGGGTGACCAGTAAATATTCCAGTCTTTTTTGTCTGGAAGGGGGACAGACTTTCTCTGAGCAATTTTCTGGAAACCCTTTTCCAGAGTCTGGACTTCCTGACCCTCACGGTAGGACATATCGGAACCACCACTCAATTCCTGGATATCCACCTCACTATAGACCCGGAAAATGGACAGTTTGACTCCAACATCTACCGCAAGCCCACTTTCTGGAATAACTATCTAGAGTTCAGCAGCCAGCATCCCCATTTCATGAAAAAGAATATTGTAAAAGGACAATTCATCCGGTTATCCAGACTCATTTTTAGGGACGAGGTTTTCATCAAGGAAGGTTTTTACCTCAGAAACTTGTTCCTAGAAAGAAAATACCCAGAGTATCTAGTGGACAACCTGTTCCAAGAGATCATACAGCACAGACACTCCAGGTACCCACCAATCCTGGAAAAGGGATTCACAGCAAGGGCACAGAACGGACCGAACAAAAGGACTGGGTGTCAAGTTTCCCCCTTCCAATTTCCACCGATATGTTTGGAATTAGAGGGGTCCTCACCAACAATTGGGACATCTTGGGAGGAGAAAAAGGTCTGACAAAGTTACTTGGGACATCCCCAAACTTCTGTTTCAAACGAACCTCTTCTTTTGGTGGTGCGTTCGAGAGGAATAAAAGCCCATCCCCACAGAGCGAAGTATCGACAGAACCTGGAATGTCTGACTGCGGCAAGTGTGTTGCCTGTGTACACATACGAAAAAACAACAATGTCACCTTCCGCACTGCAACAGAACTGTCGGTCTACATGACCACTATG
The DNA here is from genome assembly GCF_019279795.1 of Protopterus annectens. Lineage (NCBI taxonomy): Eukaryota > Metazoa > Chordata > Ceratodontiformes > Protopteridae > Protopterus > Protopterus annectens. The sequence goes on along the minus strand of NC_056727.1, from coordinate 1,005,560,354 downwards.
ACTGCAACACAAAAATGTAGTCTACTGTGCTTTCTGCGAACACTGTGGGAATTTCTATTTCAGCAAAACGAGCAGGAAGCTGAGTAGCGTATTAAAGAACACACTGCAGCAATACACAAACAGGACAGTTTGAATGCCTTGGCTAAACACAGTACTATTTGCCCAAACTTCACAGGATTCAAATTCACAGTGCTGGAAAAATAACAGAATTTGTAGGGGACATGGACACATTCCTGCAAGTCCGGGAATTAAAATGGCAGATAGAACTGAGAGCTGATGTCTATCCAGGTCTCAACGAGACACTGAACATTAAATGTGCACTTAAATGGTATAGAGATTGAAATGTGATAGGGTTTGAAGAACTGTGCAAGAGGGTTTGAAGAATTGTGCAAGTAGATTTAATGTGTTTATGGATTTACAACTGTGCAAGTGAATATAATGTGTTTCGTCTCTCTCTCTCTCTCTCTCTCTCTCTCTCTGACTTTTGACACCCCCATACCCCCTACACACAAGCTCCCACTCTCTCTGACTTTTGACTCCCCATACCCCTACACACGTGATACCCCCGGTCTCACATTTTCACGCAGCCATTCAAGGGGTGATACCATCCAAACCAGCCCACGGGTGGTACCATCTGCACTGACAGTCTTCAGGGGGACACTGTTATTCATAGGCTCCTTGTCATGGGCGGCCCCCAACAGCCCCCCCTCAAGTCCACACCGCATTCCTCCCACTCCCCATCAGGTGGCATACCCACACATTTCTCTACACACACACCGATGCCAAAGCATAGTAGGACTCTCTACCTGACTCCTCCACCTTCCTCCGTTCCCTTCTTTACTTACCTTTGGAGGCAAACACTCATAAGTTACGTGTTTATATTAGAATCATCACAGCATGACTGTCATCTTTCCTGCCCCCCCAACCTTTTCTTTTTTTTTTTGCACACAGTCCCTTTTTGCACACAATCCCCTTTTTTGCACACGATCCCTTTTTGCACAGTATCCCTTTTTTGCACACGATCCCTTTTAGTATGCACACGGCACCACAAGGCTATTACTGTCTGACCAATTTGCCTTATGTAACTGCAATTTTAATGTTAATGAAAATGCACACAGCACCCTGCTTGTTCACACTTTTCTATTGGAAAGGAACTGTTGTTAATTTAAATGGCCTGCTAGAACTAATGTATATAAAGGAAGTGAAAATGGTTGCTCATACTTATGAAACATGTCTTTCTGAAGAAGTCTTGATAATAAATAAGGCAAAGCTAAAGTTCTACAAGAGTTGTTGGTGTTATTTACTATTTTATTGAATGCTTTTATTGTCACGAAGTTCATTTCTTAGTATATATATATATATATATATATATATATATATATATATATATATATATATATATATATATGCATATATATATATATATATATATATATATATATATATATATATATATATATATATATATATATATATATATATATATATATATATATATATATATATATATATATGTGTGTGTTTGTGTGTGTATTTTTGCAGTTGAGAAAAGAAATCACTCACATAAGCAAAAGCTTTTTTTTCTGCTGTAAAAAAAGTGAATGCTCATGTGAGCAAATGTTCTTTTAACTGGAGTTTCTGCTGGCATCATTTTGGATGGGAACCCATTGAAGGGGTAAAGAAATTTGCTGTTACGCTGCTATGTGATCTTAGAGTAAATGCATATAATTAGCAGGTGAAGTGGGGCATGCCCCCTTGCAAAAAATCATTTTAGTTTTTTATATTTTTGATCAGTTTAGATTCGCTGTAATGTAATTGCTCTTTTGATGGTTGCTGTTGTGAAAATTCGATACTTCATGAGACATTTATATATGTGTGTGTGTGTGTGTGTGTGTGTGTGTGTGTGTGTGTGTGTGTGTGTGTGTGTGTGTGTGTGTGTGTGTGTGTGTATATATATATATATATATATATATATATATATATATACATATATGTATTTATATATCCTATTGTACCATTTTCGAAGCTCAATAGTGTCCTCCAGGGTGGTCTTTAAAGGGAAATAACAGACCTTGTAAAGATGAGAATGTCACCCCACCAGTGTTTTAGTGTTTTTACTGTTTTTTTGTGGTACATAATGATATGTTACCTTAAGAATACTGGCTATTCAGGCATTTAGCTTGATGTTCCTTAGTTACCTTTATTGTCTGTATAGGTATTGCTTTCTAGGTTTTGGTGGTTGTTTAGTTCCCTAGGGCTATATTTAATTGTATTTCTTGTTTTAAAGTGCCTCAGTCAGTTGAAAAGTATTTTTCTGCAGGAATAATGGATTTTTACTTGAATGCTTCTGCTTACTCTTGGTTTGCTTAGGTTTTATGCAGTTTTACAGTGCAGCTAAATGATTTTATTCCCTTATTTGTTACAGGAATTCTTGTGTGCTGCTTGTGTTACTTTGTTGTGGGGGCAGCTTGATTGGACTGGAAGGGTTGTTTGTGCTGTTTAGGCTAACAACTGACACCATAAATTCCAACCAGCTGAACGACTCCTTCAGGTATATCTTACCAGTAGGCAGGCATCATCCCAGGTTACATCATGGATACTTACCCCGGTCCTGCTTGTCCTCCTCTTAATGTACCTATAAAAAAAAAACAATTGATACAGGAGTCCATGCAGACTACTATTATGCCTTAGCTAATGGTGAGTAATTCTGCAATGGTCACAGCTTGTTCCTAAGACCACTTGTCCAATAACTCAAATCCATCTGGTGCAGCATTGCTGGACACTACAGACCATGGGTCAAAATTGTCCTCTGTGGCCCTTTTTGGGCTTGGGAGAACCATCAAATTTGGGTAGGGAGATACCTCAATAGAGTCTTTTCAGTGTATGAGGCAAGAGGCCTTTTGATTGAGATGATATGCTGTCTCATAACCATTCACCTATTAGGAACACACCTATAAAAAAGAAACAAAGTTAATTGTATTAAAAATTATCCTATGGATAGTGAGCCCAAAGTGGCACCGATAGAAGCTTTCTCTTTTTCTGAGACTATTTTCAGACTGTGGGATGTACTTGCTTGGGTTTAAACAGATATTCCCCAAGAGTTGGGTAGCAATTATATATTTGTGAACAAGAAGTCCTTGTTTCTGCACCTACTATTTTGTCTGCTTTGGAGGATGTATTAAAAGCTGCATGTAATGCATCTGATTCTCTCCCATCAGTTCCTAAAAAAAAAAAAAAAAAAAAAAAAACAGGTAAATTTAATAGAGTTTTACATATAAATATTCTCCTTTTACAGCTAATCCTGTTGCAATCATTTCTACATTTCAAGCAGTGAAAAGGCAAATTGCCTTATCCAACCCAGTTTCTGGGGATAAGGAGGGGAGTTGTTTGGATAAACAGGGTAAAAGACATTTTTCTTCTGCTACACTAGTCTTCAGAATCCTGAACTAACAGGGCTATATGTGGAAGTTCATTCTGATGTGTGATAAAGCAGGGTAGAATTTTCTTCTACCCTGTACTTGAAGATAGATCTTATGGAATTAGGTTGCATCTAACTTGTCTCAAGTTTCTAAACATTATGCAACCAAAACTTTTCAGAGGACTTAAAGTCAGAAATTTTGAGTTCTCTTGTAGTTTCAGAAGCTTTGTTTGGGCCTGCTGCTGCATGGGTACTCAAACAAGGGGATGGCAGAAGTAAATTAATGTGTGTGGTGGGGTTCTATGATTATTCAGGTCCCCAAGTTCTTCGCTTGTAAATCATCTACCCCTTTTACAGGACAAAATAAGCAGAGAACTCAGCCTAATAACATGCAGGCACCCAGGAAAAAAGAAAATCACAGGAGGGTAATGACCGCAAACCCCAAAAAAGGGAATTTCACAAAAGAGAGTCATGGCCCACCTTCAGAATAACTATGCCAGAGACCTGGCCAACTTTCCTCTTCCCCTACCACCTATTCTTCTTCCACGTTTAAATCATCTGTCCCTTGTTGCTCTGGCATGGTGCCAGATATTTCCACACATATGGGTTTTAAGGTAATTTAGCAGGGTTACAGTTTGAAAATGGATAGATTCTCATCCTCCTTTCAGGGGGACTCCCCCTCCAAACAAAACAGACTTGTTTCCTCAAGTACTCCAATACACATTAGAAGCAAGTGCCATACAACATGTTTCTGCAGAGCAATTAGGAAAGGGCTTTTATTCCAGAAAGTTTCTGGTCCCAAAAAAAGGAGCACTTGTAGAGACCAGTTTTGGATCTCTCCTTTCTCGTTCTCTATGTGAAAGTTCTAAAATTAAATATGTTGACATTCCATTAAATGTTAGCCCTTCTCCCAAATTGCTGTGTTATGGTAGCCTTAGACCTCGAGGATGCTTGCCATCACATTCCAGCAGCATACAGATTCAGTAAGCTCCTATAATTTTGTGTATCTGTGTCACATTATCATTTTTTTGCATTAACCTTTAGGGTATCTACTGCACCAAGAGTGTTTACAAAGTGCCTAGCTCTTGTGGTGGCTCACTGCAGACGGTAAAGCATCCATATTTGTCCTTATTTAGGTGATTTGCTTATTTATGCAGGATCTTTGCACAGATGCCAGGAATCCTTAACAAAGGTTTCTTCCCTCCTAACCCATCTGGGGTTTCAGACAAACATACAGAAATCTTTACTGACTCCATCACACACGCACGCACAATTGTGCCTTTAAAGTACCTTATAGATCCTCTTATGCAAAAAGCATTTTTATCTCAAGGCAAACTGGAAACTTATTGGGAAGTGTTCCTGAATGTTTTCATCTGATTCAGGCTTCAGCCAGTGAATTCCTCAAAATTCTATCCTTTACGGCTTCTTTGATCCCAGTGATACCAGTTTACCATACTGCACATAAGAAATATTCAGCGGTTCCTAAAAAAAACCATGTAGAGTCAGATTCTTCACCACCAAGATTTTCAAATGCCAGTGGTGGGATTTGTAAACCTCAAACTACGATGGTGGAAGGATCAGATTTCCCTCAATCCAGGACTTCTTTTCGCTTTTCTTACCCTAAACCAATTGGTTTTGCAAGATTCCTTAGATTTGGCTTGGGGTGCAGGTTCTATGGGAGTAAAAGTGCAAGGTCTTTGGGATAAGTTGGACAGACAAAAGCTCACAAATGTAGAAAACGCTGGCTGTGATTCAAGCTGTAAAAGTATGACATCATCCTTGGCAACCAGGCCTTCTTTAGGTGATTGCAGAAAACAACACAATGATGTAATACTTAAATAAACATGGAGATATTGATTTGTTTCAACTATACAGCTTGGCAGTGATGACTTGGGAGTTAACTCTTCAATACTCTCTGACTACTTCGGTCTTATACATACTGTCAGAGCAAAACATATTGACAGACAATCTCAGCAGGTCCTGGACAGACCCTCATGAGTGAAAACTCAGTCTAGTGGTTTTCCAGGAATTGAGCCAGGTGTGGGGAACACCTCAAGTACATCTGTTCACCTCATTTCAAAACAGACTAGACAAATTCTGTTCCAGGAATCCTTGCCAACAAGCTTGGAAAACAGATGTTCACTCATTCCCCTGGTTGGGGTGTTCCTATATGCATTTCCAACCTTTCCACTGATTTCCAAGGTACTTCTGAAGATTCCGAAAGATTTTCCAAAAATCATTGTGGTTACCTTCCCTTGGACTATGCAAATTTTGCTCTCCCTACTTATGTAATTATCCAATGGCAATTACCACAAACTTTTTCACGCACTGAACCTAGTCTTTTTCCCATAATACAATGGATGAATGCAAACTTTTCTCTTATTATGGATTTAAGTACATTTATTCCTAACTAAGGCACACATTTCTCTACATATATTTCTTCCTAAGCAGCATACATTGTAAATATATTTTCTAAGCAGCATGTATGTAAATATATTTTCTAAGCAGTAGATTTTTCTACATTCTCCCTCCTGTTAATGCATTTCATTCTATTTGAAACATAAACAATATTGTTTTCCTCAGCCCCTCTTTTCAAGGGGCTTTCAGCTCTAAGTAAGTCATTTGTTTTATATTTCAGATAGGCTTTCAAATTCCATATCTTGGTACATAGTTTCATCTGTCACTGTCGTCACCACTAGGTCTTACTAATTTTTTTCACACAGGGTCCGCAGCAGACACATGCTCCAATTATGAGCAGTACCTGGAAAAGAGTTCAGTGGGGTTTGGGCTTGGTTCTGCCATTGCTGACACCTGCTGTATTACTTGTCTGGAGATATCGCTGGCATCTTCTTGATAAGCGCCCGCCGCACTCACTCCTCAGCCGCTAGGGTGAAATCGAGAGCCATCGGTTCTGTAATACAACTGTTCTCATTGCATTCATTTCATCAGTCACAACAAGTTCAAGAGAAAAAGTGGCATTGCTCTCATTATCGAGGAGTTTCTGACTGTATTTTGCTGACTCACGTTTCTCACATACGTATTTTTACCAGGGGCAATTCTGCAGTATGTCTTATGGCTGCAACTGCGAATCATCAGGTAACCACCATTTGCCTTTTTTCCCACAAACGGACCAATTCAGGTAACCATTTGTAGGCCTTTTTCCCACAAACAAAATAACAGTTTTATGAACCATTAAATTGCTACAACTAGGTGTTTTATCAAACTAAATTCCTTGACAGGTTTGCAGTGTGTCAAATGAACCCAAGATGATCTCTCAGCAATACTGCAGTAGGTGTTGCCAATAGTACCTAATGCGGACCTTCACACTTTTTGGACGGTTCTTTCTTTTTTTTTTTTTCTGACCATCAAATCAGGACCGGGGTCACACGGCCCGGTTTTGCTTCTTGTTTATCTGAAAAGAAGTCAAAACAAATTTGTTATTTTGTTGTTTCAAATTTCTTCATATAACTGCTAATGAGGCTGCCTCCAGTTGCCTGCATGAGGGCCTCCATTTCCATTGGCAATATAATGCCCCCAAACAACTATCTCAAAGGGGTCATGACTAAGGGCACAATGTTTTTTCAAAAAAAAAAAAAAAAAATCTCCCAAGCTGGAATTGTCTGATTTACAAATGTGTTCCCATTGTCACTATAAATCTTTCCGGTATGCCAAAAATGATTTCTTTCACTAGGGCTTTTGCTACTGTTGCTATTTTGAAACATATCTATGATCACTAAACAGTATTTTTTCCCTTCACATTTATTCAGTTTTGTATGAAATCCATACAGGGTGGGAGGGGGTAGGGTGGTGTTGAAAAGCCCTCGCTTCGCATGCTCCCTGTGCATGATTGATGTTTACTACAAATATGATGTTGCACAAAAAATTTTTGTATATATAAGTAAAACTGTATGTTTGGAATGTTTATATGGGCTTTTCTCTTTGGAGATGTACAGTCCCTCTTCAAAGATTGCTCCTCGTTTATCCACTTTTGCTTTTTTTTTTTTGTAGCCAGTGTCTGCATTGTTTTAACATTTCTAAATCTAGAGTCTCAGAAGGTTGTAGTTCTTCATGTAAGAGCACAGTTTCTGGTCTGGAGCAGCTTGTTTCGCAGCTGCATCAGCACATTCGCTTCGAAATTCTGTCTTGTTGTTTGGTATGGGCTGCACATTTACAGATAGCTATTCCAAAATCAATGCGCATGATTAATCGGTTGCCCAGTAGATGTTATCATTCCCCTGTTTTCCATTGTTGTGCAAAGACATGCACTGTAGAAAGCATACTGATTCTGCTGCTTGAGCTGACAGGTAGGCAGCTGTGGTGTGCCATCCACAGAATCGGAAGTAATGTCGATGGATTTAATGTTGTGCAATTCAATTGTCATATGGGGTTGACTCAATAGTATGGTCATGCAAGAAAGATGTCTGCAGTAAAATGAACTGCATGAGGTGGTACTCTCACGCGAGAGGATGAAACAATACCACTGAGGCTGACATAGGCGCTCACTGACTGCTGCAAGGTAATGTGATGTAATGTGTGGATCTAACTGTGATGAAGTGATGAATAATAGTGGGGCGTTGAGCGTTGCTTTGTTGTTGCGTGTTTACTCACGTCCTATATCCGCCTACAATCTACAGTTTGGAAAATTTCTCTATTTATGGTAATTGAGCCCTAAAATGATGAAATGAAACAGTCAGTTGTTTTAGTCTGCAAAGGCTGCTGCTTCGAGTCCAGTGCAGTGTTTCTTGTGCTGCCATTGGTAATTCGATCCAACTGGATAAAAATTAGTCGCTCCCAAGACCCACACTGGGCTGGGGTAGGGCTGCAAGGCAGATGTCATCTACAAAGTAGTACTTGGCTGCCCCTGGTGGAAAAACCCGCCAGGTTTGTGGAAGTCGGTGTAACGTATACCTTTTACCTGAAATGTAAATGCAAATTACCCGAAATATTTTTATTTTATTTAGGCAAATCATTTAACAACAAGGTATGTGGTCTGGCGTAGGTGCCCTTGGTAATTACCGCATCATTCCGCATTTCCCGCTTTTTTTTTTAGGAAATAGAGGAGTATTATTCTACCAGTCCCTTTCTTAAGTAATGCCATTATGATAGGTTTGATTCCCTGTTCCGCATCCTTGCTCAAAAGAACATTTGGTATCTCACTCAAGCTTTCTCTTCTTCTTCTATCAAGAACGCCAGTCAGCTGTCTTCACCAGCTGGCGCCTGTGTTAAAACCAATTAGCTTTTTTTTTCTGTACTCCTAAGTCCGATAATTCTGCTAACATGCGGTAGTTTATTGTCTGATGTGCTACAATAATATAGGGAGTCCTGAGCCTCCCACCGCTCGTTCATGGTAGGGACTACTATGCCAAAAAGTTGCATAAGATCTCTTCCTAATAAGTTCATGGGGCATTTGGCAGAAAGTACTTTTTACTTTTGGGTCATGCCGAGGCCGGGGTCAGTTATTGCTATCCTGAACACAAAAAATTGACTTCTTCTCTTCCAGAAGAAGTGTAACTTCCGGGTTTTTCACTGAGCTCTAAGGCTCTAAGCTCAGTAATGCCAAAAAAAAACCACTTTCCAACTTCATCATCCGTTGCATTGTCATTTGTTTTTTTAAGGGTATTATTTATTCCCTGCTCTCATTAGTCTCTCCTGGTGACTGCTCATATAGTCAATCCTCATCTTGCAATCCCCAAATGTCCCTTCTTACCGCATAATTGAAGCACTCCCTCTTTTCTTCCTGTCCTCATAAATTTCGTATCACCCTTCTTGGCTGTTTGTACTACAAAACTTCAGCGCCGTCTTCAGCTGTGAATGTTTTCGGCATGTCTAGCATACTCTAACATGTTTCGTGATCTATATCATGCTTCGGTGATGAGCTATATTTGAGGGGCAATACAACCTTTAGTATGCATCCACTGTTTCATTATCTTGTTGTACGCATTGGTTAATGCAAGTCCAGTCAATTTTTGGATGGGGAATTCATTTCCTCTCTCATCTAATAAACTTCCGCTTGTTTGACATCTATAAGCTGTTTGGCGTTCGGGGGATCTAGTCGATAGGTTCTCTGGAGGCGGGTCACGTGACCCTTTAGTGCATTCATTCATCCCATGTCTCTGAAAAAAAAAAGAGAGAGAGAGAAAGAAAAAAAGAACTGTTACGTAACCCTTTCTCTTGTACCACGTTATTCCCGTATTCACAGTAGTGTCTAGAAAATACAATGGATGAATGTCTCTTGCAGCTGCTTCAAGCAATAATATGCAAGTTTATTTACAGAACCTACTCATACAGCACAACGGAGTTTGATACATGCCAACATAAAGCAACTACAACTGTCTGCCTAGATGATTTAATTTTGATACCTTATAGACACCCTTTTCAAGAAAGTATGTAGTAGGTACTAGAGGAGACAAGTAAGACTTATGAAAGCCATATGTAGGCAAATGGAAAATATTTTCTAGTTGGTGCTTGGTCAATAATCAGGGTCACATCAGGGAGTTTGCACCCATGGTGCTTAAATATTTGTGTGAGTTAGAATTATCTGACCTTTGTATGCTTCTATCAAAGTACAGCTAGTGGTCATTTCAGTTTGTCTGCCCATGGATATCCCTCTTTTTTTCTCTGCTTGTGGTGAAACAGTTTATGAAAGGGTTTTACACATGAGACCCTCCTCCCAAACAAATTTCTCCAGCCTGGGATTTCAAATATTTGCATTGGAGAAACTGACTTTGTTACCTTTTGAACTGCTTCTTTGGCTAATTTGAGGTTTATTACTTGGAAACTGGTTTACTTGTTACTCTGACATCTGCAAAGAGAGTGTATGAGTTGCATCTCATAGCAGGGGAACCCTATCTATTCAGATAGTCACTCTGCAGACTAACCCCAAATTCATGACTAACATTGTCTCAGAGATCACTTTGAATAAAGCCATCAATCTTCCAGCTTTTTAATTCAAAGCCGAAAAACAAAGGAAAATAGGTTATAGGATCATAGGAGGTTATGCGGCTAATGGCCCCGAACCATTACAAGCCTAGATGAGAGTTTACCCCCAAAAAAAGAAACCTCAGTCAGCACCTGTCACCCCTGTCAATGAGAGACAAAGGTGGAAACCCTGGGAAAAATTTGTGGTTTCCCATCCACAGATCAAGGCTGTGCTTGAAGTGGGTCAGCGAGGTACTCTGACATGTATGGGAAGTCTATTCCAGAGATGGGGCAGCCTCTGGGAGACAAAGCTGTCACTCCAGAAGGTTTTGTTGATGTTGCATATTAGATTTAGGCCTATCGAGCAGGTAATGCATGAGGAGTTAGACTTATGGATATGGAGCATCTCTAGTATGGCAGGGTCCAATATTGCCTTGTAGGTGAGACACAGATCACCCCTGAGCAATCTGTATGATACCGAGTAAAGTGATAATGATTTGAGCCTGTTCACATATGGCCAGGTGTTGGAGGCCATGGATTCTCTTTGTGAGGTATTTCTGTGGCCTTTCCAGTTAGTGCAGGTGTTTGGAGAGGTACATACCAAACGGGGTGTTATACTCAATTATAGGTCTAATGAGGGAGGAGTACAGTGAGATAATAACCTCCTATTTTCTGGATGCAATCTCTTTACTTATGAGATGAACCAAGTAAAAGACTTTTCTGACCACTGCTGCCACATGATTGTTGTCAAACCTGAGTACCCAGGTCTCTCACCATGTGATGTGTGCTTAGGGGGTTGCTGTTGATGTGGTTATCAGAAGGGGCCATGTTTTTGCCAAATGGTATGATAATGCATTATTTTGCATTTAACTTAAGGCCATGACTTTGGCACCAGTTATTTGTAGCTATGAGACCCTCTTGCAGTATGTTAACATCATTAGGGGAGTCAATGACATCACCCAACTTACAGTTATCCTCAAACTTGGTCATCCACAGGCCCTTTGTCTTTGCCTGGACCTCTGAGAAGTAGATGCCAAACAGTAGGGGTCCCAGGACAGATTCCTGGAGAACACCACTAGTGACAGGTCTGCTGTTGGAGGTAATGGTGCCTATTTTGACCTTGTGGGTCCTATCTATGATCCAGTTGCCCACCCATCTGATGAGATAGGAATTAACACCAAGTTGTTTTAGCTTTTCGATGATGGCCAAGTGGGGGATTGTGTCAAAGACCTTGGCCAGGTCAAGGTAAGCTGTATGTACTGACTTTCCCTCATCCAGGCCTTGGTGACAGTCTCAAAGAAGTCACCTAGGTTCAGTAGGCAAGATCTGCCCCTGACAAATCCAAATTGGGTGGCGTCGAGTGTTTGGAGATTGCCTATGTCCTTGTTTATGAGATCCATAATAATATGCTCCATGGCTATACAGATCAGACTTGTTCAAGGTAATGGGGCAATAGTTTCCCAGGTCAGTAGTGGCACCACCTTTGTGCAAGGGGATGACAATGATGGTTCTCCACTCTGCTGGAATGAAGCCTGTAATTAGGCTGTGGTTGAATAGGGTGCTCAATGACGAAGCTAGTTCTTGCTGGGGGTGGTGCAGAATACAGTCTGGGATATTATCAGGTCCCATGGAAGCTGTGTTCTTTGCCTTGGATAGGGCTTTTAACACTTGATCTATGGAGATGTGAGGTGTGGGACAAGTACTGGAAAAGTTGACTGTGCCTTTGGGGGGCAATAACAGGGTGAAGTTTGGCAATAAGGGGGTGAAGTTTGCACTGAACCTATCAGCTAGCAGGTTGGCTAAGTTGGCAGGATCAGTGTAAGTGGTACCATTAAGTACTAATTCAGAACAAACCTGGGCTTTGCCATGGAGGTTCCTAACATAACTGAAGAAGGACCTGTGGTTTCTCTTTTTTCAGAGGCTAGTTTCAACTCATAATTGGCTTTGGAGTTTTTCATTAGTGATCAAATTTGCTTGTTGAGGCAGAGGAGGGAGATTTTCCAATTTTGAATATGTTCCTTTTTACCCTTAGATAACAGTTTCTTCCTTTTGTTGTAAAGACTGTTGATAGAGTATGTCCACCAGACAGGTTTGTGTTTCCATGAGGAACAGGTTTTAGTTCTGTTGGATATGGCTGAGTCCATGCCGTTGTACAGGTGCTTGTATACTACACTGGTGTACTGTTCAGCATTGTTGTCTGCATCCTGTGAGGGGGAGGTGGTGTGAAGTTGCTGATACCATCCCTTAGGAGGGTGTAGTCAGCCTTTGAGAAGTGTTTTAGCCTGGTTATGGCTGGAGAGGGGTTGGGTGGGATAGAAACTTTGAATGAGGCAGACTGATGATCTGATCTCACCAGGGAAAAACATAGTATGGGAGTGGTGCAGTGGTCACCCATGTTGGTGAGAACCAAGTGCAGTATGTTATCCCCCCTTGTGGGGGATGAGACCAGCTGATCTAGTGCATTAGAGGTGATGAAGTCAAGGAATCACTGGGTGAGTGTATTAGTGCAGGAATAGTATACCCAGTCTATATTGGGTAGTTGAAATCACCAAGGATCAGGGTGCTAGTAGGTACCTTGATGGAGTCAAGTAGGTCCAAGTAGGAGGAGTGGGTGTCCTGAGACATGGAGGGAGTCTATTGCTGGCTATAACTTGGATGGGTGCCTTGCCAACTGTCAGTTGCACCTGGAGTAATTCCAGTGCATCATGCTAGTAAACCAGTCTGGAAGTGTGCCTGTCTTTAATGAAGATAGAGACTCCACCACCCTTAGTCTTTCCGACCTTATTTTGGGGTTGGAAAGTGTGGAATGATGTATAGCCTGGTATGGCAGGGGTGCTGTCTGTGGCCCTGAACCACGTTTCTGTGACTGCACAGATGTTGGCATCTTCCAGTGTGAGGAGAGCCTCCAGTGAGTGCATTTTCAGATTAAGACTCCTAGCATTGAGCAGCATGACCTTTAATTTACTTTTGGACAGCACTGTGACACCAAGACTGGCTCAGTAATAAAGGAGCCTCAATCCTTACAACTAGCACCAGTGAGGGGCATCCACATTGGGAGGATAACAAGTACACAGACAGTAAAGTACAACTAGAGTGCACAGAGATCACAGTCAGTCTGGGGCTTGTTTATCTTTTTCTCTCCAGATCCCCAATAAGACTCCCCACTGGCACAGCTATAGGGTACAGATCTCATCCAAGTGGTAAAGTCAAAACCTCCAGCACCCTCTCTGTCCAACCAGTACTTTGTGTCCCTGCTCAAGTAGCTGACACACACACACACACACACACACACACACACACACACACACACACACACACACACACACACACACACACACACACACACACACTTTGAGATATGAATTACATACAAACACACAGACACTCCTGGAGAAGGCTGGCAGAGCTTCTCCAGCTTTGTCCCTTTCTGCCCAGAGTATAAGATTGTACTGACTGCCACCAACCACTACTATCAGCTACTATAAAGCTCTTCCCAAAGGGTGACCAATTTTAGTGTGTAATGTTATTATTATCCAATTAGTAAGTGTGACGAACAGCAAGACTATTGGAGTGGCTTTGTACAGTATCACCAAATACATGCAAGCACTCTAGAGTTTAAATTATCTCTGCACAAAACAGCCTCAGTTGAAAGGTTTAAAAATATTTAATAATAAATAATAAAAACACAAGACAATAATTATTACTTCAAAACAGTAACATTAGAGAGTTCAAAAATCACAGGAAATACTTTAAACAATATTGTAGGACATTCTGACATAAATATAGAAAACAGCTAGTCTAATCTTATTATTTCTATATATCTCTAAGAGAAATCACTGTTCTAAATACTACTTACATGCAGAGCAAACAATTGTTGGTGAGTGGATGTTCTTACTAGATCCAAGACAAGATACGAATTCTCAGTCTTTCTCTCTGAGAAAGTCTTAAATTGATTATACACAGTACTGCTGATTTGTCTCAGATTACATCATTTTTATCACTTCTCCTTTGGTTCCCAGACTAACAGAAACTCAAAATGCATATTTCTTTGTAAGCTGCACCTGCCAGGAAATCACAGCAATAAAAGGCACTTTTACATGTGAAACCTAGTAATTATCTATGTCTTAGAACTATAGAAAGAATTTCCTAGCTCAGACATCCTGTCTCCGAGCTTGAGATCAAACAGTCATAAAATGCTTTACTTGTCAGCTTTTTTCCAGCAGGGTGCACTGTGGTTACATTTTTGAAGCTCAGAACATACACAGATTTCTTTACATTTGTTACACAAGCCCGTGTTTCATATTAATATTTACAAGGACATTGAATTATTTACAAAATTCTATCTAGCTAGGCTGACAGCCTTCACAATCCCCTCCCCCCGGACAACTCAAGCTAGTTTTTTCAAGTGACCATTGAGAAACATTGCTTGAGAGGGTTAGGTCTATCTGGGTATACCTACCACATTCCCTGTCTTGAGAGCCCATCTGCATTGCCATTGCTAATCCCATTGCGGTGCTGTGTTGACATATATTCAACCCTAGGGTCCACCCATAGCAACCTGGCATTTTGCTGGCTGGCTGGCTCCATGTAACCATGTCATGGGATTGTGATCTGTAACTACAGTGAATTTCCTTCCATACAGATAAGGTTGAAGTTTATGCAGTGCCCACACTATTGCTAGACATTCCATTTCTACAGCTGCATAGCATTCCTCCCTGGGTTGGAGCTTATGACTGAGATAAACCACTGGGTGCTCTTCTTCCTGTGAAGAAATCTGGCTAAGTACAGCCCCCACCCCATGGTTTGAAGGATCCACCTGTACAATAAATTATTTGCTATAATCTGGACTGGCTAACACAGGGGGTCCTCCCAAAGCTTCTTTAAGCTTCTGGAGTGCCTGCTCACATGCTGGCATGCACACTACCTTATCTGGTCTATTTTTCCTTGTCAGGTCCATAAGGGGAGCAGCTATGGTACTATAACTGGGGACAAACTTTCTGTAGTATCCTGATGTCCCTAAGAATGCCCTCATCTGCTTTGCTTTTTGTTAACAGGTACAGTCCATGCCTGAATGGCTTCCACTTTGGCAGGTTCTGGCCTGATCTTACCACACCCCACTCTATGTCCCAGGTAGAAGACCTCTGCCATGCCACCTGACATTTGCTAGGCTTAATGGTCAACCTGCCCTCTGTAGTCTGCCCAGCACCTCCCTGACATGATGAAGGTGCTCTTGCCAGGAATGGTTGTAGATATCAATATCATCTAGGTAAGAAAGGGCAACCTCTCCTGCTTCTGCTAGGATATTATCTGCCAGCCTCTGGAAAGTTGCTGGGCATTTTTCATCCCAAAGGGCATCTTTGTGAACTCATACAAGCCAAAGGGAGTCACAAAGGCTGACCTCTCTCTGGCACTGGGAAATAAAGCCACCTGCCAGTAACCCTTGGTAAGATCAATGGTGGTAAGATACTTAGCCCTACCCATCTACATCTGTCCTAGGCATGGGGTAAGCATATGACTCTGTGTGACTATTTAATTTCCTGTAGTCCAAACAGAACCTAGTGCTGCCATCCTTCTTTGGCACTAGCACCACTGGGGAGGCCCAGGAGCTGTTGGACTTATGAATTACCCCTAGTTACAACATTTCCTGTATCTCCTCCATCAGAGTCTGCTTGACTCTGTCAGGCACCATATAAGGGCCCTGCCGAATTGGCCTTTGGGATCCTGTATCCACCTGGTACTGCACCAGGTGGGTGTACCCTGGTTTTCCAGTGAACATGTCCCCAAACTCCTGGTTAGGAGATGGCTGCTGGGACATTGCTATCCCTTCCACTAAAGTGTCAGTCCGAGCCTCACCGAGGAGATCAGTCACCAGATCTCTCTCAGACTCCTTCAATCCACTGCAAATACTCAGCACAAGGGCCTCCCTATCATGGTAAGGTTTCATCATGTTAACATGGTACAATTTGTGCCTCTGCCTCCTGCCTAGCAGTTCCACCATGTAGTTAACATCACTGACCTTCCTTACCACCTTGTAGGTTCCCTCCCAAGCCACTTGCAGCTTGTTGCATCTGACAGGAATGAGAACTATTACCTGCTGCCCTACAGCATACTCTTGAGCTCAAGAATTCCTGTCATACCAGACCTTTTTTGCTGTTGGGCTTCTGCCAGGTTCTCCTGGGCCAAGCCCATGAGTTCCATGAGCCTTGTCCTGATGTTTAGGACATATGCCACAATAGACTCCTTGTAGAATTCACACTCACCTTCACACTCATCACAAATTAAATCTAGAGGTCCTCTTACCCTATGCTCATACAGCAACTTAAAGGGTGAAAAACTAGTGGATTTCTTGGGAACTTCTCTGTAAGCAAACAAAAGATTGGGCAAATATTTGTCCCACTCCCTCTTAAACGGGTTTGCAATTGCCGGTAGTATGGACTTGAGTGCAGAGTTTAACCTCTTAACAAGACCATTAGTCTGGGGATGGTAGGGTGTGGTCTTTAGGTGCTTCCACAGACAAGTTAGCAAGTCTGACATGAAATTGGCACCTCTGTCAGTCAATATTTTATTTGGGAAACCTACCTTGCTGAAAATCTCTAACAAAGCATTTGCCAGCTTTTCCGCCTCAATGGAGAACAATGCCACTGCCTCTGGGTATCTTGTAGCATAATCTACTACCACTAGGATATACATTTTCCCTATGAAACTTGGGGTATTCAGAGGCCCCCCCCATCCCATAGCCCCCCCTCTACAACAATGGCTCCTCAACAGGCAAAGTCATTGAAGGAGGCTTACACCCCTCCTCTCTGCCATGCTACCTTTTGGCACTGCTCACAGGTTCTGCAGTACCCTGTGACATCTCTGGAAACATTTTATGCCCATATGACCTGCAAAGGGAATATCATGGGCCATGGCTAGATGTGCCCAATGGTAGGCTTTAGACACTACCAACTGCTGTATTCTCTCACCTTCTAGCCCTCCCTCAGAGGTCCACACTCTGTACAGTAACCCTTTGTCCCAGTATACAGATTTCCCCTTCACTTAAGAATGAGGAGCCTCACTAGCTACCTGCCTCAGGCCTTGTAATGTAGGATCTGAGAGCTGAGCCAGTCTCAACTCTCTCTTTGTAACATTTCCCAGCTCCCCTTCCACAGGAAGTCTAGCATCCTCTTACACTCACTGTCAGCCTGGGTACTACTACTCTTCTCTACCTTTGCAGTCTCTCTGTCCAAGGGACCATCAGTACCAACAAGCAGCTGTGGCTCACCTTCAGTCTCACTGCTACAGGATAGCTCCCACCCAGAAGTAACCACTTCACCAGTCCTGGCTGCAAGTTTGTGGTCTGACTGGGTCTCCCTCAGGTTACCGGATCCACATGCTTGTCTCCTAGCCTGACTGTGTGTAACTGCATTAACACATGGTACTGCATTGTCAAAATCCTTGCCTATCAGAACATCTGCAGGATGGTAGTTTGGTACCTCCGTTGTCTGGAAACAACCTACTATTGGCATTTTGTCATTCCCACTTACTGGCTCCTTCACCTTTTGTTCCCCACCTTCCCTCCATGGACATCTATATGCTACATGGCCCCACTAGTTGCATTCAAAACATTTAACCCTAGGTCCTGCACATGTATCTGGACTAGTGGCTTCCCCTGCTACTGTCGGATTCTGTTGGGGCAGTCTGGGCTGCCCGCCATGGGTTCCTTTAGACCCATGAGCAGCACTGAGCCTCTCTTTCCTGTGCAGTGATGCCCTGCTTGAAAGGTATAGGTCTCCATTCTTTCCCAACTCATCTGAAATAGAACATTGTCTATCAGCTAACCAGATCCTCATGTCCTCAGGCAAAATGCTATGGGCTGGTTCCCTCACCAAAAGGTCTGCCAGGCCTTTGAAAGTGGTGACCTGACATCCACTCACCCACCTATGGAAATAAGTGCTTAGTTCAGCAGCATGTTTACACACACTTTCATCTGCCTTGCGTCTATGCTCATGAAACTTTTTCCTATAAGCTTCAGGTGTTAGCTTAAGAAATTCTAGCAAGCAATTCTTAACAGCAGTATAATTAAAAAATTAATGATCAGATAGTTTAGACAGCACAGTTACAGCTTTACCATGGAGTAAGGGGGCCAGGAACCGTACCCAGAGCCTTTGGTCAACATCATACTGTTTACATACCCTCTCAAAAATATGAAAGAAACTATCAAAATCCTCCTCCTCTGTAAACTGTGGAAGAAATTAACTGACCTTTTGTGCTTCTGGGGTCCAGTTACTCCCTTCACCATTACCTCCATGACAATGGTGATGAGTCAGCATCTCCTTTTCATGTTGCCTCTGCCTCTCCTTCTCCTCAGCTTCTATTTTCAAATGCCTGGTCTCCAACTCAAGTCTCTTTAGCTCCAGATAGATTTTTAAGTCCCCTGTAGAAAGGTTGAGCTGTCCATTCTCTGAGTTTTGTACATCTCCACGGCCAGTCTGATCATCCTCCTGGTTGCTAATTTGAGATCCAGCTGTGAGCAAAGCTACAATCATACCTGCTTTAGTCAAGTTTCTATGCATCAGTCCTTTAGCCTGGCACATCTCAGCCAACTGGCTCCTTGTCATCTTGCCATACTCCTCAGACATGCTTGGCTGCTCTCCCTGACTAACTAAGCTAACAAAAGAAATAAAACAATTGTGATCTGAACTCTGAATGTTCACTGCGTGGCTGATGTAGAGTACAAAACATGTTCAGTGATCACTGTACACAAGCTACAGGAATTCAGTGTCTACACCACTACAAGCTAATTAGAAAATGATCTGGCTAACTCACCACAATCAAACAATTAATATTTGATGTGGATATCCTGCCACTACCAAACACTTAATATGTGATGCCTGTGCACTGGCCCAGTAATCAAGGAGCCTTAATCATCACCACTAGCACCAGTGAGGGGCATGCACATTGGGGGGATAAGAAGTACACACACAGTAAAGCACAATTTCTCTGAAGAGCACACAGAGATCACAGTCAGTCTGGGGCTGGTTTCTCCCTTTCTCTCCAGATCTCCAGTAAGACTCCCCACTGGCACAGCTATAGGGTACAGATCTCAGCCGAGTGGTTAAGCCAAAACCTCCAGCACCCCCTCTGTCAAACCAGTGCTTCATGTCCCTGCCAAAGTAGCTGACACATGTACACTTTGAGATATGAATTATATACAAGCACACACACAGACACTCCTGGGGAAGGCTGGCACAGATTCTCCAGCTATGTCCCCTTTCTGCAAAGACTATAAGGTAGTACCGACTGTCACGAACCACTTCTATCAGCTACTATAAGGCCCTTCCCAAAGGGTGACCAATTTCACTGTGTAATGTTGTTATTATCCAATTAGTAAGTGTGATGAACAGCAAGACTATTGGAGTGGCTTTGTACAGTATCACCAAATACATGCAAGTACTCTATAGCTTAAATTATCTCTACACAAGACAGCCACAGTTGAAAGGTTTAAAAATATTTAATAATAAATAAAAACAGAAGACAATACTTATTACTTTAGCACAATGACATTAGGGAGCTCAGAAATCACAGGAAATGCTTTAAAACAATATTGTAGGACAGTTTGACATAAATATAGAAAACAGTTAGCCTAATCCTACTATTTCTATCTATGTCTAAGAGAATTCACTGTTCTAAATGCTACTTACATACAGAGCAAGCACGTGCTGGTGAGTGGATGTTCTTACTGGATTCAAGACAAGATAAAAAATGCTCAGTCTTTCTCTCTGAGAAAGTCTTAAATTGATAATACAGAGTACGGCTGACTCATCTAGGATTACATAATTTTTATCACTTTTCCTTTGGTTCCCAGGCTAACAGAAACTCAAAATTTACATTTCTTTGTAAGCTGCACCTGCCAGGAAACCACATCAATAAAAGACACTTTAACATGTGAAACTTAGTAATTATCTATGTCTTAGAACAATAGAAAAAATTTCCTAGTCCAGACATCCTGTTTCCGAGCTTGAGATCAAACAGTCATAAAACACTTTACTTGTCAGGTTTCTTCCAGCAGGATGCACTGTGGTTACATTTTTTAAGCTCATAACATACACAGTTTTATTTACATTTGTCACACAAGATCACCTGTAAGCAATCTGTATGATACCGAGTAAAGGGATAGAGATTTGAGCCTGTTCATATATAGCCAGGTGTTGGAGGCCATGAATTCCATTTGTGAGGTATTTCTGTGGCCTTTCCAGTTGGGTTAGGTGTTTGGAGAGGCACATACCAAATGGGGCATTATACTCAGTTATAGGTCTAATGAGGGAGGAGTACAGAGAGGTAATGACCTCCTCTTTTCTGGATGCAATCACTTTACTTATGAGATGAAGCAAGACAAAGGCTTTTCTGACCATTGTTCCTTTATGATGATCGAATGTGAGATTGTTGTCAACCTGAGTACCCAGGTCTCCCACCACTGGTTGTGTGCTTAGGGGGTTGCCGTTGATGTGGTAATCAGTAGGAGATGTGCTTTTGCTAAATTGTATGATAAGACTTTTTTTTGAATTTAACTTAAGTCCATGACTTTGGCACCAGTTATTTGTAGCTGTGAGACCCTCTTGCAGTATATTAATGTCATTAGGGGAGTCAATGACAGTACCCAACTTACAGTCATCCACAAACTTGGTCAGCCACAGGCCCTGTGTCCTTGCCTGGACCTCTGAGAAGTAGATGCCAAACAGTAGGGGTCCCAGGACAGATCCCTGGGGAACACCACTAGTGACAGGTCTGCTGTTGGAAGTGATGGCACATATTTAGACCTTGTGGGTCCTGTCTATGAGCCAGTTGGCCACCCATCTGATGTGATAGGGATTAACACCAAGTTGTGTTAGCTTTTTGATGATGCCCGAGTGGAATGTGTCAAAGGTCTTGCCCAGGTCAAGCTAAGCTGTATGTACTGACTTTCCCTCATCCAGGACCTTGGTGACAGTCTCAAAGAAGTCAACTAGGTTCAATAGGCAAGATCTGCCCCTGACCAATCCAAATTGGATGGGGTCAAGTGTTTGGAGATTGCCTATGTCCTTGTTTATGACATCTATAATAATATGCTCCATGGCTTTATAGATCAGACTTGTCAAGCTAATGGGGTGATAGTTTCCTGGATCTGTAGTGGCACCACCTTTGTGCAAGGTGATGAAAATGGTGGTACTCCACTCTGCTGGAATGAAGCCTGTAATTAGGCTGTGGTTGAATAGGGTGCTCAATGGCTGGGGATGATGCAGAGTACAGCCTGTGATATTATCAGGTTCCATGGAATCTGTGTTCTTTGTCTTGGATAGGGCCTTTACCACTTGCTCTATGGAGATGTGAGGTGTGGGATAAGTATCAGGGATGTTGACTGGACCTTTGGGGGGATTAAGTGGGTGAAGTTTGCTCTGAGCCTATCAACTAGCAGGTTTGCTAAGTCAGTAGGATCAGTGTAAGCGGTACCATTAAGTACTAATTCAGAACAAACCTGGGCTTTGCCATGGAGGTTCCTAACATAATTGAAGAAGGACTTGTGGTTTCCCTTTGTTTCAGAGGCTAATTTCAACTCATAATTGGCTTTGGAGTTTTTCACTAGTGATCAAATGTACTTGTTGAGGCAGAGAAGGGAGTTTTTCCAATTTGGAATTTGTTCCTGTTTACCCTTGAACAACAGTTTCTTCCTTTTGTTGTAAAGCCTGTTGATGGAGGTTGTCCACCAGATAGGTTTGTGTTTCCTTGAGGAACAGGTTTTAGTTCTGTTGGGTGTGGCTGAGGCCATGCAGTTGTACAGGTGCTTCTATTCTGCACTAGTGTACTGCTCAGCATAGTTGTCTGCATCCTCTGAGGGGGGAAGTGGTGTGAAGTTGCTGATACTCTCCCTTAGGAGGGTATAGTCAGCTTTTGAGACGTTTTTTAGCCTGATTATGGCTGGGGAGTGGTTGGGTGGGATAGAAACTTTGAATGAGACAGACTGATGATCTGATCTCACCAGAGAATAATATACTATGGGAGTGGTGCAGTGGTCACTAGTGTTGGTGAGAACCAAGTCCAGTATGTTATCTCTCCTTGTGGGGGGATGAGACCAGCTGGTCTAGTGCATTAGAATTGATAAAGTCAAGGAATTATTGGGTGAGTGCATTAGTGAAGGAATAGTTCACCCAGTCTATGGTGGGGTAGTTGAAGTCACCAAGGATCAGGGTGTTAGGGGGTACCTTGATGGAGTCAAGTAGGTCCAGGTAGGAGGAGTGGGTGTCCTGAGACATGGAGGGGGGTATATAGCTGGCTATAACTTGGATGGGTGTCTTGCCAACTGTCAGTTGCACCTGGAGTAATTCGAGTGTGTCATGCTGGTAAACCAGTCTGGAGATGCGTCTGTCCTTAAGGAAGATAGAGACTCCACCACCCTTAGGCTTTCTGACCTCATTTTGGGGTTGGAAAGTGAGGAATGGCGTATAGCCTGGTAAGGCAGGGGTGCTGTCCTTAGCCCTGAACCAAGTTTCCGTGACTGCACAGACATCGACATCTTCCAGTATGAGGAAAGCCTCCAGTGAGTGGATTTTCAGATTAAGACTCCTAGCACTGAGCAGCATGACCTTCAATTTGCTTTTTGACAGATCATTCATGTTGGAAGATTTGTCTTTGGGACATAGCCAAAAAAAGGCTCAATGGGGGAAGCAAGAACCTTTGCCAAAATCCAGAATCCCAGGGGTGACAGATGGAGGCCTACTCTGGCAAAGCATCAATGCCTGTCAACCATGTCATCCCAGGCAGACAGATACTGGATTCCCTTGGAAAATCACCAGAAACTAAGCCAATTGTTGAAGTCAATTATTTTTTGTTGGTATTGTGGCATCATTCTTGGTGAAGTTAGGATGCTGCTCAGGGCTAGGGTCACGCCTACTTGGAGCACATATTCTGAGAGCTCAGTCATGTCTTTTTTCATATAGTCCAGGGAGGTATGTCTCAAGTCATTCTTGTACCTGTTGTGGATAGACTTAAGTGAGTGCGTGATGTTGCAGATTCTAGTGCCTGATAAACAGCTGACTGTGACCCTCTCCTTGTTGTGCCTGGTGAGGGGGACATTGGTGTGTCTCACTACTGAGTCACCAATGACTAGTATGTTTGGTTTATTGTTATGCCTTGTGGGCTGCTTTGGTTTATTGTTATGCCTAATGGTTTGTGTTTGTGAGACACTGGTGTGTTGACTATTATGTGCAATGTGATTGGCATTGTGTGTGGAATGTTTGTGATTGTGTTTTGGGGGTCTCTGTTGTTTACGTAAGTTTTTGTTGAGGACCCCTGCATAGGTGGTTGTGTAACTCTGTGATGTGGGTGGTGTGGTGTTTGTGCTGGCACTCTCCTCTTTGTCAGGCGTACTGAATGCGGTGTGAGAGAGCATGGATTCCAGCTTACTGTATAGATGCACCTCTTGCAATTAGAAGAATTATGTGCTAGGAGAAGGGGACTGTCCATGAACATTAGACAGTTGCTACACTGGCTCAGCATGCCTATTTCAACCAGACTAGCAGGGGAAACTGATGGCAATTGTCCAGACATAGTGCTCTGAGTACTTGGCAGACTTTGGGGGAGCAGGGTTTGTCCACAAAATCCCTAAATGTAAAATAACTGGCCTGAAGCACACATGCTAAAACTAAAACTAAGATGCTTAGAATAGCAGAAATATTTAATCAGGCTACTAACAAGCAGTAATAAGTGCAGAATAAGAGCATATGAGCACATAAGAGCACACAGATGAGCAAACTAAAGTAATAAACATCTAGTCGGACACTCCCGGTCAACAAATATAAATAAATAAATAAATAAAGAAAGAAAGAAATAAAGAATGTAGAAGACAGTTACAGTAAGAGCAGCTAAATAAAGTATAAATATTTTTTTTTGTTAGTGGAGAGAGATGGAATAGATGAAGATTAAGAGACTACAGGTATTGTCCTTCCCAAATGCTGTCTCTGTACATAGTGGATAGAGCTAAAGAGACAGGACTGGTAGGAGTGTCTAAAATCAAAATATGATCTCACTGTACTCATATGAGTGAGCAAATGAGATGGGTGCAAGAGGAGTGTCCAAACACAAATTTACAGGAGTGGCAGGAAATTCCAATGCCACCAAGATTAAAACCACAACAAGAACAGGGAGAGAGGGTGGGAAAATAACTGCAGAGAGATCACAATATTCAAATGCACTATCTACTATGTAAAAGCAAATGCAAGTGCAAAACAACTAAACTAAAATTCACTGCACTCAGTTTTGACTGCATGTAGATAGCAGTCAGCCAAACATCTCAGATACTGAGCAGAAATAAATACGCAAATATGTGACTAACTCTTGCACTTCTAGCAAGCTAAAGGCAGAGAGACAGAGAGATCACAATATTCAATTAATATTCAATGAAACAAATAAATAAAATGCAGTACTATCTGTAAAACAATGCAAGTGCAGAACAAAGTATACTTAAATCAGCTTGTACTTCAGTTGCTTGCAGGTAGATAGCAGCCAGCCAAACAGCACAGACATTGAGCAGAAATGATTATTCATGCCTTGTACAAGCACAGGCAACTCAGGTATTACCTTGACAGAACCAAGTCCTTTAGAAAAGCTGATCAGTTTTTATTTCTTATAGTTGGACTAAGAAAGGTCAGCTTGTTACTAAACAGACAATTTCTAGATGGTTGTCTTCTAGTTATTGTGTTCTATTACTCTCATGACAAAACCATTCTCTGCAGGGTTAAGGCCCATTCTACCAGGGTCTTAGGTTATTTGATGGCATATTGGAATGGGGTGGACTCTAGAAGCATTCTACAGGCAGCTACTTAATCCTCCAGACATGCATTTACAAAGCACTAAAAACTGGATTTATTTTCTAGGTCCAGAGGTTGCTTTGCAAGCACCTTTCTCCAAGGGCTCCATGACCCTTATCCTTCCTCCTTTCATATTGGGTAAGCTTTGGTAATTTATCCATGGGCTCCTGCAGCAGTGAGAATGATGAACATAGCACTATTGTATAAGTTTCACTTACCCATAACAGTAGAATTTTTCACTGCTACAGGACCCACCCTCCATCTCCCTTGATATCTGTCCTGTATGTCCCCGAATGACTTTGAATTATCACTTAACAGAAGGTATGTTGTATTCAATAATGACTGATCTGAAAGAACATCAGTACAATTAGTCTTGACTGCTTCTGCTTGGAATATAATCAGTTAAACTTACAGACGTTTGTTGATCATTTAAACTCCTAACTCTGAATGTCATTCAGAGTCATTTATAGGCCAGGGCCAGCAAGATGGTTACAATGTGCACTGTAGTGATAGTCACCCTTAAGGGCACCAGGTACAAAGACATTTTTTAGAGGCTCAGGAGCATTTTCCTGGTTTCTCACTAGAAACAAAATTGTCTTTTCCTCTTTCTAAATGTATCACCCCTAACTTTCACCCATCCCTCTCAACCTGTTAGCACAGGAAATCTGGACAAAGGCTAAAACATTGGTGGAGGAGGCAAAAATACAGACAGATTTTAAATATTGCTGTTATAAACTTACAAGTTGCTAGTATAACAGGATTTGTGGTAGCATGCATTTTCTGAAGATTATTAAGTCTGTAACTCAAATGTATGTCATTATTTAGTGATTTCCATCCTGAGTGATTTGCCAGAAAAACACAAATTTTATGGTGAGCAGACCAAAAAAACTGGGCATTCTGCGAAAATCTGGACAGCTGTGAAGTATGCATCTCACCTGAAAAGTTAGAACAGCTTTGATGATTTCTGTATAATATCCTTCCAAAAAACTCAGGCAAAAACTTGAAAGTTCACCACATCTAACCTCAAAACACAACTTACTACATGCCACCTCTAGAATGTGACACTGCTTGTGAGGCAATAAGACCGAGAAGTAAATGACGCATTCCATGTTATCAGTGAAAAAACCTCTAGTGAATAACCAATCATCAGTGGATCATTATATTTACTAGTATCAATGGTGTGGGAATTAAGTCCCAAGTCAATACAGAGGTGCTATAGAAATAACTAAATCATACTGCAATAATTCTTGCTACATGAAACATCTACAGATGTAGCTCAAGAACTGCAGTGAGTTAAAGGCTGTAGACGCACTGGTTTTAGGAAACAGTATTATGATGCAAAAAGAACTTGAGGGGGAAGACATAGTCAGAACAGTGATGGCAGCTTCAGTTCTTCGTTTGCAGTGAACCTGAACATTTTTATATAAACCTTGGCTAGCTATGTTATAGATGTGAACAAGATAATTTTTATTGTGTGGTTCTTCCCTTAGTGCTGCTGAAGGGAACAAATCAAATTAGGTGTTATGGAGGTAGTGTTGGCCAAATTTACAAACCAAGAGCTGTCTCAAATAGGACTTTTATGTCAGGTGCTGCTTCACTGGAAGATAAATTAGACAAACTAACAGCTCTTTTGAACAAGGTATTAGTGGATACATCAGATATGAAGTAAACCATAGGAAGGAACTTCACCAATTGGCTGATACAACAGTTTTTCTAAATGCTAATTTGCTGCAGGATGTGCAAATCACTGTGTGAGAGCAACAATTCACTGTCTGCTACCTGCAACAAAACACTGCTGACCTGTAAAATCATCAGGTGTGCAATAACATGTTCTTAGATGAATGAAATTGAAAGCAGTAGAAGATTGTGCAACTTTCATGCAAAACAGCTTGAAAGAAGCTTGAAAGAAGCTCTACAGTTGCTTAGGTAGGTGTGAACTCAGAGAGACTATACAGGTCAGCAAAGCTACCCCATATGAGTTGATCAGCCACCATGTAAAGTTATCATTTGCTTCTTGAACTATAAGGATGTAATGTCTATTTTAAGTACTCTCAAGAAATGGAAAACCTTAAGCTTGTGGTGTACAAGGACTAGTCCAAAGAGGTGATTGCTAAGAGAAGGGTATTTGACATTATGTAATGCCATTTTCAGACACCTGGTAACATTGATAGTGAACATTAGTGGAGGCAAAAGGCAGTTTTAATAAGCAGATGATGTACTGTCCTTTCTGCAAGATACTTTTTTTACAATGACAGTCCCATGTCAAACACTTGCTGGAGGATGTAGTGATACGAACAGCTCATCAGTTTCACCAGCTGCCCTACGGGTCTTGAACACAAGTAGATAGAAAGTCCTCACTTCTTCAGGTAAGTATGCAGGTGTTTTAAAGCTACTGAGAGTCCCATACTATAATTTCGAGGAACACCTATCTTTTCACACTAGGGGCCCAACAGCTCTACCTCATAATGTAGTAGTAATGAGAGTTGTATGGGTTTGATACAAGCAATGTCTGAATCACTAAATGAAATTTCCAATGTAGAGAACAATATGTTGGACATACCAGACTGTAACCTTCTGTCAGTGGTAACGGAATAATTGAATAATGCACACTCGTCTCTGCAGCTTGACCCTAGGCCTATTCATGAGTTCTTCAATGCTTCAGTTAACAAGACTAAGTCAACCTCTGGGAAGAAAAAGTAACAGAAGGGACAGAACCTTGTAATGTTAATAATGTTTCTGATCTATTCAACTTGAAAGGAAAAAATCATGCAAGGGTATCCCTATCACTTAAAGTGTGTCATGTTTTAGGTACATATAAATAAGTGTTACGTGTGTTTTAGCACCATATAGTGGAGTTCAGTCAGAGCTTATTTACACTTTATTGTTTAATATTGTACACAATACTGCAACACGAAAACTGGCAAAACAAAAAACAAGCTCCACGTAAGAAGAACAAAACACGGACCTTAAAGGTCCGTGTTTATATTGTACACACCCCAACCACACAGCAGCTTGGTTTGTCTAGTGAGGCTTTGGTATAAATGACACAACTTACTAAAACTCAATGTTTTTCTTTCAGTGTTTTCATTATCCATTATCTTTTACCCTTGTTGACTGTTAATGCATGACTGTTTCTCAGTTGTTATTAAATTATGTTAGTGATAATGCTAAATGCTTCTCTGTTTAATTCTAAACTTAAAAAAATGTTTTGAAAAACTTACTAAATAAATGCAGGACTGAGATTATGATTATTCAGGAAACAAAAATCAGAAGGTATGACATTCACTGTTTGCAAAATCTTTATGGTCAGCAGTGTATAGTTGCTCATCAAGGTAATCAAAAAGAAGGGTAGCTATTTATTTAAGTTACTATTGGAGTGGAGTGTATTAGCAACTCACAAAGACAAAAGCAGCAGATGGGGTCCTTGTAAGGTCACAGTGGGTGGCAACCACCTTGTAATTGGGAATGCTTATGAACCAAATTATGATTTCTTGATCTTCTTTTCAAACCTTTTTTCAGGAGCTTAGACATCTTTACAATGGTGAACTGATGCCTATTTTGTTAGCAGGTGATTTTAACACCACCTAAGACTCTGTAATGGATAGGGTTCTCCATAAAGTGGAAAGGCATATGAACATGCATAAAATTATTTTAGATAATCTAGTTAGAGGCTGAGGGGCCTTTAGAGAATTCATAAAAATGATGATGATAATGATGCAGGGTACTCTTTTGCTCCCCCTACAGGCACTTCATGTAGTTGTTTAGTTATTTTATGTGGCTCTCAATGGATACTTCAGGAGCTTATGAAAATACAGCCGACCCCATGTTTTTTTCTCCAATCATGATGCAGTATGCATGACTAAGGACTCCTTGAAGATGATGTTGCTCCAGAAAGGGTGGAGAATTGACCATATAGTAATATGAGATCAGGAATGACTTTCCTTCATACACCAATATATTAAGGAGTTTATAATCCAAAATCCACTTGTATTAATGCAATCATTAGTATGGTGGGAGTCTTATAAGCTAAATTTGTGAGGCATATGTTAAGCATCAAAGGATATTTATTATGCGTAGCTAGACAGGGAAATCTGAGTGATAGAAAATCAAATGGAAGACATGTTTATTGTCTGTAGAGTGACCACATTTAAAACTTCTGGTGCCCTGTGGAGATATAAAGCAATAGAAATAGTATTAGCTGAGAGAGAGAGAGAGAGAGAGAGAGACAGAAGTGGGTGGGCATGCCTGTATTTTTAAAAGCTTAACCTTACTGACATGAGTGAAAGTGGATAAACCAGGCACACTCCTAGCCTACCATTTGAAACACAGGAAAATGAGATATATGATCACAGTGGTATATTGCAGTGGTAGATTAAATAATGACCCACAAGGTATTAATGAAATGTTCTGTGACTTTTATATTATTAAATGATTCTTCAGGTAAGTACCCTCCTTTAGATGTTTTCTTAATGTGCTTACTCCACAATTCCTAATGTATCTTGAGCTGAATGAGATATATTAACAGTAAGGAGTCAGGCAGTGCTGCATATTTGTCTGTCTCTGACAAAGATAAACCTACTGGACCATATGGATTAATTTGGGATATATACAAAAATCTTTACCCTTATTGGCAAAACCTTTGTTACTCTTATTTCACCAAATCTTTCTTACAGGAATCAGCCCAACAGTCTTTAAAGAATCTAGGATAGTGGTGTTCCCAAATCATGTAAGGATCCTCTTAAGGTTGAAAATTATATGACCATTTCTTTGATTAATGTTGAATCCAGGCTGTATGTCAAAATGTTGGAAAATAGGATACAGCCTGTCCAGGTAAATTTAAGGCATTCCTCTCAAGCAGGCTTTGTAAAAGTTAGGTCTAGTGCTGACTATTAATGTTCTCTTTTTATGACCATGCAGATTCAAAAATATTCAACTCCTACTTTGTTGAGTTTAAAATGCTTTTAATTCACTATGCTGGAAATGCTTATAGTCTGCTCTAAAGAATATTTAAGTTTCCCTACTAATTGATTCAGCTTTAAAAGCACTACATAACATACCGTATTTTATGTTTTTATCAGCTCATGGACATCCCTGCTTTCCTTTTATGAAAAGGTACACATCAAGGATATCCTCCCTGTCTGCTTCTCTTTGTCTTAGTAATAGATCCCTTAGTATAGTATATTAGAGAGGTTCCTCATTTAAGGGGTTGGCAGCTGAGGAATCATGAATTGGACGTTGTTTTATTTGTATATGATTGTCTCTTTCTCTCACATGATCAGGACTGAGAATTTTGATATTACTTATAAGGCATTATAGTATGTTTCCCCTTCCTGCTATTACTAATGGGTTTCCTTTTGGTCAGAAAAACTGTACATTTCCTTTCACTGTTCTAGGCCTCACCAAAATATCTAAGACTGAACTGCTCTCAAATTCTTCAAAAGCTCAGACTTTGAATTTAAAACTCTTTTGTGCAAAGCTTTTTGTCATGGTGCATGCTTGTAAGAGACTATTATTATCTTTATTTGGAAGAATTAGCACTTTTAAGATTATGTTCCGTCCACTGGTTCTTTTTTACCGTAGACAAATAGTCATCCCACATAACACACAATGGTTAAAGAAAAATCAGAAATTATCCTTGAAATATGTATAGAACACCATAAGAGGTGTGTTTCCAAAATTTGCAGTTTGTCCCCCTAAACATGGAGGGGGGAGTTCTGGAACACCCAGCTCACACCAAAATAATTACTATGTAGAAACTTTGAACACATGATAAATTAACCCCACATTTATAGATGAATCTAGAGGCAGACATACTACGGAGGCATTTGCATTTGATATTAAAACCATTTGCCAGTTCTATTGCTTCATCTCAACTTAAAACAGTCTCGCCCTACCAGGGACTGATTTTCTATCTGCTATCTAATGTACTATACTTTCCATAATCCGATTTTCTGGTACTGTCTCCATGCAAAATAGTCCATCTAACCTGAAAAGGGCTAGTAGCTACTTGTTTAATATTTACTTACAAAGAGCTTATTTTGACAAAAATTTCTTTTTTTGCAAATGTTCAGTTTACCCAGCCTCCAAAAGGGCTAGTAATCTTCTGTTTAAATGTTAACTCACTAAAAGCTTATTACATAATGTCTTATATTTCTGTAAATGTTTTAATTGTTCTGTACAAATTTTTGTTATTCTTTTGTAACAAGTAATATGTAACTTGCAATATTTGGAACTTTTCTCCCTGGGCCTCCACTGAAAACGGGCTATTTATGGCCCAGTGGACTTCCCCGGTCATCAAAATTAAATAAATAAATAAATAATAAATGGGAGCATGGCATCAGATATTGCATGTACCAGAAACAAATTAATCT